>NC_090448.1:26840282-27154100 GCF_031143425.1 Pleurodeles waltl | reverse complement strand
GTGGCATAGAGTGAAGTGGTGTAGAGTGGAGTGATGGTGAGGAGAGTGGAGTGAGGGTGAGGAGAGTGGAGGAGTGCGGGTACAGTGCAGTGGCATAGCGAGGAATGATGCAGTGTAGAGGCATAGAGTGTAGTCGTGTAGAGTGCATTGGCATAGAGTGGTGTAGAGTAGAATGGTGCACATTAGAGTGCAGTGGCGTACAGTGCTGTGGCAGAGAGTTCAGTGCCAGAGAGTCAGGTGGCAGAGTGCAGTGTTGCAGAGTAGGCTGTCGTAGAGTGAGGTGTGTATTGTAGAGTGGCGTAGAATGCATTGGCATGGAGTGCAGTGGTGTAGAGTGGTGCAAAGCAGAATGGCGGCGACAGCAGTGGCGTAAAGTGGTACAGAGTAGAGTAGAGTGGCATACAGTACAGGGACAGAGAGTCCAATGGCGTAGAGTGCAGTCGTGTAAAGTGTTGCAGAGTAGCGCATAATGGCACAGAGTGCAGTGATGCAGAGCAAAGTGCAGTAGCGCAGAGTGGAGAGAAGTGGTGGGGCACCGAATGCAGTGCCGCTGAGTGCAGTGGCATAGAGTTGATTGTTTCAGAATAGAGTGGAGTGGTGCATGGTAGAGTACAGTGCTGCAGAGTGGATTGGCTTAGAGTGGATGGACATAGAGTGCACTGGGGTAGAGTGGAGTGGTGCACAGAAGAGTGCATCTGTGTAGAGTGCAGCGGCAGAGAGTGCAGTGTTGCAGAGTAGAGTGGCGTAGAGTGCAATACGCAGAGTGAAGTGGTGTAAAGTGCAGAGGTGCGTAGTAGAGTAGTGTGGGGTAAAGAGCATTGGCATAGAGTAGTCTGGTGGAGGGTAAAGAGGCATAGAGTGAAGAGGCATAGAGTTTAGTGGTGCAGAGCAGAGTGCAGTGACAGTGTGGAGTGGCATGAGGTTGTGCAGAGTAGGGTGCAGTGGGGTAAAGTGGAGTATGCATGCAGTGGTAGTGCACTGACTGCCATTACAGACACCATATCTTCAATTGAAATGACCATTACATTTCATCAGATATAGAATTTTACTGATAAAAGTATACAGCACACAAATGATAATTTGTGGAAATGTCATCACTTCGTGCACTGATTTACTTTGATCATATTATAATATTTATTTCCACCACACCTTAGAATTACTAAAAAATGTGCTTCATTTGTGCTTTTCTAATTTTGATATATTTTGAAATATCTGCACAGTTCATTTACAGACATTTAACTCAGTGGCGGCTCCTCCGCTAAGGCGGAGGAGCGTCGCCCCACCACTTTCTGTAGTGGTCGAAAGGGAAAAAGAAAATGATAATAAAGTACTGTTATTATTTTATTTTTCCTCAGGGAGCCATATTAGGGTGGGGAGGGGCTGGATGAGGAGGAGGGCTGGAGGCAGAGTGGTAGGTGCACATAACTGCACATGACGCTTTGGCCAGCAGTGTTGGGCCGGGCAAACAGGCATGCGCACTTTTCATTTCTCCACCTGGCTGTATTGAACAGCCGGGAGGAGAAAATGCAAAGGGCCCTACTCCCTGTCTGAGTGCCCAAACAGGGCGCTCACACCAATAACGATGCTGCTGCCATGCTGTTGACAGCAGCATTGTGATTGGAGGTGAGTCTGGAAGCCTTGTGCCTCCGGGAGTCCGAGGAGGACAGAGGGAGAGAAGGAACCGTCTCTCCCAACTTAGAGGTAATTAAAAAAATATATTATTATTTATTTTTTAATACCTCCTCTGCCCTGCCACCGCCGTTGACAAGTGGCCGCCACTGATTTTACTGTTGTCATGCTCGAAAAAAATAACATTGTACAGCCTCCCTCAAGCACATCCCCAGTAGCAAGCATGAATGTCACATAAATTCTTTCACTTTCAAGTCAGAGAAAGAAAAGTAAACACCAAGCTACCTGGAAGAAAGAGCCTGGCATTTCATCTCTGTCTTTGATTGCACAGCAAATGTGACAAGATGAGAACAAGATATAAAGGCCCGTTTACAGAAATCCAGTACTGATGGAAGAATACAGTAAAAAGGATTTGGGGAACAGAAGGGATAAACAAAAGCTGGACAGCCAAAAACAAATAGAGCCAGCATACAGAAAGCAAGGAAATGTGAGTTACAAACCTCAAAGCCAATAGTAACCAATGGGTGGAATGCATTCCAAGGAAGCTTTCCAAATGTTCCTAACATGTTGTTAGCAAACCAGACAGCTGTGTTGTCTGGTAGGCTTCGACCTAAAAATAGTGTAAAATATTACTTTTTTAAAGGCAAATGATTAGAGGTGGGCGTAACTCGCGTAATTCAGTGTAGCATCATGACCCTGAATTTCCATTTTGCACTCAGGAATGCTAAATGCAACAGAACACAAATAGCAAGCATGTGCTTGCTAATATTCTGTTGGGGATGGATTTCCCCACAACTTACTACCAGCATTTAATGATATTTTCTCATTTAGAGAGGGTGCATTTTGGGCTAAGAAACAGTGCTTAATGCAACAGAACACAAATAGCGAAGGGCAAGCTAAATGTGCTCTCATGGTAGGATTCCCCCCCCCAAGTTACTCTTAATTACATGAGCAGGCGAAAATGCAGAATTATAGGTAATTCAGCATCTAAAGATGACACATAATTACCAAAAATATTTCAATTACTCTAGTGTAATCGAAATTCTACCTAGGCCTACAAATTATGCATACAGTGTATGAAAAGGCATAGGGTCAGAAATACTACTGTACTTTCAAGGGATACCAGAAAACCCAATCCTTTGAGCTCTGCAGCAGGTTGGCCACTCCAAGAAAACCTTGAGAAAATAGTGCTGAGACTCTATTTTCAGCAGGTTCCCTGAAAGATGTATATAATAAACAAGTCAATCAATCAATCAATCATAGCATTTGTAAAGTGCACTACTCACCCGTGAGGGTCTCAAGGCGCTCAGGGGGGGTGCTGCTACTGCTCGAGTAGCCATGTCTTGAGGTGTCTCCTAAAGGTTAGTAGGTCCTGTGTCTGTCGCAGGTGGATAGGAAGAGAGTTCCACGTCTTGGCGGCGAGGTGGGAGAACGATCTGCAACTGGCGGTTGTTCTGTGGATGCGTGGAACGGTGGCGAGGGCAAAGTCAACGGGGTGTAGAAGGAGAGCCATCTGTTGGGGTATTCTAGTCCAGTGTTGTGCAGTGCTTTGTGAGAGTGGGTGAGGAGCTTGAATGTGATTCTCTTGTTGACGTGGAGCCAGTGCAGGTCTCTTAGGTAGGCTTGGATGTGGCTGTGGTGGGGGATGTCCAGGATGCGGTGTGTGGTGGCGTTCTGTATACGTTGCAGTCTTTTCTGGAGCTTGGCCGTGGTTCCTGCATAGAGGGCGTTGCCGTAATCCAGTCCGCTGCTTACGAGGGCTTGGGTGACCGTCCTTCTGGTTCCAGTGGGGATCCATTTGTAGATCTTCCGAAGCATGCGGAGGGTGTTGAAGCAGGAGGAAGAGACAGCGTTGACTTACTGGATCATTGAGAGCGATGAGTCCAGGATGAACCCCAGGTTGCGTGCGTGGTCAGTGGGTGTTGGTGCGGTTCCCAGTGTGGCAGGCCACCAGGAGTCATCCCAGGTGGAGGGGGTGGAGCCGAGGATGAGGACCTAAGTTTTGTCAGAATTCAGTTTCAGGCAGCTGTTCTTCACCCATTCGGTGATGACCTTCATTCCTTCATGGAGGTTAGTTTTGGTGGTGGCGGGGTCCTTGGTGAGGGAGAGGATCAGCTGGGTGTCATCGCCGTATGAGACGATGTTGAGGTTGTGACATCGGACGATGTTTGCGAGCGGAGCCATGTAAACGTTAAAGAGGGTCAGGCTGAGGGACGACTCCTGGGGTAAGCCGGAGATGATCTTGGTGGCTTCAGAACAGAATGGAGGGAGGCGGACTCTCTGGGTTCTGCCGGTGAGGAAGGAGGTGATCCAGTCCAGGGCTCTGTTGCAGATCCCTGCGTCGTTGAGGCATGTGTGTAGGGTGTGGTGGCAGACGGTGTCGAAGGCGGGCGAAAGATCCAGGTGGATGAGGGCCGTGGTTTTGCCGTAGTCAAGTAGGGTCCTGATGTCGTCGGTGGCGGCAATGAGACTGGTTTCTGTGCTGTGGTTGCTGCGGAATCCGGATTGGGATGAGTCCAGAGTGTTGTTCTCCTCGAGGAAGCTGGTCAGTTGTTTGTTCACAATTTTCTCAACGACTTTTGCCGGGAAGGGGAGCAGGGAGATGGGCCGGAAGTTCTTGAGGTCCTTTGGGTCTGCCTTGGCTTTCTTGAGGAGGGCGTTGATCTCAGCGTGTCTCTAGCTCTCCGGGAAGGTGGCGGTCTTGAAGGAGCTGTTGATGATCTTCCTGAGTTGTGGTGTGATGATGGAGCTCACTTTGTTGAAGATGTGGTGAGGGTAGGGGTAGGATGGTGAGCCGGAGTGGATGGTGTTCATGATTTTGATTGTGTTGTCGTCATTGACATGGGTCCAGGAGAGCAGGAGGTTGGTGTGGCTGGGGGGCGGCGAGTCTGTTGTGTCTGTGGTTGACGGGGGTTCTGGGTATTGAAGCTGTCATGGATGTCTGCGATCTTGCGGTAGAAGAAGGTGGCTAGGGAGTCGCAGAGGTCTTGCAATGGCGGGATGTAGTTGACATCGGACCCGGGGTTGGAGAGTTCCTTCATGATGTTAAAGAGCTCCTTATAGCTGTGTGCGTTGTTGTCGATGCGTTCTTTGAAGGTGGTTCTTTTGGCGGTTCGGATGAGTTGGTGGTGTCTGCGGATGGCATTGTTGAAGGTTGTGTGGTTGTCCAGTGTCTGTTCTTGGCGCCACTTTTTCTCGAGTCTTCTGCATATTTGCTTGGATTCTTGGAGGTCAGCAGGGAACCAGAAGGCCTTTCTGTTGGTGCATCTGTTTGAAGGTTTCTTGACCGGGGTGAGAGTGTTGGCACAGTAGTCGATCCATTGCCTGAGGTGGCGGGTGGCTGTGTCAGTGTCAGTGGTGTTGATTGGTGGGTTCCGGGAGAGGGTGGTGATCAGCTGGTCTTTGGTGACCTTGTTCCATCTGCAGCGGGGAATCCTCTGTGGGTGGTGGTGCGTTGTGGGTTTCTCAAAGGTGAAGTGGTTGCAGCGGTGGTCGGTCCAGTGGAGTTCGATGGTGTGGATGAAGGAGACGTGTTTGCTGGCGGAGAAGATGAGGTCGAGCTTGTGTCCTGCGGAGTGGGTGGGTGCCGTCGTGAGCTGCTTGAGGCCGAGGTTGTCGAGGTTGTCGAGCAGGGTGGTGGCGTCGTAGTTGTTGTGTTCTCGAGGTGGAAGTTCAGGTCACTGAGGAGTATGTAGTCTGTGGATGCAAGGGCGTGCGTGCTGATGACGTCGGAGATGGAGCTGCTGTCAGGGTCCAGGGGGGTCTGTAAATGAGGGTCCCTCTAAAGGTGGTGTTTGGATCGGTGTGGATCTGGAAGTGCAGGTGTTCTGCGGCGCTGAAGGTGTCTTTGGTGCTGGTCGTGATTCTGAGGGTATTCCTGTGGATGATGGCGATGCCTCCTCCTGGTCTGTTGGTGAGGTCCCTATGGGTGATCTTGTAGCCCTCCGGGATGGCTATGGCGATGTCGTGCGCTGAGGAGGAGTTCATCCAGGTCTCGGTCAGGAAGGCGGCGTCTGGGGAGGCTGAGTCGAATAGGTTCCAGAGTTCGATGGACGTTTGTGGACGGAGCGGGTGTGAGTAGGATGCATCTGAGATGGTTGCGTCCTGCCTTGGCAGGTGGGTCTCTGGCATGGAGGCTGGTGAAGGTGCAGTTCCTGCAGGAGAAGGGTGCGCAGGTGAGCTGCGGGGTGGCATGATGGGAGGTGGATGAGCAGCCGGTGTTGAGTGCGTGGAGGGTGATGGTGTCGTAGCGGAGTCATGTGTCGCAGCAGTGGGGGGAGCGAGAACCAGTGGCCGAACCAAAAATTAGAGAGGGGGAGGAGAGGACAGCTGGGAGCGGGGGCGGAAAACAGTGCGAAAAAAGGGGGCAGGACTGCGTGGGCAGCAGCAGCAGGAATGCAGCTCGAGAGAGAGGAGGGAGGCGGGGCCGCAGGGGCAGCAGTGG
The DNA here is from genome assembly GCF_031143425.1 of Pleurodeles waltl. NCBI lineage: Eukaryota > Metazoa > Chordata > Amphibia > Caudata > Salamandridae > Pleurodeles > Pleurodeles waltl. The sequence continues at coordinate 27,148,027 of NC_090448.1, read as the reverse complement.
CGGGGGAGAGAGAGGGGGAGAGTGAAAGTGAGAGAGAGCAGAGTGAGAGGAGAAAGAAACGAGGAAAGAGTGAAATGCAAAAGAAAAAGGAACACAAAAGGGACAGAACACAGAAGAAAAAGAGCAAAGCAGGAAAAAGGAGAAGAGAGGCAGAGGGCAGCCTAGTAGAAGAGAAGAGCTCTCCCACTAGACACCAGGAATGAGGCACAGGCAGAAGCCTGCGGCTGGAGGAGGGCCTCGAACTCCTGACAGAGGTCAGGAGTTCAGAGGAACAAGGGCTCTACCTGCCGGTGGAGCTACAGGAGGCAAAGCAGTTCACTGACCAGGTCTGACAAGTGATGCAGGCAACTCAGAAGATGTCTTTTGACATGGGCTATCATCTACCATAGCAACTATTTCCACATGTACATTTCAGTTCCTTTTATTGTAATGTCTAGTGTTAGTCAAGATCACCTGATTTTACCAAAATTATATATACAAGATATATTAATAGTGGCTTTCAGCCATCCCTCTTCATTCATTGGTCAACTGTTGTGTCATTCACACTCCCAATGCTTCTTACACCACTAGTGATGGCATTCTGCTCTTTGACAAGAGGACATCTTCACACAAATTAGTTCCCTTCAGTGCTAGGAACTATTGTGGCAATTTGTGCTTTTAGAGGCCAAAATAAAATATGTTTGCTTTTAGCTGATGGTTTTTTTTTAGGTCGAAGCCTACCAGACAGCACAGCTGTCTTGTTTGCTCTAGGCATAATGGGGACATTCAGAAAGTTTCCCTGGGATGCATTCTGCCTGTTGCTTACCATTGGCTTTTTTGTTTGTAATACACATTTTCTGTAGCCACACAGGTAGCCTCAAGAAAATCATTGTATGATTCATGTGTACATTCATATTAGGGTGGTGCCCCTTCAGACACAAGGCACAAGCTGGGACTTATATTTGCTAATATCTCTACTGTTACACACAATGTACCGGCAAAGCTGTATTACTTGATGTTCTAAAAAAAGTCCAGGTGCTGCAGGGGGGAGGGGTCTCCTGAAAAGTAACCAGGCACAACATTGATTGGCTGCTGTCAACTAGTTTTTAAAATGATTCTAGGTAATGTAGATAATGCAAATGGTGAAGTGGATATGTTAGTGATTCCGCAGATACTTCCAATTATGCCTGAAGCAGAAATGGGGAGAGAGTTTCCCAGATTATTATCTCAGGTCTACACTCCCCTTGGAAGATATTCTCTGGGTACATGAAAACCAAAACCTAAGCTGAAGTGTAGAGCAGAACTAAAATGTACCACTAGAGAGGATGGACACAATTGGGGAAAATCCTGAAAAATACATGAAAAATAGAAGCAGATAACCTATGAGGAGATATAAATAACAGGGAGAGTCTAATATAAAGGAATGATAGCAGTTTTACACTCTTTTTGGAACACTTAAATGTTTCTGGTAGTTAGGCCCAAGTTACCCACCGGTTAGTACAGGATTTTAGGAACCACAGTAGAGAGATAACATGCAATTCAAAACTCACATCACAATTTACTCAAGATTAATATTACCTGTAAGAAATATAAAAAAACAATGGCGTGGCAATTGATTTCTTTAGCCAAATGAATCAGAGACACATATTTGACTGAATTCTTTTATGCGGGCTCACACTTGGCGTTCGCTCGTTTGCCTCAAGGTTATAAGGATAGCTTGGTCATGTTTGCATCCAGAATCCTGGAGCTCTTACAAGCGGTCCCAGCAGTAATTTCAAACGTCAATGATATATACAAGAATGCTGATGATGCAGAAGAGCACCTGGTTATGGCAGATAGAATAGTTTAAATTCCTGCTGAAGCAGGATATAAAATCAGTTTTAGAAAATTAAAACCACATTTTCCTATGCAATTTTTTAGTGCATGAATTATTCAGGGAAGGGAAAGGGGTAGTGCCATACTTCCTGGAAAAATGTGTTACACTGTGAACATTAAGCATCCTTTGCAAACATTCATCCATGATAAGAATGTTGAACACCATGTGCATTACAGTACGTCAGAGAGAATATATAAGTTTACTGCACATGAAGGTACACACACTATAGAGAACGATGTTACTGATGCAGCTGTAAAAATGGCAGTAACTATATGTAGAGTGTCTGTAGGAACTAGGCCACAAACTAAAATTGAGCTAGATGTCTCATTAGCAAAACATCAAACGGTAACAAATCAGAACCAACTAAACACCTTTCCAGTCAGATAAACATATATGCTGGAACATAGTGTTGGCATTTAGAACCAATATTTCTTAAACTAGACTGAGAGGGTTCAATTAAGCAAGACAGCACATGAGGGACTGGCATCTGCTCATGATGGTACAACTGCAACACAGTTCGGCTACACAAAGCTTCTGCAAAGACACTGGTGGGTATTGCTGCCGAAGCAGACAAAAAAAGATGTATTTGTGAATGAATTAAAATATCCTCAATAGTCAGATATTTGCAGCCTTTCTAGGTGGTGTATTTAGATCATATTAACCCTTTCCTCCTGTCAAGCAATAGCAGTATATTTTTGTTGCAGTGTCCTCTTGCACCAGATTTATATTGGCCTAGACGCAACACACAGTGTGGCATTGCTGCCTCTTGTAGAGATGGTTAGAGTTTGAGAGGCAACCATTTCATCCTCTCAAGTAAAGGCTTATAATTCTTTTCAGGATGCTTATCCCTACTAGGATACAGAGAAGATATGTTTTGATTTACTACTTTGCATCCATGATGTCCATTTTAACAATGCTTCCCACAAAATCTATAGCAGCAAATAATGGAAACATTGCCCCACACAGTATGAGAGCAATGAAGCTTAATTTACCCACTTTGGTGTTATATGTGTATAACCTCCCGAATCACAGCGAAACCCATCAGGGACTCTAACCCCCCCAACCACAGCGCAACCCATCAGATGCTGTAACTTTCCCAACCTCAGCGCAACCCATCAAGTGCTATAACCTCCCCAACCACAGCTGAACCCATCAGGCTGATCTGTAAGACGTTACTTGTTTTTCTCACTTTACTTCTGGTCACACTGCGGGCACAAAATACCCCTTGCTATGCACTCCCTGGGAATTGTGATATCATAGAGTTACCATTGAAAAGCTTTACATTATGTGTACCCCCTTCACACACTTCTCCACAGAATCACAATTACAATTAGCACATATGTGACTGTCTTCTGTGCGCTCTGCAGAGAGGCCACGTTTTGAATGAGCATCTAATCTGAAAACAATCCACACCCTGAACACATCTAGAATCCTAGAGGTGACTATCTGCACACCATGCACTATAGGAGATATTGCATAAAAAACACAACAAGAAAAACACAACATATCTGAAAAAGAAATTAATTTCATCTTGCTGAAATATTCTCAAACAATGCTAAATATGTTTCTATGAAGTTTTTGGATATAATATTATTATGACTTACTATTTTTGCTGGAAGCTGACGTTTTGCCTATTGTCTTAGATACAAAACAATGAGACTTTATTTATTTACATGTGATAGATTATGCATTTTGGAATGATACAGTTTCACTTACCTGCATTTTGGGAACAGAACCTTGGCCGATATGGGATTCAGAATCCCCTTTTCGCATGCATTCTTTTGACTTCATGTTACTGAACACCACCCCCCAGCAGTCTACTTGGCTAGATTGTAAAACACCTACAGACATGCATACTATCTCAGTGGTTCCCAGCTTGTGGCCCGGGGCCCCCTAGAAATTCACAAAGCCTCCTCTGGGGGTCCACGACTGCTTAGAAAATTAATATTAATAGATTAATAAAGCATATGTAAATCAAGTGGCTAAATGTACAACTGAAAAATTTAAAATATACTGTAAATATCAAGGAATTTGAAATCAGAGGCTAAAACTTAAATTAGCATCCTCAGATTGATTTCTGGGAGCCGTGCAGGTGCATCAAACAGAATATGGTGTGGACGATGTGTGGCTTTAATTTAATTTAGAAAAGATTCAACCTTCCTATTGAAATCAAAATTTTTATTTATTATTTATATTTGTTTGCAAGATAAGTAAAATGTGTTATCATTTGTGTATGTGCTTGATGGAATACTTGTTTCAGTATTTTTTGTGTACTGTTTTGTGGATCAAATCATCAACACTGTTTAGGCCGAGGTCCCCGGCTTCCAGCAATGACTCAGTGAGAGGGATCCCCAGACTCCAATAATGATAAAGTGGGTGTCCTCAGAAGTCAAAAGGAGAAGAACCACTGAACTACTCAATTTATTTCTCAAAAGAACAATTCAGACTTTATTAAATGGTCCTGGTGTCAGGCTCTCAAAGATAAAGACGCAAAGGAATTGGAAGTGAATTAAACCTTTTTGATCTTGAAAGGCATGAGAGCTTGGCCCCATAGAGTCACATAAATGTGCTAGAATCTGCTTCCAATTGAAGGATTGTAGTCAATTAGAGCACAGACCAGAACTGAGGTACACTGCAATAACAATTACCACAGTTTGGTACAGAAGCTTTGTCAAACATGGACACAAAGACAAAAAAAAAACACATGTGCCAAACCATGGACATAAACACTGTCAAATGATGTGTGTGCCAATTTGAAGTTAGTATAGATGTGGACCTGATGAAAAACAACTATTGACTTTCCAACATATTTTCAACATTATCAGCAGCTGACAACAAAGAGTCTGAAATGTAAAGTATTTTGAAATAATGAACACAAAACAGCAACACACAAGTGTCAAGATTCAGGATAAGACACCATTCAAGTGAGTCATGCATCATATCCAGACCTGCCAACTCACACGGTGCCACCGTGTGACACACGATATCGACTCCCAATACATGGTCACTCGGTGAGGAGCCAATATCACACAGTGGCAGAGAAAATGAGCAAAAAAACACTATAAACAGTGGTTTTCAGCTTGTTTTGAGGGGTTTTCAACTGTGGAAGTCCATTAATGGGTGTGAAAACACCTCAGGACATCGGCAAAAGCCTCAGCAAGCTTCTGTTTGTTTTCTTTAGAGGAGCGGGCATGGCCAGGTTGAGAGCAAAAGTGCCTCTTAGGTACTTCTCGGCATGAGGCTCCGCCCCCTCCAAGGTTCCACCCACTTTTCATACAGTGTGATTTCTGTTGAAGTTGGCAGGCCTGCATGTCAAATAGAGGAGATAGAGAACAATGAAAATAACATCTTCCAGGGTGGGGTCTGAAGCACCCTGCCCCAGCCACCAGAGGATGGGTAATTGACTTCCAGGTCAGAGAGGGCAGAGCCTGATAAAAGATTAGTGAAGGCAGAAGACTCCCTTGCTTGATGTTACAGTTCACATCCGTAATTCCATTCCCACACCTTTCTTGTTTTTCCCTTTGACGGATTCCTCGTTTTCTCTTCTCCTACTTCATTGTACTGACCAATGTATTTGTTTTTGGGCAGATCCTAGTATTTTGACTTGCCTGCTTTTTATTTTACCTTACTTCAGTTATCCCCTGTGACCCAGTTTAATCATTTAGGAGCCTTTCCTCATTTGGTGTGGTTACTACGATTCATCTTTCCAGTGGAGTGGAGCGCTACTCATCATTGGTTCTCAGGCAAGTTTCCAGATTTGCCTGGGGACTAGTCACAACAATGCTTCACCTCACACCAGGTGAGCCACCTCAAGTATTTCTATAGTCTTTACCTGTTATTAGAACATTAGAATGTAGAGCGCTCCATTGAAGACAATGAATCAGTACATTGGAATGCTGAGCGCTCCATTGAAGACAATGAATAAGTACCTTGGAATGTTGAGCGCTCCATTGAAAACTATGAATTAGTACATTGGAATGCTGAGTGCTCCATTAAAGACAATGAATTAGTACATTGGAATGCTGAGCGCTCCATTGAAGACTATGAATTAGTACATTGGAATGCTGAGCACTCCATTGAAGACAATGAATTAGTACATTGGAATGCTGAGCGCTCCATTGAAGACAATGAATTAGTACATTGGAATGCTGAGCGCTCCATTGAAGACAATGAATTAGTACATTGGAATGTTGAGCGCTCCATTGAAGACAATGGATGAGCTCCGGGCTTCTAGTGGCTGCTAACATCCCGGAGCCCCAACATTCCAATGTTTGTTGTTTACAGCAACAGGTGTGAACAAAGACCTCACGGAGTCTGAGAGAATTGGCTCCATGAGGCCCTTCTTTTACTAATTATATCATTCTGCCCTGATGAGGACAAATGTTCTAATAGTTTTATAGCGCATCGAAGCTGGGATATACCTGCCATAAAAAGGTCAGCTCCCTTGTTAAAGGGGCCTTCAATGGCCGGTATAGCCCTCACCGGCAGGCTATAAAGCTATATGAGAACCCTTCTGTTTTCACAGTGAGTCGTATTGTGACTCTGTGAAGCAGTGCCAGTCTGTATCTGAGAGAGTCTATACCAGGTTTTCTATCAAGTAGGACCAGCGAAAAGGGAGAATTAAACTTGCATTTCCATTGGCCTGAGTTGCAAGGACTGTGGCAATAAGTTGTTCATGGACGTCATTTAGGGGGCACCAGGGGTCGCAGCTGCGACCCGTAGCTTGCCCTTTGCGACCACTGGCACTGCCTTTGCGACTCCTGGTCTCAGAGGTGACAATTCACTGCCAGGAACACAGGGGCAGCTGGTCCTTAGTGAATAATAACATATTATTCACTATTAGTGTAATAAAAAAGAGCCAATTAGCTTTAATATGCTCTTCCATGGCAGCTAGGGAAAGTAAAAATGCTTTGAAATGTATGGTGTATGCATGCCTGCAGGTGTGGTTGTGTTTATGGGAGAGAGTGTGTGTGTGTGTGAGTGTGAATTTGTGTGCATGTGTAAATATGTGTCTGTGAGTGAAAGTGGAGGTCAAAGGGCACGTGATGTCACTTCTGCTACCCCTGGCATTTTGGTGAATTGACGTCCATGAAGTTATTCCCCACTTATTGTATCAGGCACTTAATCAAGCAAAAAATGTGTACATCTGTTTTCCCTGGGGATTTTATGCAGTGAACTTGAGCACAGTTTCATGAGAGCTAAAATATTTTTAGTTCATATTGTATTGCACTGGAAGCATTTTCTAATAGTAATTTATCCAGTTTCCATCACCCAAGAGCATAAGTCCTCAAAAAAGTCCTGGAACATAGCTTGATACTTTTCAGTGTAATTTTATAAAATTGATCAAAGTTATATCTTCAAACACAAGCCATAGCAGTCTTGTACACAGTTTTGTGCCTATATTAACTGCAAACAAGCTGGAATTTCAAATTCATCATTCTAGACAAAGGGGGTCATTCTGACCCTGGCGGTCATGGACCGCCAGGGCCAACGACCGCGGGAGCACCGCCAACAGGCTGGCGGTGCTCCCATGGGCATTCTGACCGCGGCGGTACAGCCGCGGTCAGAAACGGAAAACCGGCGGTGTCCCGCCGGTTTCCCGCTGCCCTGGGGGATCCTCCATGGCGGCGCTGCAGGCAGTGCCGCCATGGGGATTCCGACCCCCTTACTGCCAGCCTGGCTCTGGCGGTTTTGACCGCCAGAACCTGGCTGGCGGTAACGGGTGTCGCGGGGCCCCCTAACAGGGCCCCACCAAGATTTTCACTGTCTGCCAAGCAGACACTGAAAATCGCGACGGGTGCAACTGCACCCATCGCACCCCTTCCACTCCGCCGGCTCCATTCGGAGCTGGCATCCTCATGGAAGGGGGTTTCCCGCTGGGCTGGCGGGCGGCCTTCTGGCGGTCGCCCGCCAGCCCAGCGGGAAACTCAGAATAACCGCGGCGGTCTTCTGACCGCGCAGCGGTATTCTGACGGCGGGACTTTGGCGGGCGGCCTCCGCCGCCCGCCAAAGTCAGAATGACCGCCAAAATCTATTCTGTGGAAACACAGCTTCTCTGCTGATAGGCACTGTTGTATGTAAGGAAGTCTAGATTTTCTATCCTGAACTCTATATCTATGTACCTATGTGGTACCTATATCTTCAATGGACTTTGATGAGTAGTTAGGAATAGTCAATCTATACTTCTCTATTTGCACTTAGCTTTCAATATTTTATATCTCAATGTTCTGTCCTTGATATTCTTGTACCACAGTATTGTTGGTGTCGATATTCAGTAGTAGAATTGATTTGGCTGTGGTACTGGGCCAGTGTGGCAATGCACAACCACCAATGTGGACAGTACACAGTCTCGCCTGTCTGCGGATCCCACCATTATCGAAGTTACTGATGCCTCTGCAGCCAGCTTTCTATCCTTGAATGACTCTCAGAGAAGTCACAGATGCTTCATCATCAGCTATGGCGGCTGGCTCTCTGCTCTTCACTGAAAGGGAAGCAGCGCTGCTTACCGCCGGGAACTTGGCAGCCCTGGGGAGTGCATGCTTCAGACGTGCTTGAGCTGAGTTTCTTTTAAGGAAGGAAAGCCTGGAAGCCCCTGCAAAGCATTGCTGCGGTCTGGAATGAGGCTTTCCTGGTGCCAAGAATGCACTATGCAACAGCATCCTGCCAATGAACTATAATTCCCAGCTGTATCGGAGCTCTTGCATAGTCTAGAAAGATGGTGACCAACTTGGCTACCTGGGTATGACGCCTACAACATGTTTGCTCGGAAATTGTAATACAATGTTACTGCGGCCAGGCCCTTGCTACATGGCTCTTGGATCCCCTCTGAGATAAACACTTGTTTCCGATGCCTAGTTTGTAAAAAAAACATAAGTGCCAAGGCCACACATTGCACATGTCATGCTGCCAATGATAGCAAAAACTACAGGTGGGTGAAAAATTCCACTCGGCCTGCAGAGTTTGCAGAGTTTTGCCCACTCCCCTTGGAGCGTAGAGTTCTGGCAAAACTCCGCCAACCACTGCGTGGCAGAGTTTTTTTCTTGTGTGCGGCTCACTAACATTAAGTAGGCAAGTGTGAGCGATAATTTGCATCCCCTAGTGTGATTTTCAGGTGCTAGATCGCCTCCTGGAGAGACTCCTCAGCAGGGGTGGTCGCAGCAGGACGAGACCGTTTGTGTTGAGAAACCTGCCGCAGTAGAAAATCAACTCGAGTGGCAGAAAGAAGCAGCGCACTCTGGCGCGTCGAGTGGGCCTGTTCATGTTGCACGGAACAAGCTCCAGACATTTCAAATTTAATTTTTTTTTAAAAACGTACCTGATCTGCTGCCGCGCTGCTCCTCTTTCTCCAGTCGCTGCAGGCACATGCTTCCAGCCTGCCCTGCCGCCAATCCTGATGCTGCTCAGAGCAGCGTTAGGATTGGCTGGGAGCGCCCAGCCAGGATGCTTCATGGCAGACTGGGAGCCTGTGCCTGCTCTCTCCAGCCCGGCAACACAGTGCCGGGCTGGAGAGAGCCTACTGTGCATGTGTGTTCGGCTATCCTGAGACGGGCGGCCAAACATATATGCGCACTGATTGGAGTGCACAGTGCACTCCCCTCATCCTCGTCATCCCCAATACCCCGCTCCTTTAACAGAGAAAACGATAATAGACATGGTTTATTATCGTTTCATTTGTTAAAGGATTTGTAGCACCTGCTGCTGGCGGAGGGGTGACACTCCTCCACCCTAACGGAGGAGCTGCCGCTGCCCCAAAGCTGTAAGAATGGCTTGGCCATAGGCAATAGTCGTTTTTAATAATTAATAATACCTTTTGTTGTGGTCCTCTCTAAATTAGACAGGCAGTGCCACCTTGTGGCAGACTGTCCCAAGCACCGGTGTTGACAATTTAGTGCTGGTGCCTAGCACCGGAAACCACCGGCTCAAATTAGGCACTTCTCATTCCCTTGTCATGTTGAGGGTGGAAACAAACCTTGAACTATTTTTAACATTTATATGAGCTCTTTTAAGACTCTGGCTGATACAGTTCAGTAAGGGTCATCGTACAATGGAACAGGAAGGATTCTTAGGTTGGACTACGTTGTTCATGCTATGTGTTAATGTCAAGTGTAAGGTATGAGAGTTCCGGTGCGTTTATATTAATTGCTAAATTAGGTAAACAGCAGGATTTTATCATTGCCAATTATCTTGCAGTGCTACTCGAGTCATGGAGAAAGTGGAATTCATCTTCTGCAGACAGTGCCTAGTGACAAAACTGGCCATAAAGCGAAGGCTTACAGGACATGTATTTATGGTAGTCATCGTTAAAATAATAGTTCTCAAGAAACTGAAGTTCAGAGTACACAGAGTTAGTTGCACAGAGATATTACTAAGGTCTGTCTATTCACCATTACAGTAAAGCACAGAACCCTTTGTGGTATGTTACTAAAGATATCCTTTGTCTTCAGATACCCACTCTACCCTGCAATCATCCTTGGCCAGCAGAAGTGATGAGTAGGAGTTGTGAAGTCTATTTTCTCTGTTTTCTCTCTTGACCCATTTCTCCTTGTTCGTTTCTACCTGTGGCCCAGTCCCTTTTCCCCTTACATTCTTGTGTACACGGTGACTGGTGGAAGTAGTGAGAGGCGGAACAGTGCATCGCTGCTGCTGGATTCCGAGCACACGGTTAGTGCATCCTGACAATGGTTAATTCATCCTGACAATGGTTAGTGCATCCTGACAATGGTTAGTGCATCCTGACAATGGTTAGTTCATCCTGGTTAATTCATCCTGACAATGGTTAATTCATCCTCACAATGGTTAGTTCACCCTGACAACAGTTAGTGCATCCTGACAACGGTTAATGCATCCTGACAACGTTAGTTCATCCTGACAACAGTTAGTGCATCCTGACAACGGTTAGTTCATCCTGACAACGGTTACTTCATCCAGACAACGGTTAGTGCATCCTGACAATGGTTAGTTCATCCTGACAACGGTTAGTGCATCCTGACAATGGTTAGTTCATCCTGACAACGGTTAATTCATCCTGACAACGGTTAGTGCATCCTGAGAACGGTTAGTTCATCCTGACAACGGTTAGTGCATCCTGACAACGGTTAGTTCATCCTGACAACGGTTAGTTCATCCTGACAACGGTTAGTGCATCCTGACAATGGTTAGTTCATCCTGACAACGGTTAGTGCATCCTGACAGTGGTTAGTTCATCCTGACAACGGTTAATTCATCCTGACAACGGTTAGTTCATCCTGACAATGGTTAGTTCATCCTGACAACGGTTAGTGCATCCTGACAATGGTTAATTCATCCTGACAATGGTTAGTGCATCCTGACAATGGTTAGTTCATCCTGACAACAGTTAGTGCATCCTGACTAGTTACAGTTAGTTGTCTTGAAAAATTCTCATACACCATGATCCTGTTAGGCTGGTACTTTCCTGCCTCTGTTAAATTCTGATATTTATTTTGAGGAGTGCCTGTTAAAGTATTTGGCACACAGTTTGGAAACCTTTCCCTTCGAAGGTCTTGAAACTGGGGGACAGGCCATCCTCTGGGGGCCTGAATTGGTCTGAAAGAAGGGGTGACGCCAGGCTCTGGCCAACATGAGCAATTATTATGTTCCTGGGCAACAGAGACAAACATCCTTACAGCAGTGCTGGACTTTTAGTGAAAAAAACAGAGTGGGAGTGAGTCACTATGTAATGGGCCATCGGTAATGTGGGTGTCAAAGTGGAGGGGGGAGGACTCCAACTAACCTTCAAAGTCCCACCCTCCATTTCTGATAAAGGAACACACTGTGGATTCTATTACAATTTTAGAGAGTCTAGGCTGCCCCAGCATGATGGCAATCAGGTATGTAACTGTATGTTTATAAGCGATCACTCAACATAACCGCAATGTTTTAAATGCTAAATAATGTTCAGAGCTGCTAATTTATAAAATAATTATGAGAGAATATATTTGTCATTCTGTGTGGCTGGTGGAGTAAGTGTTAGAACGGGGGCCTGGTGACGTAAGTGTTAGAACATGGCGAAGTGAATGCAGGTTTAAAATGCAGAGTTTACGGTTACATGCAGAGGAACAAAGATGACGTGTAATGCTTAGGCCCATATTTATACTTTTTTAGCACCGCATTTGCGTTGTTTTTTGACGTAAAATCAGCGCAGTCTTACAAAATACAATTGCATTTTGTAAGTTTGCGCCGATTTTGCGCCAAAAACTACGCAAATGCAGCACTAAAAAAGTATAAATATGGGCATTAGTTCTGTGTGTGGCGTATTCATTGGTGGTCAGCCAGGTTGGGGAGTACGCTACAACTAATGATGCGCTTGGGGATAAGTAACCAGAAGATCAACAGTGCTCTCCCCTAGAGTTTGCCGTGGTCCCAGCAAACTGCTTGTGCATGCCACGGTGCCTTCCTCGAAGTGCAGAATCGACCTTTGGCGTGTGTGGAGTGTGTGAAGCCTTTGAAGATAAAGAAAGCTTCACTGAGAAGTCTACCCATCATTGGCCAAGAAACTACTAGCAAGGCCATACAGAAAGGCAGCCACAAACACATACAGAAGAGAGCGCTGGCTGATAGAACAATTGATAGTCAAGCATACTGTTGTTACACTTACCAGAGCCTCAAGTGGAAGAGCTCTACGACCTCTGCGGTGCGCGAGGAGACCCAAGAAAGGTACAGGGGTTGTGCTTACAGAGCTGTCCAGTACCTGAAGTGGCACACCTTCAAAGGTCCTGGGTGGCGGCTCAGCACAACTCCAGAAATCTCCGAACAGTGAAGGGCTCCAATGGATACCAAGACAGTGGTTACAGTTCCTCAGGATTTGCAAGGTGCTCCAGAGGCCAGCGCATCACAAGACTTCAGAGACTGTGTGCATGAACAAATTCACCATGACCACCAGGTGGAGTTGGAGAGAGCTCAAGTTGCAGTGGCAGCCATTCCTGTGAATATTAGAATGCTGCCACCTTCCTGAAACCACCACCACCCTTCCATACTGCCAGAAAGCAAAAACAATTGGTGATGGATGGACTGCTTGGATAGAGACATTTGATGATTTCATTGATGCATTGGAAGAAACAGATAACAAAAGATTATCAAATACCTCAAGAATCTTGCTAGTGATGTTGTAAAAGAAGTCATAAAGAAAATACTGCAAGCTGATGAAGCTACGTACTGTCAAATTATAGAAGCCTTGAATCTCAAGTCAGTCCAATGCCAAATGTAGATTATGAAAGATACATCTTCAGTCAAGAACGACAAACAGTTGGTGAAACCATAAATAAATTTGTAGAGACTGGATACGCTCATAAAACACTGCAGACTCAATGAATTTAGGCCCATATTTATACTTTTTTAGCGCCGCATTTACATCATTTTTTTACACTAAAGCGGCACAAACTTGCAAAATACAATTGTATTTTGTAAGTTTGCGCCATTTTTGCGTCAAAAAGTGGCGCAAATGCGGCGCTCAAAAAGTATAAATATGGCCCTTAATGGCAATGCGTCTCAGAATTATTGCTGGATGCCTGTCCGATTCATTCAGATGACAAATGCAGAGAGAAAATCTGGGGGCCAGATTTACAAGAAACTGGTGCAGCGTGGTGCTGGTCCAAAAATAGGAGCAGTGTGCCAGTTTTGAAATGTAGTGATGCGACGTATAATAAGAATACGGCACACCCCTGCATTTCCCCTTGCGCTGGCACCAAATTAAGCAGCTTGTGCCAATGCAGGCATCCTTGCACCATAGTGTAGGGGTGTCTGCATTGGGAAGTGTTATTGTTTATGTGAAGAAAGGTATCCCTTCCTGCACATAATCCACAATGGCAATTTGGCACTTCTATGTGTGCTGCAAAATGCAGCACACATAGAAGTACAAAATAGTAATTTTTTAATGATTGTTTATGTGCAGGAAGGGCTTCCTTCCTGCACATATACAATCATTCATGGCCTTTTGCTCTTTCTATGTGAGCTGCAGAATGCAGTACACATGGAGAAAGCAAAAACTAGGAGGAATAAAAGTATTCTTTCTCGTTGTGCCATATTAACACCACCCCTGGGGTGGCATTTGTTTTTGGCGCAGCCACAGATTTTACAACTTCTGGTAAATCTGGGGCAGTGTCAAAAGCAATGGTTGGTGCAGAGGAACGCCCACAGCAACACCCATTGCACGCTCCTCTGACACAGAAAACTGCACTGGAGGGGCCCATATTTACAAGGAGGCGAAAAGCCACAAAAAGTGCTGTTACACCTCCTAGAAAATATGGAGAAGTGGTTAGCGCCACTGGAGCATCGCAAAAAGTGATGCTCCGGTGGCTCTAGGGCCTTGTAAATCTAGCCCTTAGTCTGGAGTGAGTTCTCATGGTTGCCAGAGCCGAAGAATGTGCTGATTGACAAGCTGCTGACATGTAGGCCTGAGGTGCCCAAAGTAAGTCAGTCATGAGCATGAAAAGCACAGAGCTGAAGAACACAACATGATGTCTCCAAAGGAAAAGAAGTTGTGCTTCAGATAGGGATTGTTGTTTCTACATGAAGGTAAATGTCCCATAAGTGGACAGATATGCAAAGGTTGTGGTAAATAGGACAATCTCGTACCAGTTTGTAAGGCGAAGGAAAAAGTAAGTGCGTCACGGCGAGAATCCAAGATGGACGACTGAACGTTCCAGAAGCGACACCCGAAGCATACCCACAAGGCCAAGTGACCACCTCAATTGAGACAAATCTACATCAAACTAAGTCGTTCATCATCTAAATCACTGTATAAAGGTTTGTCAGTATCAGTGTAAAGTGAAAGTGAAGAAGGTGATTGTTCAATGTCAATACTTACCTCAGAGAAATGTGCACATGTTGGACTGGCCGCATGTGAAGAAAAATAACAGTCAAAGAAAAGTCGGCATGAAAAAGCACCAAAGTCAACCAAACATTGTCAGGTTACACTGAAAGTAAATGGTTGTTCCATACTTTTCATCATCAACAGTGGAGCATAGATAAATATTATGCCCGAGGAGAAGTATAATGAACTATCTCCATTGCCACGATTGACGCCATTGAAAACCAAAGTGTACAAACAGGCTGCAATGACACCTTTGAAAAGTAAAGGTTCATTTGTAACGACTATGAAACATCAGAAAATAAAAGTACAAGTGCCCATTCACATACTTCAAGGTACCGTGTCAATTGCCTGTCTACTTAGTTTCAACACAGCTGCTGAGAAGGGAATGATCTCAGTGAACTACAACATGAATGCTCAGCACAAAATAGTAACTCAATTCCCTTCATTATTTTCTGTGTTACGAAAACTTAAGACTATGAAAGTACAATTGCATATTAATGAGGATGTTCATCCTGTTGCTCAGAGACACAAAAATATTGCATTTCACTTACAATAAGTTGTTGAAAAGGAGCTTGAATCATTACTTAAGCATGATATCATTGAGCGTTCTACTGGTCCGACACCTTGGGGTTCTCCCATAGTGGTAGTCTCCAAAAAGGACAGTGAATGAGCTGTACAGACCTGTGTAGATCTGCGTTAAGTGAACAAAACAATTGAAACAAAACGACAACCAGGTCCAAACACTGTTGATATAACCCAATTGAATGGTGCAAACGTCTTTGCTCGCCTTGATTTAAATAAAGGACATCATCTGTTGGAACTCAAGGCAAATTGCAGGCACATTACAACCTTTTCCACACATATTGGTCTGTTTTGGTACAAAAGACTAAGGGCCTGATTTAGATTGTGGCGGACAGGTTACTCCGCCACAATGGTGACAGATAGCCCGTCCGCCGAAATATAAATCCTATATGATTTAATGGGATTTATATGTTGGTGGACGGGCTATCGGCCATCGTTATGATGGAGTAACCCATCCGCCGAAATCTAAATCAGCCCCTACGTTTTGGTGTTTTGGCAGACATTTTTCAACATGTCTTTAGATGTGTCACACAGTCTGTTGTGAATGCCTTCAACTATAGCAGTGACATTCGTTTTTGGAGCTACACAGGAGCACGACAAAGCTCTCAGGCAAGCGTGTTGTTTACTTGCTGATGCAGGTTTACCTCTAAATGCTGAGAAATGTGAATTCAATAAGACAAAATTAAAATTCTTGTGCCATATCTTTTCTGATGGTGGCATCACATGAGATCCAGCCAAAGTGCAAGCATTAGCTACTGCTGGTCTGCCACAAGATGTTTCCATGTTACGTTCATTCCTTGGCATGGTCAGTTACTGTTCCAGATACATACGAGACTTTGCCACTGTGAGTGCTCTATTGAGCGAGTTAACGAAAAAGAATGTTTCATTTCACTGGTCACGTGAATGTGAGCAAAGTTTTAAGGGAATCAAACAAGTTATTGCAACTGAAATGGTATACTTTGATCCAAAGTTACACACAGAAGTTGTTGTTGATGCTAGTCCAATCGTGCTTAGGTGCAATCCTTGCACAGCACAGCAGACAACACAATGCTTGAAGGCATATTGTGGCGTATGCAAGCAAATGTTTGTCCCAGGCTGAAGGTGCTTATTCACAACCTGAAAAAGAAAGTTTAGAAGTGGTGTGCGTGTGTCAACGATTTCATGTCTTCCTGTACGGAACACCTTTTACCCTTGTGACAGATCATGAAGCACTGCTGACCATCTTTGGTAATCCAAAGGCCAAGATGCCTCCACGCATTGAACGTTGGGGTCTACGATTACAAAAATACAATTATATAATTGTGCATCATCCAGGAAAAGATCGAAATCCTACCAACTTCTTCTCCAGTGTGCCTATATAGTATCAAACTATCCCATTTAAGACAGCAGAGGCTTACGTAAACTTTATTGTAAAATCCAACACACAAGCTGCCTTTTAGTTAGAACTAATTGTCACTGCCATGAGTCACTATAATGACATGTTAAAGCTGAAAGGCATTATCACACACCAGTCATGGAACCAACATACTCAACCTCTTAACAGTAGTAGTGAATTCCAGAAGTATAAAAATGTCAGAGATGAACTGTCTGTGACAAAAGAAGGAATTATTCTGAGAGGTTCGAGAATTGTCATTCCGGAAAGTATGCAACAACAGGTAATTGAAGTGGCCCATGAAGGACATCGTGGAATCATTGCCGCTAAAAGAGCCCTGAGAGATAGTCTGTTTCCTGATCTCGATGAACATGTTAAATGAGAATTAAAGACATGTCATCTGTGCAATTGCCTGTCATTAAAAACCACTCAACACCCCTTAAGTATGTGAAGCAAGCTGGCTCTTTATATAGTAGACCAAAATGAGGTTCACTGTGCAAAAAGTCTTGGAAACCCCCAAAGGTATCACCGAGGCACAAATGATTCCCAAAATGCTCTCTTTTGTGGTAGTGTGGTCAAGCAGTTAGGCATTTCAAAGGGTAGTGCTAAGCATGTAAGGCACACACTCATGCAGCAAGCGAGACACACATCTCAATAAAGAAATCTGACACCAGTTTAGAACAATGACACACACTTTTATAAAAAACTTTGATACCAAAATCACCGGAGTCAGGTGAGCACTTTTCAAGATATAGATTTTTAGTTTTCAAAAGTTGACACTTAGTGGCATATTTACAATAACATGGCACAGCGTTGGGCCATAATTGGCAGTGCTATGCAGCATCACTTTAGGAACGCAGGGATGCGCCGTATTGTTTATGTGCAGGAAGGTGCGCATAAACAATCAATAATGGCAATTTGGCACTTCAATTTATGCTGCAGAACGCAGAAAACATAGAAAAAGCAAATCATCATTAATTAATCATTGTTTATGTGCACGAAGGGACACCTTCCTGCGCCTAAACAATCATTCATGGCGTTTTGCTCTTTCTATATGTGCTGCAGAATGTAGCACTCATAGAAAAAGCAAAACCAGGGAGGAATAATATGTACTTCCCCTTGTTGCGACATACTAACGCGAACCCTGGGGCGGCGTTAGTTTTTGGTGCTGCCACAGATTTATGAATTCTTGTAAATCTGGGGCAGCGTCAAAAGCAACGCGTGTTGCAGTGGAACGCTCACAGCAACACCCATCGCACGGCCCTCTGCTGCAGAAAACTGCATCGGAGGGGCCCATATTTCCAAGGAGGCATAACGCCACAAAAAGTGGCTTACGGCCGCCATGTAGATATGGTGCAGTGCACAGCATAACCGGAGCACCTCAAAAAGTGACGCTCCTGTGACGCTTGGAGCTTGTAAATATGCCCCCCAGTGCAATTTTTGGGTGCGGTAATGTTATTCAATCGGAGAAAAAGGCACTGCATTCGGACACTTCACAGCGACTTACGGGACTTTTCTCCAAGACTTAAGGTGAATATGGGGCAGGGTCCAAAGCCACACCAACAGGTCAGAGGTAAGTGACGGCGTCAGGTGACCAATTCGCTTCAATGGGAAACGGTCCTGTCTGAAAGTTGCTGCAGGCTGGGACTGGAAGGGCAGGCTGGGGAAACCTACAGGGGGGCTTGATTCCTGAGGTCCTCGGGCACCTGGGGACACTGTTGAACCACTTCTTCTCGGGCTCTGGGGCTCGGGTACAGTGGTGTCTTTTGGCGTTAGGTCCTGTACTGGAGTTACTCGCGGTTGCAGGGGGCCTGCAGAAAGAGGCTGGAGGTGGTGACTCAGTTCCAAAGGGTCTCAGGACTTAGTGGGCACCGTTGATTCCCCCAGACTCGGGCTGTGGGGCTCAGGTGCAGAGGTGCTTTGAGGCATCAGGTCAGGGACTTGCTCTGGGTCTTGGTCACATGGTGGAGAGGGGTTACATGACAGTCGGGCCACTCTCCTGAATGGCCTTGTGGAGTCTGATGTCCCTCAATGGTAGCTCTGCTTTGATGAGGTTGGAATCCATATTGGACCATCAACAAGCCTTGGTTGCTGTAAAGAGTCCAGTTCATCAGGTTTAGGTGCAGGGATCCTCCTGGTTGGGTCAGCATCTTGGGACTTCAGTGAAGTGGCAAGCTGACCTCCTGGGCTCCAAACAGTCTTCTCCTGGCACGTTGATCCCTCAAAGGGCCCAATGGCCAATGGGGCAGGGTACCGGACTTTACAAGCGGTGCCTGCAGATGTAGGGAAGCAGCTCCTCTGCTCCAACGGAGATTCTACTGGTAATTGGAGAAGCACTGGCAGCCCTCTGTGCTCCTTGGAGGCTACAGTGGCAGGACAGGTCAGTTGCAGTACAAGAGTCAGTTGCAGAAGGCAGTCTGGCAGGGTTGACACCAAGTTTGTTGTGCTTCTTGGACCTTGGGTCAGAGGGCTTCTTGCCCACTCCTTTGTTTGTGCCCAGCGAAGATCTGAGGTTCTGGTATCAGTGGGTCTCCTAAATACTCAATTTAGGGGGCGTTAAGGGGAGTGAAGGGTAGTAGCCAATAGGCTACTTAGCCTTGGCGTCACTAGACCCCCTACATTACCACTTCCTTTGGGGAGTGGGCATCACCCTGTCCCAGAGTTCCTAATTCCACCACACACAAGATGGCAGCATTTCTAAGGCTGTGTTCACTTCAGGCTAGTCACCATAGGAGAGTGTCCAGTCTGCAAATATAACAGACCTCCTGCATAGCTAATTTTCCCACCTGTCCATGTGCCAATTGGGCCCTGGGGCAGGGGGGTCAGCAACTCCCTTCTAAGGGATGTCAGATGTGCATACCAAAGGCGGTGGGCTTCTCTGAAGCCTTCTGACTTGGAATGCAGATTTGCAGGTCATCCTACTGGTAAGGGGGGTGGAACACCCCTGCCAGAGCAGGCTTTTATTCCTGACCTCCGGTGAACAAAGGTCCTCGCCCCTAGGGGTCAGCAACTTGTCAGCTGGTGGCAGGCTGTCTAGAACTCATTAGTGAGCCCACCAGCAGTTTCTAAGTTTTCAGCGGGCACCTCTAAATCAATCACTGGAATCAGTGATGGCTTATTAATATGAAATGTTTTATATCAAACTTCCCTATTGTCAGTGAAGCTATCAAGTAGTTGGGAAACTCGTATTGACCAGTGTCCAGCACATGTACTTAAAATGGCTTCCCTGCTCACTTATTATGTCTGAGAATCGACAAAGACATAGCAGGGGCATATCTGCTCATGCACACATGCTCTCGGCTTTAATATAATACACCCTGCCTTAAGGCTGTAAGGCTTGCTGTAGGGGTGTTTTACAAATATTAGAGGGAGTGTTTAGGTGGCATGGCACACAGGCTGTGCACCATGTCATGTTTTCCATTTTTGGAACAGCTTGTCATGCAGCCTGCAATACCAGTCTGCATGAGTTTGTTGCTGGGTCCCTTTGAGTGGAAGAAGTTGGGCTGCAAGTTAGGGACCTTTATAGTACCTATGCCCTAGATACCAAAGGTACAGTTTACTCTGGACTTACAGAGGAGCTAAAGGGCCTGGCTACTTGGGGATCAAGCTACCAGGTGTCTTGTTTTGGGGAAGGAACACTGGCACTGGGGACCTGGTTGGCAGGAACCCAGGGCACTTCAGTCAAAGTTGCATCAAAAACCAGGCAAAATGTAGGGGGGGGAGTTACTGGAACCTGAACCCAGCTTCCTACAATATGTCAGCGTTGCCAAAGCATGCATGGGAAAGAATTGTTATTGAGCTGTTTGGGCCAATTGACAATGGACATTACCTGATGGTGATTGTGGACGAATACTCTTGCTTTCCATTAACTGAAAATCTCTCGTCTATCACTCAGGAAAGCAACATGGGGAATTCCTTTGATTTTAAAATCTGATATTGGCCCACCTTTAAGTAGTCGAGAATTCAGAGATTCTCTCAATCTACTTACTTTAAAGCATCAGAAGAGCACAACTCTTTGGCCATAAGCTAATGGCCTCTGCCACCTCCAGACTGCCGGAATCCAAGATCCCGGCAGAGCTGGCGGTTCCCTGGTGGTCCAACCACCAGGGTTGCAATGTAGCATTCGGACCGCCTCATTCGCGGTAGTCCAGACCGCCACCGCAAGTGTGCCAGTCAATAGACCGCCACACTTGTAAGGAGGTCCTCTGTCTTTGCCCGATCCTGTTCAGCGCTCTGCTGCGTTTTGCCCGGTTTGCACCATTGAAATCCCAAAGACAAACCTTCAAGAAGCTACATAGAGGACCCCCTGTTGTTGAATATAATTGTACTGCACCGTTTGTGCAGCACCTCATATCGCTGACAAGGCCACAAAGCACTGTGCTTTGTTTTGGGTTCAGTTTTACAGATTAAAGTTTGCATGTTGAGGCACTTTTTTAAATTAAAATATACTTTGCTACCATATCATTGTCAGGATCTTAGAGAAAATGACCCCAGAGTGTACATCTGCTTCAGCCCAGGTGATCTCAGTGAGGTTTACAAACTGTGACCCTACCCCCATTCATGCAATATCTGTTTCAGGCACCGGTGCAACCAGCAATCACACACAGTGGGTCACAGTCCTCGCATCACACTAGAAAAATGCCTTTTGACGAGGCCATAGATGCAAAGAAAAGGTCAAAAATATTCAGAGAAACACAACGTATTATGAGTATTTTTTATGCAGGAAACACCACACTATTTGGCTATCAGGCGCAGAGGCTGAAGCCTGGGTGTTGTTTTTTTAAACACCTAATGCTTTCTTGAAACATCATTTGAAGTATTGAATATTTAAATCAATTTTCTTTAATTACAACAACCCTATTCAGTTTTTTTCAACATGTGGTCACCTTTTCTGTATTATTTGCTTAAAAACAAGAAATATTTGGTTAAACAGGTACAACGATCAGTGTTAACCATATTATTACATTCAACCAATCAGGACATTGTGTATTACACGAACAGGGAATCTGGTGTGAGGTTTATTTCCACTTGCTTCTCGGTTGGACCACATGAACCACATTTTTCATCATCAGTCAAGCGACTCTGGTCGATGCCTGATGACGTCATCAGGAGGGACACCAATATCAGAGTGCAAGAACATTTTCTCTGGAAATAAATGAGTGGGGAGAAAACCATTTTCTCTTACTAAATGTTATCATGCGACTGACATACCGGAGAATGAAAGCTCACAGCGCCACCACTGTTCTGAAGCTGGGCGTCTGATGTGGCATACTTGCCAACCCTGCTGATTTAGGAGATGGGGTACCAAACACTGAACCTGGAGATCTTTTTATTAATATTCCTACCTGTTTTGTGTAAGCCGCAGCTTCCACCTGCTAAGAAGGAGGCGGCGTGTGAGCACCTGAGGAATGACCACCAAGGGCCATATGTGTGGGTTTTTGGGGTAGGACAGCCCCCCAAGTCACTTTGCTGCACAGCCCTGCGTCAAAGACAAAGGGCATAAATGTGCCTTAGTTATGCAATATGGTGCATTCCTGTCCTTTTCCCCTGCTCTGGTGCCGATTTAGCAGTCTAGCGCCATGAAGGCACCCTTGCACCACGGTGCAAGGGTGCCTGTGTTGTCGACCTGATTGTTCTTGTGTAGGAAGGGGCACCTTCCTGCACAAAAACAATCCTGGGAGGGTTTTTCCTCTTCCTCTGTGTGCTGCAGAATGCAGCACACAGAGAAAGAGGGTAAAACGAGGAGAAATAAAGGTTTTTCTCCTTGTTGCACCTCCACTGGGGAGGCGTAAGGTTTTGGTGCATTCCCAGGGTTACAAACTGTTGTATGGGCGTGCATCAAAATCCATGTGTGTTGCATGAGAGCACCCACTGCAATGCCCACTGAATGCCCCTCTTGCGCACAGAAAGGCAACACAGCGATTTGTGCTGCCTTGCATTACTCCATAGCCACGTAAAGTGACTTTGCGTGGCCTCATACATATGATTTCAAGATTTGAGCCTCTGTTGTGTCACAAAAAGTGTGCAAAAGGGCTCACAAATATGCCCCCCAGTGTTTAACACAGACAGTATGGGGTTCTGTAATGTATGCCTGCACAGCGCGGAAGTTACTAACTGAGATCACCGCGGCACACAGGTATGTTTGCTGATGAAGACTTGTACGAGCCAGTGTAAAACTGGCCTCAGTGCACAAAGCTCACACACACATATATCATTATTTTTATTTCTCGCAGCATCAGTTGCCTCAGACGTTACCAAGTCTTCTCCTCTGATCCAGGTTCCATAGTGTGCAGTTTGAATTTCAATGTCATCATCGGAGCAAAGGTCGCACAATGTCATATTAGTGATTTTGTCATCAGGGTAACTAATGTTTTTAAAACTTTGAGCCTGACTAGAGTTTGGTGTACGGGTTACTCTGTGACAAACGTGACAGATATTCCTTCCGCTGTATTATGATTCCCTTAAGACATAATGGGATCGTGATATGGCGGACGGAATATCCGTCATGTTTGCAACAGAGTAACCTATCTGCCAAACTTTAAATCAGACCCTTTGTGTCCTACCTTTTTTGGTTCCAGAATGTTGGTGTGGGTGCAAGGGCCACCCTCCACACATGGCTGGCTTACACACGGCCACCACCAGTGACACGCCATACCAGGAGCCACCCCTTAAAAACACACTGGCATCAGCGACAGAATGTGAATCATTTTCAAACATGACTAAATATTAAAAGGGGCTGCAATATCAAAACAAGCATTTGCAATGCAACGGGTCTCGTGTTTGCTTGAGTTACAGCTGTTAGCACTGAAAATTCCTAACTGGACTTTTCTTGCCACACAAACTGAAAATAAAACGTAAAACAGTTGATATAAGCGAGCCGATTCAAAGCACCACGGCCGCCATGAGCGTGAGCACGAAGGAGAGACACGAAAGGAAAAAGAAATTCGCTCTCAGTCAAAGTTATCGTCAAAAGTGGAATTATCCATGTAACAGGGTCGATGGCCAAGGCGGTAACAAAACTGCCTCAAGAAGGGGCAAACATAAAGTATTTACCAATGAAAACAAAGAATTTTTGAAAGGCAAGCCAATGAACGAGTGATAGTGATGGGCGTGCGGTGGGCGTGGTTAAAAGCCCAGATACATCCCAACATGTTGGAAAAGCAGCGCTTGTGCGCTGCTATGCGCGACCTAAAAAGGGGAAGTAACGGCTCGAGCGTGAGCAGGGAGGTAAAAAGCATCTTGAATTATCAAGAAATTGGGATTTATTTTCCTTTTTTTAAACAGCACCTTTTTTTAATGTGGCGCAAAGCACTTTGTAAATTTGGTGCTGCGATTTTGGCCTCATTGGGCCACATTAGCGCCATAAAAAATGACACTAAGGTGGAACAAGGAGGCGGTAGGGGCTCTTAAATCACCCGTCTAGTGTTTTGAAGATCTGTCCCCTGCAAGCGGATTCATCGATGTAGAGTTTCATCTCCTGCTAAACTCCATCCTCAGTCCTTCATAAATGGATGCAGGAGGCCAGACCGTGGAGGGCTCCAAAACTGGGAACATGAAGAAAATGACAGAAGCCTCCAGTGTTCATGGAAAAATCCACACTGGAGAGATAAGAATGAAGACGAGGCATTGGCAAAGCCAATTGGTCTGGTTTTAGCCACATTTTGGCTTTGTCAATGCTCGTTTGTTCTGTCTTTTTTTTTTTTTACTGTATTGATGTAGGAAAGAAAGGCTGGGCCTTTGCTGCTATAAAAAACATATTGGCTAAACGCAAAAATATTTTTGGCCTCAAAAAGCACATATTGACATAGTTCCTGGCACTGAAGGGAATTACTTTGTGAGTGGAAATCCACCTTGTAAAAGAGCAGAATGCTGTCATTCACATTGAAGCTAGCCAATGACAGAAGAGGGGTGACTCACTGCCCCATGCTGTATGCTGTAGTGGGTGGAAGAAGAAATGTGACTGATACAGCAAAATACCAATGAATGGAGAGGGCTGGCTGAAAGCCCCTGTAAGTAAATGATGGCCCTCATTACGAGTTAGGGCGGATGGGATGGCTGCCACTGTAGTGGTGACCTCCCCGTCTTCCCCGTTATGACTTTCACGCTGGGCTGACAGGCGTATACCATGGTTCCCGCCGGTCAGCCCAGTGGGAAAGTGGCAGCAGCATTGTCGGCGGCTCTTAATCGAGCCGACAGTAGAGCTGCCGCCCGCAGGGGGTACCAGCGCCCTCGTAATGATAGTGTGCATTACGATGGTGCTGTGCAGGAGTACTCCTGTGGCCCCAGGCACCTGTTCTCTGCCAGCCTTTTCATGGCAGGGAAAGAGCCATGAAAAGGATGGGGGAGAACCGGGTTGTAATCAGCAGGGTGGCGCTGCGTGCATGGCCACCCTGTCTGATTGCAACTTGCCATCAACCCGTCGGGATCACCGATCGCAGCGGGGACGATGGTCCTTTGGCGGTAGTCGGACCACCACAGCAGCAGTGGTCCGACTGCCACCACTGGTCTGGCGGTCCTAGGAGCGCCAAACTCGTAATTAGGCACTATCTATGTATAATTGCAATAAAATCAAACGTTTTTGCCTAATGCAGGGCCTAAAAAAAATTAAAACTAAACAAGGCTGGACTCCTGAGCTCTACATGATGGGTGAAAGTTTTAATTGGGGAAAGCTGCATTCACACCAGAAATGTATTTTTGTGCACTCTAAATGCATTTACATAGCGCTTCATACCCCTGCCGGGGGGTCGAAGCACATCTGCAGCAGATGAGGGAATGAAGTAAACGACAAAAATATTACTGGTGTTAAGTGCAGCAGTGGCAGGTAATTTTGCATTTCTGTTCACTAATTTTGAAACAACATCTGCACAGATAAACAAGTGCAAAACGACATTTGCACGGACTCATTACCGAACAGCGACAAAGTACACGAGTGATTAGTGCAAAAATGACATTTGCGCCAACCACGTGCAAAAACAAGAATTAAAGCGAGTGAACAGAGCAAAATTCCATTTTGCACCACTCATTTGTAGAAAACGTTCGTGCAAAATTGCCTGTTATATGTCCTAACTGCTAACGCAGCCAGTAGAAACGCAGCATTCGTGGGAAGGTCTGTGGTCGAGGAGACGCGGCTGTGTTTACCTTGCACACGGCACACAGTGTGTATTGTGTCTGGAATGGCACGCACACATGTGCCAGTGACCTGTGGCATTCCTGCTGCCAGGCCTGCCCTCTCCTGTTGATTTATGGGGGTGCCTGTGTGGCCCTCCTTTCACACTCTCCCTGTGCAATGGATGTGCACAAACAAAGCCCGCACTGTCCTCCCCTGGAGATGCAAGGGGGCAGCGTGAGGGCATCCTGCCAACGGGCACCAGGGGGTGGGAGGGAAGCCTGGAGGACAGAGGGACAGCCAGCATCCTTGCCTATCAACTCCCAAAGGCCAGAAGGGCTGGGGCAGACTCAGGCCCACATTCCCTGCAGGCCGGTTCCTATCTGCGCAGCTCAGGGAGAGCATTGTTTACCATAGAAGGCATTCAAACAAATATATCCTTTAGTTTCGGCACCAGGAACCATGGAAGGATTTCCAGCACTCATGCCAAAACAGATTGTTCCTGTTCCTGTTGGAGCGCTCCCTATGCACTGAAAAGCTCTTATTTCTGGTCTATTGCAGTCATTTTATGCTATGACTAGGTGGCGCCAGTGCTTAATTTGTAAATAAAAACGTGCCGGTGCCCAAAGCCCTTCTCTTAAATATGCGGCTGCTGCAATTAAATGTGCGAACACGGAATACTGAGGCGCCGTAATCCTGAAGCCATCTCGGTCCTCTTCAATCCATTTACAGCCAATCCGTGCCCCTTCAGCTCACTGTTGCAGCTTTCTACTTTCTCCCTTTGTGACGCTCCGTCTTTCCCGTGTGTGCAATGACTGAGCAGAAAAATAAGTGCCTCAAAAATAAGTGCCGGAGCCTCGCACCGGAAACCACAAGCACAAATTAAGCACTGGGTGGCGCCCAAAGAGTGTGTCCTTTCCTTTCTTATCAGCCATGTTGGACACATTTCTATTTTTAACTGCCATACCTGTGTTACATTTCTGTATTCGTTTAAGAGACAAAGCGCAAATGGCACACAAATTGGCCAGCGTAAGTAACACCCACTGAGTTTTCATGTCACTTTTATATTAATGTAAACAAGCATTGGCAAAAGGCCATCAACCTCTTGACTTTTCAATGCTTGTTGTATCACGTGTTTAGCAAAGCCTTATTGTTATAGAAGCAACCGAGCCCTCATAGAAAATGGCTGAAAGAAAAAATATTATTTTGGTCTCAAAAAGCTTACATTGCTGTAGTCGTCCCTAGCACTTTAGGGAACTACTTTGTGTGTGCCTGAGCTCCTCGTGGAAGGGAAGAATGCCATCACTCGCAGTGAAGTTAGCCAATGGCGAAAGTGGGCCGAGCCACGGCCACATGCTGCAGTGGGCCCAGAAAATATAATGATGCAATAACAGACCCCATTGGCTTCGTTTTGTGCTCTGTTCTGAGGTTAGGTTGATTCCATAGACCTTTTTGGGAACAATAGACTGACATAACTTCCTCTCCTTGTTTGTAATGGGTGAAAAAACATACAAGTCTGACAGCAGTGGCACATGGCCTGAATGTATACAACTTAGGATATATGTTTTTGTCAATGTTAATCCATATTAATAAATAACAAGACATTAATTGACGTTAGGAACTGTATTCTTTATAAACTAAAATTGAAATGTCAAATTACACGGTGCTAATACAGAACAGTGTTCACTAGTTCCTTGGCTTCTAGGCACTTTCAGGTTCTCAGGTGAAGAACGAGGCCAGTATTTTGTGGTTTTCCAGCTAGGTCAACGTTGAATGTCACTGTAAGAATAACAGTGGTGTATCCATCATTAGTTCAGCAGGTGCAGTGGCAACGGTTATAGGTGTATCCTCGGCCCACCGAAACACAATTATGACTTTTTTTAACGAGGAGCGGGAAGGCCATTTTTCTCACTTGCATTAGGGTCCGCGCACTATTGTTATCGCACTGGTGATGGGTTTTGGCCCCTTCCATTACAGCTATGCGGGGAGTACCAGTCTTCCTTGGATCATGGCTGAAGGTGGTTTAGGGCCTGATTTAGAATTTGGTGGACAGGATGCTCGGTCACATTATACAAAGGATGTTCCGTCCGCCATATTTCAAGTGCCCGATATCCTATGGCCCATCTAATACGAGGTACAGGATATCATCACAACTGTGGCAGAGTAACCCATCCAACAAACTCTAAATGAGGCCCTTAGCCTCATGGCTCAGATCCTATAAAACATCTGAAGCAACATGAGGCTGAGATGACCATGAATGTACTGAATAGGAAGCAAGAGACATGCATAGAAATTCCTTTCCCCTCTTGTTGGACTGGACACATGAGGAAATTCTTGGAATGGATTATAGGCAATTACTGGGGGAGATGCAAGGCACTTGAATTCATACTTTAAGAGCACTTAAAACTGATTGCATTCACCCCTTCCCCTCCTCCGACCATAAGTCTGAATAAATCACACCGAAATCCTAAGAAAGTTTCTCTGGCTGCTACAGATTGTCCAAATAAATGTCAATTTTTCAGATGGTGTTTGATACCCTGGTATATCTTGTTTCCTTTTTGGAAGATAAGTGGAATGAGGCAAAGAGAGATAAAAGGATCTGCTCAGGATCACACCATTTGATCTACTGGGGAAGCTGAGATAAAACGACACCTAGACCAGGTGACCATATCATATTTTTAAATGAGAGTTAGTATCAGTGGCTTGAGCCACAAGTTGAACTGCTGGTTTTTCATGCTGATGCGAAAAATGAAAGGAAAAAGGCTCTCATGCTGCGTTATTGTCATGTTCCGGCCCAGGTCTCAGAAGGACCTGTGCAATAATCAATGCATGTTTCGCTCACATGTCATCGACAGGTAGGGTGGTATGTTATAGTGTTTGATTTTCTCTGCATAAATTGAATATAGAGATTTGAAAAAAAATGTTGCAAATCTTCTATCATATCTTCAGCAAAACAATGCTTGGGTACTTCATTAAAGAATTTGCCTTTTCCAAAACAAAAAAACAGAAGAGATACAAAATTAAAATCCATGTATTGATGAATTCCTGGGACTTTAGGATTTTGATCCCAGACATCTTTCTGGTTGCTATCTCAAATTTGCACTCAGACTGCACCTTCTTAGAAATGCCACCAAGAAACACACAGCAGTGCTTCAGATGATGTTGGAACGATGGTTGCTAGGGGTCTGGACCTCCAATGCACCCATGTGGACTCTGGCGGAGGATAGAGGCCATATTGATAAAGATGGGGTCCTCAGAATGGGACCATGCCAGCATCTACATTTCAAAGCTGTACGCATCCTCAACCCACCCATTCATCGTTCGCACACAGACCCTTTTAATGCTTCCAGCACTAAACAGACGTCATCATGCATGAGGTGAAGAGTTGGAGAGATGGACAGCTGTGGTCAACACAAACGCTCTCGAAAAAAAATATTTTTCACGTCTTCAAAAAATTTTCATGCTTGAGGCCCAGAATTTCAACTCAGCAGTAATTTACAAAAGTTTGTGCTTGTGATTAGTTCCTTCTCAAATGGTCACGAGATAGCCTTGGGGCTTCCTAATGTTCTGTTAGTGATGTACTGTGGCATCCGGATGAAGGATAGGAACAGTTATGAAACTGTGCCTAATCTAGCCACGCTAAAACCTATTTCTAAAACTTTATAATCTTTGTGAAAAATCATTAAATTAGAGTTCTGCAGGTTTTTTTTCAGCAAAACCTATTATTGGCATTGACATTTTTCCACAGAACCACTTTTTTTCCCCAAGAAAATTCCTCTGCAAAATTGTTTGTAGGCAGTGTTTGTCTTCATAGGGAGCTGGGTGAAGCACACAAACTTGGTACCCTTGTTCAGTGCTAAAGTTGTGCATTAGCATCTTGCAAGAGGGACAAGGGCAAACAGCAACAGTTTGGTAGATTGCAGGAGCAAGGGCTAGATATAAATGTTATTATTTTTATTCAGCTTGTACGTTGACCTCATTCTGGCAATGATAAGGAACATGATGTTTCGATCAGGACCCGTTTAAGGATTCTTCGTCGGGTTTACAGAGTCTCCTCCAGGTGGTTATCTTCGGCCTCGAGTGTAATGGGGTATGCCTGGCTTGGATCCAGGACACTGCTTGTAATTGTTGGGTTCCTACCAGGAACTAGGAGGTTTCAAATAATACACTCAGCCAAAGAGTAACAACAGCTGAGATATGGGTCTTCCCAAAGGCAGTAGGAAGAAAACAAACCTCTACCATATATCAGGGGTCCATGTGGGCTAAATCCATGACACGTTTTCAGGATACACATTGAGGGCCTGATTCACAGAGCTAACATACAGTTTTGAGTACATTTACACTTTTGAGTAAGTCTACTACTTTTCAGAAATCACAAACTGCACTTTTGTAGCAACTTACACTTTTGTAGTAAATTAAATGTGTAATTTACTCTTTGGTAGCAACTAACATTTTTGTAGTAACTTTCACTTTTGTAGTAAGTTCAGCATTACACAGGAAAACAACCACTAGTACTACAACACCCTCCCATTGGAAATTATGGAGATAGAAACTTAAAATAATACTCTGTAGGAAATAATGTTAAATTTAATTAGATTGGTAAAATAGTTACAAATATAAATACATGAAAATTAATATGAAAAATATACACCCAAAAAGCACATATTTATTATTTATGAAATATTTAATAACATATTTTAATTAAAAACATCATATTACGTTACATTATAATACATATATTTATATGAATTTTACTTAAGGCAAAATATCACTTATTTTATTTCAATGAATTAAAGTTTTAATTCAAAATTAATTTAATAGTGTTGTAGCATTTTTCTATTTTGTCCTTTTTTAAAGAAAATAAATAACATTTAGTTTACATTAATATTTAACATAAAAATATATTTAATATTTATTTTCGAGATAAATAATTTATTTTAAATTGTCCTTATACTTTCCCAACTGAAGGTTCCTCAGTTGAGTTGGACATCTCCACATGGTAAAGTATATGGATTTTCTTTTTTAATTATTCAACTCGAAAATAAATATTAAAACGATTTTTATGTTGAATATTAATACATTTTATATATGTATTTTAAATGTAGAACAAAACAGGAAAAATGCCAGAACACTAATATATTTATTCCAGCCGGAAGAAAAAATATTTTAATTGTTTAATGTGTTGATTGTTTCATTCTTAAAAGTGATGTAAAGCATTAATTAAAATATTCGTAATTATTTTTAACATAAGTTAATCTTACAGTATCTTTTAAATTAAAAATAGGTTATTACATATTTCATAATTTAATAATAAATATGTATTATTTTATAAACATATTAACATTAATTTATATTTATTTAAGTTTTTAACTATTTGAAATAATCTGATTGCATTAAACATTATTTCCTTGAGCCTTTATTTTAAGTCCCTACCTCTGTTATTTACTGTGGGAGGATGTTGCACTACAAGTGGTTGTCCATGTGTAGTGCTGGACTTACTACAACTTTGTACGTTTCTACAAAAGTGAAAATTATACAGTACAAGTAAGTTACTCAGAAAGAGTAAGCTAAATGTCTAAGGGCCTCATTTAGAACTCGGCAATCGGTTACTCTGTCACATTGGTGACGGATATCCTGTCTGTCAAAATCTAAATGGATTTAGATTTTGGCGGACGGGATATCCATCACTGTTGTGACGGAGTAAACCATCCGCAAAGTTCTAAATCAGGCCCTCGGTTACCATAAAAGTGTAAGTTACACGCATAAGATACTACAAAGTGTAAGTTACTACAAGAGTGTATGTCACCCATGTAAGTTACTACAAAAGTTAAGTTCTATTTAAATGCTTTTTATGTAAATGTATCTTATGTGGATATGCAGAAACTGGGGCATGGATCTGACCCTCCGGGACTTAAGGTGGATTCCCCTGCTCTAGACTGAGAGAGGGATGAAAGACCTAGTGATTCCATTTGGTAACAGGTCTGGAATCACTATAGGCTAGGCACAAGTTTGCAGATGGCGTCTTGGAAGGAATGGTCTACTCGAATCCATCTGTTCATCGAACTGAAGCGCACTGGAACTAGCAGGTGGCGTAGGCGTTCGCCTTGTTGTGAATGTACTCCAGGAGGCCGGCTGCCTGCTCCTCCAGCTTCTGTAGCTCATCTGTTTTTGTCGAAATTTCCTTCTCGTTGTTTTTAAACGTCTCCTCCAGTCCTAGGGGAAAAAAAAAAAAAAAAGTTACTGTAAGGGGTCTCCCTTCAGCTTCCCTGTGCCTTGGAATCTCTCTAATTCTCTGCATAGGGCTTCTTTGCATTATTTCCCATTATTTCTGTAAGCCCCCCTCTGTCCCCAATGATGAGGGTATTGTATGAAAATCAAAAAAACATTACAAAGAAAATAAAACAAAGAAAGGTTAAAATGAAGAAAAGCTAGAGGGGAGAAACGTATTTCTGAATCTGAGTTATTTTATTGCTGAATAGGTAAGAACATCCCTGAGGGGGTACACAATGTGTACAGAGTAACAAATGGAGGTGTTCTAAAATGTGGTAGTATTTCTTGGGATAAAAAGGAAAAAATTGTTTGTTAGAACATATTCACTGTTAATAGGAAAATGTTGGTTGTAGTATTGAGGAAACCATAACGTGTTGTTGTATTTTTTTTAAATTTTGGTATATGTAATTTTAAGGATGTATATGTATGTTTATTTACAACCCTGATTAAGTCCTCTTAACGACGAAACGTGTTGACTGGGCTGAATTTTTATGTTTTGGAGAATAAGACGAAATCCTTGGAATTTAGCATTATGGCTCCAGTGTTTTTAATGGACTGAAAGAAGAATCATCCATGGACTGTGCAAAATATCAGTCACTATGAACTGATATGAGCCCTGTTAATGTATGCAAGGGTGACAGGTCTGGGGAAGGCCAGCATATGAAGATCTACTAAAGTAGGGTGATCTGGTATTGCCCCAAGTTCTAACAACTAGTGGTGGGGTTCAAGCAAGAGCTTAAGTGGTATACTGGCCAAGGTACCAATGTGTGCTGTGTGTGCTTTATTCTACAACACAAACCTTACACATCTGACGCCTGTGTGGTGGTCTACATTTGTACTAGAGGAATTTGTACCACATGAATTAATACTGGAGGATGTGCCTCTATAGTACAAAGCCTTGGCCAGGCAGTGAAGACTTTCTTTTGTACCACAGCGCAAGGCTTAGGGTCATGCAGAACAGCCAGGTTTAGTGTGAGCGTAGACGTTGACGTCATCAGTGAATGACTCATGCTAAATCTAAAGCTGTACCTTTTTCTGTTTTTTAAACAGTTCAGTGCTACAATTTCTCACACTGTGTTGCACTGCCTGAAGGAAAGTAAACCAGGGCCTTAGATTAGGGTTGGGGATTTGGTGTTTAGGGTAAGAAATAGCATTAGTTTTAGGCTAAGAGTCATGTAATGTTTAAGGAAAGGGTTGCCCTAATTTAGGCTAGGATTGGGAATGGGCTTATTATTACAGCTCTGGTTAGTGTGAGGGTTAAGAATAGCATTACATTAGGTTTAGGGTCATGGGTAGGACAACGACTAGCGAAAGAGTATGGCTGTGTTTAAAGTTAAGGATATGGTTAAGATTTTGAATATGTTTAGGGTAATGTTTAAAATTTGGGTTAGGGTTCAGGTTAAGATTATGGCTAGTTAGGGTGAGTTTTAGGACTGTGTTGTCCCTCAGGGAGCCGAGACCAATGCTGTCGCACATCCAGAACCCTCGGAATGCGCACTGTCTGCATAGCCTTTCCATGGCGGTGCACCCCCATGGAAAGGCTGGTAGAAAGTGAAGTCGTGATCAGCGTGGTGGAGCCGTCATGGGCACCGCTGTGGCTGACCATGACTTCGACCACCGCCAACCTGTCAGGATCTATGATCCTGGCTGTAGTGGTGGTCTCCTGGCAGTCCGACCACCAGGATCATCATCTGACGGTTGGACTGCCAGGAGTGCGGCTGTCCGACCTCCACCCTGAGTTTGGCAGTCTGAAGACCACCAACCTCATAATGAGGTGCTAAGATTTGGGTTAGGCTTTGAGTTAAGATTAGGACTAGTTAGTGTGGGTTTGAGGGCTCTGTTTCACTTTTAAATATAAACGGTGATGGTTAATTTTTGTTTGCAGCTGTACAAACCTCCGATGGATTAATTTTGTAACATTTATTTAGACTTAGGGCCTAATTACAAGTTGCATGGACTGCCAAACTCGTGGTGGTGGTCGGACCACGGCAACCCTGGAGGTCTGAAAGTTGGATTACGATCCTGGTGGTTGGACCGCCAGGAGACCGCTTCCTCCGCTGAGATCAGGGATCCCAATGGGTTGGCGGCAGTCAAAGTCGTGGTCAGCCACGGTAGTGCCAAGTTTGGATCACGACTTTGCTTTATGGGGTCCCCCCCATGAAAAGGCTGGTGAAAAGGCAGTGCTGGGAGTATAGGCGGGCCCCTGCACTGTCCACGACAATGCCGCAGCACTGTTTCCACTGGGCTGACTGGGAGAAATGTTGACTTTTCCGCCAGTCAGCTCGGTGGAAACATCGCAATACGACGGTGGTGAGGCCACTGGCTTGACGGCTGCCTCCCCACCCCCGTGTTGGAGTTGTGGTGGTTCAGCCACCCAACTCGTAATCAGCCCCATAGTGATGACTTCTTTCAGAAACATTACTCAATATATATTTTGTGTTAAATTAAGTTTGTTTATGTTTGAGAAATGATGGCACTAGATCGTCTAAGGCCAACTGGGAAGGAATGGTGGGGTCTGTCTAGTAACGTTCTACTTGTCCATGACTATGACTACGTGATTGTCAATATTTTTATTGTATAGGTAGGGTAGGCAAGGAAGAAGAAGCTAGTGGCTAAAAAGAGTTAGTATGGTGCCTACTCTGCGTGGTAAGATTAGGACCTTTAAGGGGCAGCTTTCTTCTTTATCACTGCACTGGTCAGAGCTAAGATTCCATTTTATATAATGAATATTTTCTTTCTCTTTAAGTGTTTAACTAATTACAGTTTTTCTTTGAATGCATTCATTGAGTGTTAGATTTTCACAATATTTGGAACAAGGAGACGGGAGGTTTCGGAGGTAGAAAAATGTCACCAACTTCACACATGATAAAAAATGTATTTGATAAATCCTTTCAGTTTAGAACTACAACATAAATATTTATATATGAGTAAGCACTCTTTACATTACAATATGCTCTCATACAGTAAATATTTATCGGTGTGTACATAAAAAAGAATGATACAATATAAATATTACTGACTGGCTAGATAATTGATGTCATTAATATGTCATAATTTTGCATCCTTTGTAAGCAATGTTTACCCAGTTCAGTACATCAACCTTCTGGCTTTGTTTGAAGTTCTAATAGAATTGCGGGTTAAAAATTGTGCACAGCCATCACAACATTTTGCAAGCAGAATTACCATTTTGCACACTGTTTACTGAACTATTTGGTGGTTTTTAAAACAAGATGGATCAATCTGTTTAGGTCTACATATTTATAAAGTACATATTTCTAGTTTCCAGATAGATTAGATGCAGAGGTTAGAAACTGAAAAGTCAAGTGAGTTTCTGAAATCTACCAACCATCGAGCTTGTTCTTTGCATCATTGGCCTTCTTCAGGAGTTTTGTTGCCTCGTCCTTCACCTTCTTCATTCTCTCTATGGCACTGATGGACGTGCTGCCCTGGCTGTCGATTTTGTCTGTCAGTTCTGTGTATCTCTGGTTCACTTTCTCCATCTCCTAGACACCCGCGTGGAGGGACAAAAGGAGGGAAGAAAAGGAGAGGTGGAGTATTCCATCATTCATAGAACATCAATGGCACAGTGTGGTTCTAAGGACAAACAAGCTGTAAGTAACATTGTTTCATAATGTTTCATTTTACTCAACCTTTAACAATCTGAAAAAATTTTTAAACTTCAGAGGAATTTCAATATATGTTTGCTTTTATTTTGTATTTTATATATTTGTTTTATATTTTACTGAAGTAGGCAATTAGTGGCTGACTATGAGTCTGGAGGTGACCTGAGGTGGCGGTCTGGCGTCACAGCTGTGGCAGTCCGACTGCCACATTACAAGGTTGGTGGGCAGACCCGCCAACCTAACGCCGTCCCCGCCAGGATCCAAGATCCAAGATCCCGACGGGCTGACGGCGGTCCTAGATCTAATCAGCCAGGGAGGCGATGAATTCAGCGCCGCCCTGCTGATTACATCCTTGTTCTCTGCCACCCTTTTCATGGTTTCTCCACCATGAAAAGGCTGGCGGAGAACAAGTGCAGGGGCCCATGGGGGTCCCCTGCACTGCCCATGCCCCTGCAGTAGCAGGGCCGCCGGCTCAATTACGAGCCAGCGGCAATGCTGCAGCACCCTTACCACAGGGCTGACCGGCGGAACCCTTTGTTCCTGCCGGTCAGCCCAGTGGGAAAGTTGTAATGGGGCCGGTGGGGAGACCGCCAGCACCGCAGCGATCTGCTCGTCAGGAGTTTGAGGGACGGATGTTTCCGTCTGCCAAACTCATAATGACCCCCTAAATGGTTATATGGAAAAAAAAACATCTGAAAATAGGATAAGCACCTAAATAACAAGCTGTCACTACAAACTGGTCTTTGGTTCATTATTTTATGGAACACTACCCCCCAGAAACAACTCAGGGATGGATCCTGATTCTGCGATATGTTCTGTTTGGTCATCAATCACTGCTTCGCACTTTCTTTTACTAGAGGTCTCCAAAATGAATGTGGTGGTCCACAAGCTTATGGATGCTTGTAGGCATATTTCTATCACAGGGGTGTTGAGTGCAGGAAAGTGCCCCTTTTGGCATGGTTGTCCCCCCCCTCCCCACTTTATGCCTGATATTGATGCTAACTTTACTGAGTGTGTGCGGGGGTCCTGCTAACCAGGCCCCAGCAGCTGTGTTCTTTCCCTAAACTGTACCATTGCTTCAGTTGGCACACGTCTGGCACACAGCTCAGTAACCTGTAAAAGGTACCAGTGGTACCAAGAGCCCGGTGGCCAGGGAGGGTCCCTACGGGCTGCAGCGTGTATTATGCCACCCTAGGGGACCCCTCACCAAACACATGCGCACTGCTATTTCAGTTTGAGTGTGCTGGTGGGGAGAAAAAGGCGAAGTCGTCATGGCACCCCTCTCTGGGTACCATTCCCACAAACCACTGCCTGTGGCATAGGTAAGTCACCCCTCTAGCAGGCCTCACAGCCCTAAGGCAGGGTGCACTATTCCACAGGTGAGGGCGTAGCTGCATGAGTAATATCCCCTACAGTGTCTAAGTCCGTCCTTAGACATTGTAAGTGCAGTGTGGCCATATTGAGTACATGGGCTGGCAGTTTGTCATTACAAACTCCACTCCAGGATGGCTTCACTGAAGACTGAGAAGTTTGGCATCAAACTCCTCAGCTCAATAAACCCACACGGATGCCAGCATTGGATTTATTGAAAAATGCACACAGAGATGCCCGCTGTATTTCACCAACCCTTTAGTTCAGCACTGACCAGTCTGTGCCAGCCTGCTACTAACAGAGGAGTTTCTGACCTCATGAGGTGAGAGCCTTTGTGCTCTCTGGGGTCAGGAACAAAGCCTGCTCTGGGTGGAGGTGCTTCACACCTCCCCCCTGCAGGAACTGCAACACTCTGTGGTGAGCCTCAAAGGCTCCTGCCTCATGTTACACTGCCCCAGGGCACTCCAGCTAGTGGAAGATGCCCACCCCCTGGACCAAGCCCCACTTTTGGCATCAGGTCCGGTGGGAAAATTTGTGAACACCAGGAGGTGTGACCATTCCAGCTAGGGCCACCCCTAGGGTGCCCAGAGCTGAGGTGCACCCCTCCTGGGAGAATCCTCCATCTTGCTTTGGAGGATATTAGACAATAGGGTTAGCGATGTGCCCCGTCTCAAAAGGGAGTGGGCACAAGAAGAGCGTAGTCACCCTCAGGGACCGTAGCCATTGGCTACTGCCCTCTGACCCCTGTAACACCCCTAAATCTAGTTTGGGGGCTACCCTGAACCTTGCTCTTCAGATTCCTGGTGACCTAACAAGAAGAAGAAGGACTGAAGAGCCGCACCAGCAGAGAAGACTCCAGATGACAACTGACTTTGTCCCAGCCCTACCGGCCTGTCTAGACTCCTGCTACAAGAAGACAACTCATCCTGCAGGACCAGCGACCTCTACAAACCCCCAGAGAACTACCTACCCAAGGACCAAGATCTCCCAAGGGAAGTGGCCCTGTCCACAAAGAAACCTCCAAGAAGGACTCCAGAACCTCCCGGGCTCCTTGACACCTGCCCACTCTGCAAACGATGGCCACCGGTCCAGTGAAGGCCCCCAGGCGATTCTGACCTGAAGTCCAACCTGGGTTGACCCCCCCTGACCAACACAACGATGCCTGCAGCCTAAATCCAGAGGACCCCCTGACCACGACCGGCAACGGTGCAGATTTCCTGATGCCTAAAGGTACCCCTTCACCCGAGCCTTGTGGCCTAGGGAAGCCCACCTGACAGTCCAGCAACATCCAGTGGGCTTTCTACTTACCTGTTCAGCAGTTGGTTTTCTTCAGTCAAATCCTTGGACAAAGCCTGCAGCATCTTTGCGCTCATTGAAAAGCATTGGGCATTCGAGGCTGTGTTTGCAACCTGCACCAGGCCGCCCCTATGCCTCTGAGGATGTGTGTTTGGTGCTTACCTGTGGGCCACCCCATGCTGATCTAAACCCCCCAGGTCTGTGCCATAAAGTTGCAGGTACTTACCTGCAAACTGCTTCTTTCTGAGTGCCCCTTGTCTTCATAGGATTCCTTTGGGCACTCAACACCAACTTTGACCTTAGCACCTGGCCCGTGTTGCTGGTGGTGCACCTTTGGTGTTCTAAACTTTGCCCAGCGGACACCTTAACGCCCCAAGACTGGGATCATAAGTCAATCAGTTACCTGCAAATTGTGGTGTCATTTTTCCTCCCCTAGGAGTGCACTGCTTTCTATGAGAAATTGCACTGTGTCCACTTTTGAAACTGAAAAGTATTACCTGTTTTACCTGTGAATTCTAAACAGAGTGCATTTGCTACTTGAAAGTGATACATTCTTGAAACTGTACTTACCTGCAACAAAGATCCTTTTGTTTCTAGAAATGAAGTAACAATACATATTTTTTTGATACATAAAACATTGGTCTGGAGTTAAGTCATTGAGTGTGTGCTTCTTTTATTGTCTGTGTGTGTAGAACAAATGCTTTGCACTGCCCTCTGATACCCTAACTCCTCCACCACACTACCACAAAAGTGAGCATTAGTATTATCGACTTTAGCCTCTGTAAAGCCTCTGGGAACCCCTGGACTCTGTGCACACTATAGCTCATCTTGATATAGTATATACAGAGCCAGCTTCCTACATTCAGTAAAAGGAAAATATGTAGTAGAGACTCTCCGTGAAGAAAACTTGAAAGTTGTTCTAGACGAAACGTGGCAGCTTTTCCTGAGTACAAGATTTAAATAGAGTGTTTGTGAAGTAGCAGCTTTTTGCAATCTCCTTTCTTGATTTCCTTTTAAATTCTATTTTTCTTCACTACATTCATTTTGCAGTCCCTGTTACCAATAAAGTGTAGTTTTATTGTCCTGTTTTTTTATACTTGACTTGAAGTCATTGCTGGATTGTCCCAGCGAGGCAGGGCATCTGTTTTGACTTTGAGATGTGATTACAAATCTAAGCTCTTTGTGAACATTTATTAAAGGAACAACTACAAACTCGTTATCATACTTTTCTGAGTAAATTAACGTGCTAAACGTAAATGTAGAAGCAGAAGTGAGTCCCCAATATCTTTGGGTTTATGTTCTATAGCTGCTACTTGGGACAATTTCATATAAATTAATAAGCAGAGCAGCAGAATAGTTTTGTGGAATTATTATTTTTTGAAGGAGCTGGTCGTTGTTATCAATTTTTCTTTATTTATCAATGTATTTATAATTCAGTTACTTTAAGGTAAAACAATGTGCATGGTAGGTAGCTTCTTGCTGTTTAAGAAGTAGAAAAAAAAGTCTTTGGAAAATGTAACAGCATAAATATGTTGTCTCAGCCCTACAGAACTAGTTTCTTGATCTGCTGGCTGTAGAGAGCTGAGTGTGACCTGAATACCAATGATTCAAATGCTGGCAGGGCTGACTCAGCCTTCCATCCTCTGAGGTTGACAAAATGAGATTTGTTTGGCTGGGTATGTTAACCATTGCCCTTTGCAGTATCTAGATAACAAAAAAGGGTTTGGTGTGTTGTTGGTCCAGGAGATCCCCTGTGCCAGGTAAATAAACACGTGATCCAGTGAAATAGACCCCACCTTCTAAATGGACCACTTTTAATCCACCATTACAGGCTCTCAAGAATATTGTTTTTTATTTCTGAGTTTTCTATAATACAGTCATCTGGTGCAGTTAAGGTTCCAGTGGACTACAGTAAAGTTACCAAAACCCATGCAGAGTTATATGGCTAGACTCCAATAAAAAGATGGGCTGAGGTGGTCACCAAGGCAATAACATTGATGGACCAGACCAAACGATCAGGTGAGGATCTGGGAATTTGTTCACAGGAACGAAACAGTTTACTTTGTCAGCGGTAAGGAGAAGTTGGGTAAGTGAAATTTGGAAGGACACACTTCTGGCAGTTATTGATGGGAAGGAGTTTTTCGTGGGAGGATGCGAGATGAGAGGAACCCGGCGGGGTGCAGGGAAGGTGGGTCCCTGTAGAATGGAATCGTTCAGGTAGGAGGGGTGTCCTTTGAGGGTGCATGCTGGCTAAAGGTTTTGCAGGGAATTAGTTTGTAGGCTGACACTTGTGCTGGGGGAGGTAGTTTGTTGACTGGTAGCTTTCAGGGGCAGTTGTTGGGTGGTGCATTGTCAAGTTGAAGACCACTTCAGGTGGAGAATTTGAGGGACACCTCTGAGTGCTTAAAGCCAGAGAAGAGGAACAGTTCAGACATGGGGTGGGATGGATGGAGCCCATTGGCTGGTGCACGCTGGGAGCATCCAATGGTTGAGAAGGCGGGGCTGAAACTTTGTTATCTGGTGCCTGGAATGTGACAGGACCAGTGCAAGTCTATCATATCTTCTTAGACACTGTGTTGTACACATAGAACATAACTGCCCATTTTTACAAGACACAGATTTCGCTACAACCTGAATGAACAAGCTCGCCCTCTTACCTTGTCCAGCTTCCCCGCTGCAGAGAGCGCTTTGGTTGCTTTGTTTAGCGCCTCGGTGGCCTGCCGCCGGTTGGCTTCCATCTTGTTTCGCAAAGATGCCACCTCCCGCGACAGGTTGGATAACCTGTCCATCATCTCCATCTCCCTCCCTTCAATGGACTCGATCTTACTGAGAGACTGGTACACAGGTGAGGGAAGACAGGCAAGAGGGGAAGAAGGGAAGAAAGGGGGGGGGGAATCAAGAAGGCAAAGGAGAGGGGAAAGAGATGAGAGAGGAGATGAGATTTTATTCACCTAGTTTTGAGGTTTTATAAAGCACACACCAGACCCCATGAGCACCAAAATTCTGCACTATGGAAAACATTAGAGACACGTAAAATAGTGGACATAATCAAAATTCAGAAGAAACAAATTACCACAAACGAAAATAAGAAATAAAAGACTGCATGATAAGCAAAGTCAGAATACTAACTAGTAGTACAAAAAATGTATGATTTAAAACAACTCGTTTATGGGCCAGTTACAAACCTGGTTGTGGATACAGCGGTGAATTCTGGTAAATTGGTTACTGCACATGTTTTTGCTGTGCCGTATTACCAACCGAGCCTAACTGTCCCCATCAGCGAGCCTTCAAGTCAAGGTCCAGTCAACAGATATCAAGCACAAAGACCTGCACCCCAGTTTCCTGTGGGAGGGGCAACCAGCATAGAGCGTGATGACGTTCGTGAATGTGGCGCTCATTCAGCTGGTCACAGGGTTCTCAGTACCTGAGCCTGGGGCAGGTAGAGTGGCGCATACATGAATATAGTGCCAGTGATGCTGCTGACTGTAGCGTAACGGCCAGAGCTGCTGACTTTGGAGCTGGGGAACCAGGTTCGAGACTCGCGTCGGCATCACGGCCTGAGCTGCTGACTTTGGAGCTGGGTGAACCAGGTTCGAGTCTCGGCGTCACGGCCTGAGCTGCTGACTTTGGAGCTGGTGAACCAGGTTCGAGTCTCAGCATCATGGCCTGAGCTGCTGACTTTGGAGCTGGTGAACCAGGTTCGAGTCTCGGCGTTTGCATCACGGCCTGAGCTGCTGACTTTGGAACTGGGTGAACCAGGTTCGAGTCTCGGCGTCACGGCCTGAGCTGCTGACTTTGGAGCTGGGGAACCAGGTTCGAGTCTCGGCGTCGGTGTCACGGCCTGAGCTGCTGACTTTGGAGCTGGTGAACCAGGTTTGAGTCTCGGCGTTGGTGTCACGGATTGAGCTGCTGACTTTGGAGCTGGGTGAACCAGGTTTGAGTCTCTGCGTTGGCGTCACGGATTGAGCTGCCGACTTTGGAGCTGGGGAACCAGGTTCGAGTCTCGGCGTCGGCTCAACATCCTGTGATTCTGGGCAAATCATGTTATCTTCCTGTGCCTACAATCCAGTGTCTTGAGATCCTCACAGGTGATTTGCTGTGCTTTAGAATTCTCATAAATATTATTTATTTGGATTAATTTATAGACAGTCAAGGGGTCTTCAGGCCTGAGGCTTTGGTTTAGGCTGCAGGTCCAGGTGCATACACTGACAGCTCATCCAGCCATCCTTTGCATTCTTGTACTTGTAGTCCTGTGTATCCGATGATAAATGCAGATCATCACACACAAGAATACAAAGAAACAGTCCTGACCTGGATCAGCTCACCTTTGGTCCTGGGAAACCTGCGCCCCGTGGGAGACCCTCCCTACAGTTGAGGGTTGGGGAAGGAGATGGAAGAGGGATCTGGGACATTTTAGAAAGATTCAAAACTGTTCTCTCTACCCAGTGTGTACCCAGTGCTTAATTTGACCTGGTGGTTTCCGGGGCTCAGCTCCGGCACTTAACTGTCAACACCAGCATTTATTATGGTCTGCCACATGGTGGAGCTGTTCATCTAATTTTGGGATGAGCATACAACAGCTGTCTATTAATGAAATAAACATTAAATGACTACTACCTGCTGCCCAAGTAATTTTTATAGCTTTGGGGGTCTGGAATAGCCTGATTTGTCTCACGTGTAGGGTGTGATGGTTAGTGGTTGTGTTGGTTCTGTCATGGGTGGTGCAAGCTGTAGTTTCTTCCTGGCGAGTATCCTGGCACATACATTTTTTTTTTCTCCAAACTAATCAGTGGCTGTACCACTAACCATCTCCAATAATAGGCGCTCAAGGCTATTGTTTTGTTTGATGACGTGGCGTGGGGTATTGACATCTATTGTGACATCATTCACAGGATGGCCCCTTTAAAAGTTGGTGGCTACACCCTTGCACTAATCTGAACGGTGTCAACTCATGGAGAGGTGAGAAGCTCATAGATGAATGCTGGCAAATAGTGGAGCAATATTATGGAACAGTTAGAGACACCTAGAGCAATGGTTCTTAACTTTTTGACTTCCGTGGACCCCAACTTAGTCAATACTGGAACCCAGGGACCCCAACAGAAACATTATTGGACTCTGGCCCCCCCACTGAGTCAGTACTGGAAACCTGGGATCCTGGCCTAAGCATTTTCAATGATCTGAACTGCAAAATAATGCACAAAAAAAACAGAAACAAGCATGCATTAAACAAATACAAACGATGAGCCTCACATCGCCCATACTATTTTTTGTTTGATGCTCTTGCACAGCTCCCACGAATCAATCTGAGGGCACTAACCTAATTTTTAGCCTTCTGTTTTAAATTCCTTCACATTTACAGAATGTTTCAACATTTTGAATTGTACATTTTTCTTTTTTATTGATATACACTTTATTAATCTGTTGATATTATTTACTTTTTTAAGCAGGCACAGACCCCCTGTGAGACTGCCAAGTTTCCCAGGTCTATGTGTGAAGTGCTGTTTAAGTTCAGATTTTTTCCTCTGAATTCTGGGACTTGTAGTCCTGTTTTATAATGGAACAAATAAGGCTACAAGTCCCAGAATTCAAAGAAAAAAGCTAGACTGGAGCAGCACACCACGCATGGACCTGGAACACTTGGTAGGGCTGACCCCGAGGTGGATTTCCGCACACCCAGGGGGCCCCAGAACACAGGTTAAGAACGACTGACCTACAGACAGTGAACATTTTTATATGAGCAGGTGCTCCTGGGACATGAGCTGCTGCACGTACAAACATATAATGTGTAGTAAGGGGAGGTAGGGAGCACACTTTGGCAGCATTTCCAGCAACCCCAGATTACTTTTATTTGTTTTCTACTCTCTACCGATGAAGGGCTAAACCTAGAAACACGTGTCTAGATATATACAGCAATGTCCGCACCAACTTTGGTGAAAAACTACAGATAATTTCCAAGTAAGCGCTAACTGTGAACTGTATTTACCAGGATGCAAAGGGGCGAACTGTGCTGGGAAGTGAGGCTGTGTGCTCCCAACCCTCCTTCCTATATAATGTGTAGTGTCTAGTGGAGAGATTGCAGAAACCAGATAAAATGGACAGGAGGCATGGAAGAGCCATAGACAGTCCTAGACAGTACAGTGCACAGTCGGCTTTTCCATCACTTATGATTACAATACAAGCAGAGCTCTGAGGTTTGACGTGCATGCATGAGTGGCCGTTCCAGTCCAGGTCGTTGCTTTGCATTCTGGGATTT
The DNA here is from genome assembly GCF_031143425.1 of Pleurodeles waltl. NCBI lineage: Eukaryota > Metazoa > Chordata > Amphibia > Caudata > Salamandridae > Pleurodeles > Pleurodeles waltl. The sequence continues at coordinate 27,103,470 of NC_090448.1, read as the reverse complement.
GAAGTCCTCTTTTATCACTTTATAAATTCAGCACTGCAAGTCACAGAATGCATAGGTAAACCTCGGCCAGGAGAGGCTACTCACTATGGACCCTGGACACTTAAGAACTCTGCTCTGGAGCGATGAAAGTCATTGCTCAAGACAGCAAGATTTCTGGGGTAAAGTGATGACGCCGAGAACAGATGGTTTCTCAGTCAGCAGATTCGACCCTATATCAGAGCTCCTGAAATGAACATTGACATTTATTTCTATCACTTTAGGACTTTGTCCCAAACATTCTTGAGGCAGCTCCAATTAATGTGCATTAGAGAAAACTATTTTTTGAATGAGAGAAAGTAAAAAATCATGAATTTAGCAAAGAAAGATCTGTCACTATACCACTCCAGTGTGGCAAGCCGGCCGAGATTCCGGGTGAATTACTCGCCCATTCCAGGTTTAGCTTTCCTTCTGGTACTTGCAGTTCTGGTTAGCCCATTATAAATGAGTGACTACAAGTCCCAGAATGCAATGGGGGGGGGGGGGGGCATTCCAAAAATGTGATGGCTCTTCAATCATCAAATCCAACTGGTTCTCAGGTCCTGCTAAACGTAATGAGCTAATATTATTTGGCAAATTAGAGAAAGACCGATTCCGGGTGAGTGCCTCACAAATAAGGTCTGGCAAAGCCGCCCCCCGCTGCCTCCCGCCCCCTCTCTCACACACACCCTTCTGTGTTTCCCACAATTTGAGCTCAGTTGACACAAAAAGATGAAAGGACGGATTAGGAACAAGAACATTTTCTCCACAGAGAGCGGCAAGAAGCAGGAAAGGGCCGGGGCGGAAACGGCCCAGCATGCCCATCCGGGCGGAATGAGCCTCCCACGCCCATTCATTCAGAGATACAGCTTTCCTCTGGAAAGCCGGGTGAAGGGCGCGCATTTTATCCACCCGTTGTTTTCTTTGTAGAAACTCGTTTTTCAGGTGCACACAAGCTCGTCCCAGGTAAGGCTCGACCCCTGGTGAGAAAGGCACCTTCGTCTGATTTTCCGAAGTCTGCAGTCCGCTTCCAAGGACGGATGTTCGACGCCTCGTCAGGGGTAGAAAGCGCTATATTAAGTACAGTTATCGACAGTGCTGGCAAGATAGGGAACATTTTCAGACAACCAATCGTAGAGAGCCCGTGGGGCCGAGCCACACACCTATCGCCTTTTAATAAACTTTTTCATGTGACAGAATTTTCTTTTCTGATGTAGAAAATCATTTCCCTACCCCCTTAACACGAGCTATGTGAGCCCTAATATTTTATATATATTTTATATATGTCCTCTTTGCCCTTTTACACATTTTCCTATCGAAACTTAGGCCATCATACTAGAGCGCCAGACTCGTGGATGGAGGTCGGACTGCAGCCAATGCTGCAGTCCGAACGCCACATTACAATCCTGGCGGTCGGGCTGCCAGGGAACCGCCATTTACGCCAGGATCAGAAAGCGGTAGGTGAAGGTCCTAATCTGCCAGGGCAGCGCTGCCCTGGGAATTACAACCTCATTCTCCACCAGCCATTTGGCATGGGAAGTTCAGGGGCCCCCCTGGCCAGCACCCTCGCAGTGTTCAGTCTGCTTTGCAGACGGTGAACATTGCGAGGATGCTGGTGCACCCTGCGGCCTACAGCATTGCCGCTGGCTCGATTACGAGCCGGAGACAATGCTGTAGGGTGTTTCCCGCTAGGCCAGCGGGCAAAATCTCAGGTTTCCGCCCGTTGACCTAGCGGGAAACTCTTAATGATCCCAGGGGGAGGTAGCCAGTATGGCGGCAACCTCCTCATCGGAAGTTCGGCGGACGGTGAAAACTGTCCACCAAACATAATCAGGCCCTTAGTACTGTGGAAAATCACAGTTCAGAAAGATTCTAAATGGTACGTGGTCCATTTTCTGGTCAGACCTGTGGAGATGCTAGTCTATTATGGAAGCTTAAAGCTCAGAGGCCAAACTTGTAAAGTTACTCCAGTGGTCCACAGTTTTAGTAATATGTGGGTTTTTCTCTTCTTTAGCCGTTCCCTTGCTTTGACCTGCACATTTTTGTTGGTGGGCGGGGGAAGCATTGATATAGCACATCTCTTATTTTTGAAAAAATATTTTTTTCACAGATTTCCTCTTGCCAGGGCCCTAGATTATTCCATGGTTTCTGTTCGACCTGACCCTTTTGGCAGGTTCATCCCCTGACTTTTTGCCTCCTTCCTCCTTTTTTTTCTGACCTCTCGCTGTTGGCTTTAGGACTCTGAGCACTTTATCACTGCTGATCAGTGCTAAAGTGCAGGTGCGCTCCTTTCTAAACTTGGTAAGATTGGCATATACCTAATTGGCATATTTAGTTTCCCTCTGCGTCCCTTGTACAGTGGTATCCCTATACCCAGGGCCTTTAAATTAAATGCTACTGGTGGGCCTGCAGCGCTGCTTGCACCACCCACTGAAGTAGCCTTTCAAACCTGTTTCAGGCCTGCTAGCGCAGGGTCTGCATGCGCAGTTTTCTGCCACAGGGGCCTGGCATCCAAATGTACTTGCCAGGCCCAGAACTCCCCTTTTACTACATGTAAGTCACCCCTAAGGTAGGCCCTAACTAGCCCTATGGGCAGGGTGCCATGTGTGTAGAAGGCAGGACATGTGCCTAGTAGCGTAGCCTGTCCTGGTAGTGACAAACAGCCTGTTTGGTTTCTCACTGCTGTGAGTGTTGTCTTCTCATAGGATTGCATTGGAAATGCCCTGCCTTATATGTAAGGGGTATTGTCTGATCTATGAGGGGTAGCGCAGGTATGGTTGGCATGATTGTAATGGTAGTATAATGGTAGTGGTATGGTAATGGTAGTGAGAAATGCTGCTTACTGGCACCAGCACCCTCGCAATGTTCACTGTCTGCACCGAAGACAGTGAACATTGCGAGGGTGCTGGGCAGGAGAAACCCTGCACTGCCCATGCCATGTGCATGGGCAGTGCAGGGGCCCCCCTGTGGCCCCCTGCACCTGTTCTCTGCCAGCCTTTTCATGGCGGAGAACCAGGTCGTAATCAGCAGGGCAGCGTTGCATGCAGCGCTGCCCTGGCTGATTCCGACCTCTGCCACCGTGATCCCGGCGGAGACGGCGGTACCCTGGCAGTCTGGCCTCCAGGGTCTTAATGTGGCAGTCGGAGTACCACAGCAGTGGCGGTCCTGACCGACACCAGCCACGTAATGAAACCCTATGTGTCATTGCTTGGCATTCGTTGCATTGATCTCCAAGTATTTGAGATTCTGGCCTTTCCACCTGTACTGATGTTCCTGTACGTCTTTTTTTGGATGTGTAAATCAGGATAAAAATAAAGGATACACATATACGGGCTTTGGGTCAGTTCTCATCATCCATTGTTCTGTTCAAGTGTCATTCACTTTTTACTTCTGCCCACCACAGCCTATAGCATGAGGCAAAGGATCAGCCAACTTCTGCCATTGGCTTCCTTCGCTGTGACTTTTGCTCTTGCACATGTGCCCATCTGCCTAGTAAGGGGTCCTTTTCTGTGTGAGGGCAGGAAGGCCAACCTCTGCTTTCATTTCTCCTGTCATTTCATGTTTTTTTTTTTTTGTGATGGGGCATTTATTTTCACTTTCTTTCTTTAGCAAACATATGCATATTTCCTTTAATTGGTAGCATTCTTTTTTTTACATTTACATTTTTCATGTCTTCTCCATATTCTTCCACAAAAAAAAAGAAATAAAAAAGTTGCAGCTTGTCCAGATATATTGACTTTGATGATACTTGTTCTACTTTGTATTTGGAAATTATTGAAAAGAAATAATCATAAACCTACACCAATAAGCCGCTGAAGCCCAGCTGAACCTTTGTGTGGCGAAACCATCTAGCATCAGAAAATTGAAAACCTTCTTGGAGAAACTGACTAAATGGTTGTATGGACTCTCTAAAAATGAATCTGGCACAATGGAATTCATCCTACTCAACGTAAAATACCCACTGTCTCAAGTACAAAAACAGCTACACTCTTTGCATCAAGTTGGCATCTCCTTTTCCTTGGAGCCACACATGAAATCTCTTGGCTTCATCAACAACCAAACTCTGAGACAGCATGACCACATTGCCCAGCTAACCAACTACATTTACTCAGAAAACTAAAGCCTTCAACCCCCCACTCAGACATCAGAAATGAACTACAGTCATTCATTCTCAATCACCTATAGCGATAAAATTCCATCCAAGCACGTCTCATCAAACCTCCCATCGCTTCTCCTAAAGCTTTACTCCATGATGCGTGAGTCAGGCGCCAAAAATCAGGCAAATCACTCCCGTCCTGAAACTACTCTGTTGTCTTCAAGTCAAAGCAAGGGTCAAATTTAAAATGGCAGATACAACCCACAAACTACCCACAAGGGTTTAGACATCTACTGGGAGGAAAAACTGCATCTGATGGGTGGAAAACATAATCCAAGGAACAGAGACAGGCTGACTATAGAATTCTCTAAAACTAAGAAAGAAAAAACTCAAGCCAGGCCTTATGCCTTGCCCCAGGACTATCGAACTCTGGCCCGGACACACATCAGACTTAACCCGGAACTCCTGACATTTCTTTAAGAACTGCAAGATGTCTTCAAAGTATTCTTCCCTAAGGTCCACCCATCAACCCTGCATTTAGTGATGCTGCTATGTTTATCCACCTCTAATGTGTTCTATCCTAATATGTCTTATGTATAGTGCTAAAATCTCTATCTTTGCTGCAAATCTGTTATTTTTAAGGCACACCGCTGCCTTAGGTCTAGGTCTATGCTGCTTGAAGTGTAAAAAGTTGGATGGAATGATTGAATTAATCACGTCCATGGTAGTTACTACGGCCACATCCCAGTCCATCATTATTTTGCACACCGTGCCACCTCACTTTGGACCCCAACATATGCAAATCATTCTTTGGGAACAGTCCATCTTGAACTGCCAGGCCAGGTCCTCTCTGAACCAGAAAGAACGAAACCTGTGACCCGTTTTGCTCTAGTTTGCGCTATCAGTCGGGTACAGCTAGGTTCCGGTGAGATGGTGTGCACCTGACCAACATCTGGGTATACCCATCACACTTACGGAGTCAGCACTGGAGTACACATTCCTACAAATAAATAAATACACCAACAAAACATCTTGGACTGTGTTGATTTAATTTGTAATGATTTAATGATTTTTAATGTATTCTGGTGGTGGACTGAGGACAATGTCGATGATATCATCTGTGTCAAGACTACGGGCCTGATTACGACCTTGACGGATATCCCATCAGCCGTATTACAAGTTCCATTATATCCTATGGAACTTGTAAAACGGCAGGCGGGATATCTGCCACGTTTGTGATGGAGTATCCAATCTGCTGAGGTCGTAATCAGGCCCTCAATTGTTTTATTTCTCCACCTGATGAATTTATACCTCTATCCTCAGTAAAATCTTAGAGCAATGAGAAATTGGACTAAGGCCAGTAGGAACAGCAGAAGCGAGATGGATAAACACTATCAGGTATCACAAACATAACTACTACGGCTGACCTCTGGTGTAGGTAAATAATTTTCTAACATAACCCCATCACTGAATTTGGGACGTATACCAAATATTTGCATAACTTTGGACAAATAATCCCATTTGACCTTGTCAAATGCACTTTCTGCATCCAATACCAGGGTGAGTGCATGGATTAAGTGTTCCATTTCCAGGTAAATCAGGATTAAATTGGTGCTCAATTTGCCTCTTTCTACTTTGCATCATGTGGATGCCGTCTTTAGATTTATATATCATGTGGTGCTCCATCATCGGGCCAGGTCCTCAGACATCTGCTTCATGTCTCTCCTGGATGAGCGAGTTAGGCCTGCAGTTATTGCAGCTGGTGGGATCCCTGCTGGGGCTTGGTATGTCGAGATCAATCCCATGCTATATTTTCATGGAATACCGCCATGTCCCTAAGATTCATGGAACATTCTTTTTTATTAAAAGCTATGACATCACCTCGGATATTTGATTCATCCCTCCTGCGAGAGCATCTTCTCCTGGTGCATTTCGCGAGGACACGTATTTCAAGACTGTTTGTTCCCGCTTCTGAAGGACTGTTTGAGCAAATCACTCAATTTGCAATAGTTTAAAAATTGCTAAGTTGTGAAGAAGTTTATTGCGATTCAGGGGTATGACCCCCCCACCCTTCCAGGACAATGGAAGTATCTCCTATTTCTACAAAGAGCCCATTTGTAATGGATTTCCATTTGGCATCAGTAGGCATGTAAGCAGAGCCTACCAGGAGACCACTGCCCTATTGGACCTTTCACTATTATTACCCCATTCATCTTTCAAAGTTTTACAAGTTCTGAAAGTTACTGACGTCTTGAAAAAACATGATGATTCCTCATTTCTGCCCTTTCCTTCAGCTGCTAATTGCACTGCTCGATTCGTTATCATTTATTCCAGTGGTTCCCAATTTGTGGTCCTGGGACCCCTGGGAGTCCGCAAAGCCTCCTCAGGGGCTCCACGACTGCTTAAAAAATAAAATAAGATTAAAAGATTAGGTCCCCAGCTTTCAGTACTGACTCGATGGGGGTGGAGGGGTCCCCAGATTCCTATAATGATTCAGTCTGGGTCCCCAGGATCCAGTAGATAACATGGTGGTCCACAGAAGTCAAAAGGTTGCGAACCACTGATCTATTCTTCTGCCTTCAAGCAAGTTGTAGGAGAGCAACAATCAGATTCCGCGATTTAGGATGGTGGGGGACATTTGAGGTAAGGAGTCATGTCTTTAACATAGATGGACATAGTTCTCAGGTGAAACATATGGCTCTTGAGTCCGCACTCATGTGCCCACATTTGCATAACTATTGCAAAGAAGTGGGAAAAAACGGCCACAGCACACAGAGAGTAATGTCCAACAATGAAACCAGCAAAGATATTGCTGGTGTGGTACTGTAGGTTCGGAGAGGAATTGTGTTGAAATGAGTCTCAAATCCGGTTTGTAGATGTTGTCTTTATTTGTAGATGCTTAGAAAGCATTAAATCATCGTGTAGATACAGCCAACACGTGTTTCGTCACACAGGTGACTTTATCAAGGCTGGGGCCGTTGGTTTTAGAGTAGGTAAGTGGTGGTGTATGGTGACGAAGTATCTCTGTACTTAATGAATAGGGCTGAGTTGGATGGTACAGAAATGTAATTAGAATGGCTGCGCCAAGCAGCTACAGGTACGTAGGTAAGAGGCTTGTTTGGTAATGAAGATTGGGGAGGCCCTGATAAGCCTGAAAAGTAACCAGTAAGAAGCGAAGCGGTGAGCACTCCAGTATTCGTACGAGCTCGTACGAAACACGTGTTGGCTGTATCTACACGATGATTTAATGCTTTCTAAGCATCTACAAATAAAGACAACATCTACAAACCGGATTTGAGACTCATTTCAACACAATTCCTCTCCGAACCTACAGTACCACACCAGCAATATCTTTGCTGGTTTCATTGTTGGACATTACTCTCTGTGTGCTGTGGCCGTTTTTTCCCATTGTCGTTCTAGGGTACTCCTAGTACCCAATTGGTGCCTACCGGGCAGTAAGGCACCTGGCCGATTTGCACCGGACTTCACTCATATTCAATTTATCTAAACTATCTGTTTACTGCCTGGAAGTGCGGCGCCTCTCACCCTTACTGCCCTTATTTCTTTTCTCATTGCAAAGAAGTGTTAGCACCAGAAGTGACTGACAGGTAATGATCAGCCGTGGAAGTGACCCGTGGATGCTGACCTACCAGACAGGAGAATCCAAGAGGCCCTTGTTTATAGGATAAAAGGCTTGAAAATGCCCACTACAAAAATTAAACAAGGGGTAACGAGCCTCAAATGAACTACAATAAGTCCCTTTCCAGGGTCTTTAAATAGAGAGTTGGGCTGTCTGAATGTCGTGGGGTAGGAGATGTCTGTGTGTCGATCAGGCATCCAGTGTCTCCTCTGATAACTTCAATGAGTCACCTAGTAGTGTACCAACCTCAGTTAGAGGCTGGGAGTGAATGAGGACAACAGAATCTACTCACAAGTTACAGTTACATTGGGTTGTCTGACTTTTTGTACCAAATTTACTAAATGGTACCCAAAATGGGGGACAACAGGAGGGCATGCTCCACTTGAAGGATGGTTTCATCCACAGCAGTGACTGCTTCAGACACGGGCACTGGAGGGAGAGCTATGCTATGAGAGGCGAGAAGCCACGGTACTGAGGCACAAATGACTGGAGGATGCCCCCCGACCCTGTTCATTGTCTGTGCTAAAGCACAATAAAAGGCATATTTAAGAGCCCCTAGCACCACCTTGTGCCATATCAGTGTCATTGTTTTTACGCTAATGTGACCCAACAAGGCCAAAATCCTTGCTCCATATTTACAAAGTGGCGCAATGCATGCACTGCGCCACCCTGTAACCATTTGCGCTACATAATGCCTGCATCAGGCATAATGTGTGCAAAGGGGGGTTCCCCCATTAGGGGGGCTGAAAAATGGCACAAGGAAATCAAACAGATTTTCTTGCATCCTTTTTTACAGTACTTTTAACGCCTGCTCAGAGCAGGCGTTAAAAGGGGGCTTCCGTTATTTATAATGGGCCCCTATGTACTCTGCAGGAGTAGCGCCAATATTGCGGCGCTACTCCTGCAGAGTACATCAATAGCATCACGAAAAATTACGCTATTGTCCCCTACCCTGTGCCATGCTGCACCGTATTTTAAATACGGCGCACATATGGTGGCGGTAGGGAAGCAGTAAAGGGTGCGAGAAAAGTGGTTTAAAACAAGCATTGGCAAAGTCAATAGGTTTTGCTTTTGCAAATTCTTCTGGGTTTGTCAATGTTTACTTAGACATGTTATATGTAATGTAAATTAGCACTTGTATAGCGCACTACTCACCCGTTAGGGTCTCAAGGCGCTGTACTCATACCGCTATGGAACCCCTCCTGGCTTTTCCCTGTGAGGCACCCACTCCTGAGCACCTCCAGGGTGAAGCCAGGCATCCAAGCGCTGTTGGGGCCGTTGTGGAGATTAAGCAAGCTATTGCCCAGAGTTGCAGAGTGGGACCCATGAATTAGATTAGGCACCGAGGCAAGAATTATCTGGTCAAGGGGAATTGAGCCCAAGACCTGCCGAAGCGGGACTTGAACCCTGGTCTTGAGCCAGATATCTGCTTCAGGGTCTGCCGCTCTAACCATTGAGCCACACTTCTCTATACAGCAGTACGATCTGCTGCACAACATGTCTTAAAGTTTTAAAAAAGCACTATGATGTGGCCTGCTTGATTGCATCACAGGGTGTTTCTTTTTTTTACTTTAAACCACAGCAGGTCACACTGCTTGTAACATATTTTTTTTGAAAATGGAAGTTTCCCTGTGTAGTGTAAGTGGTGCGCATGTAAAGCATTCCAATAACCTCGGGTCGACTTTGCGTTATATAAAAGCACCCCCAAAAGTAAATAAATAAAAAACATGTTACATAGCAACACTGTAACATGTTTTTAATTTAATTAATTTTTGGGGCGCTTGTTTTGTATAGCGAAAAACTCGAACAGAAGGTATTGGAGTGCTTTACATGAGCACCAATTACACTACACAGGGAAACGTTCATTTTTGAAAATTTGTTACATAGTAGCATGAGCTGCTGTGGCTTAAAGTAAAAAAATAATCCCTATGAAGAAGTCAACGCCAGTCGCTTCATAGCACTTTAAAAAAAAAACCTGCAGCCATATTGTATAGCAGCTAGCGCCGCTCTGCAACATGTTTTAACAATTAAAGTGTTCCTGTGTAATGCAAGTGGTGGTTATGTAAAGAACTCCAATACCCTTGGGTGGAGTTTGAGCTATCGATATAAAAGTGTCCACAAATGTAAGTTAGCACTTTGCACGCAACCGTATAACAAACGTTCCACACCTACCTCTCACATGCACGCTATTAACATCATTACCGCTTGTAAGGAACCATACAGTTTATTTGAAATTGTCATGAGCCTTTCTTCCTCGAGTGTAGTGATCAAGCTGGAAGTGACATTGCCTGATTTTATGATTAGTCACACCCTATATATATATATATATATATATATATATATATATATATATATATATATATATATATATATATATATATACACACACACACACAGAGGCCCCACTGACAGCGTTCATCATTTAGGAACAGGAGGATATGATAAGCAGATCGGCTACAGGTTCTCACAACATCAAGTAAGTGAGGGGGCTCCTTAAAATCGATCTTTCCCGCAACGTTTCCCACCGCTTTATGCCTATAGCATGGTAAACCCTGTTTATGAGGGGTTCTGAATGTGGTCACTTATTGAAAAAATGGGAGTCTTTGTAACTCTGGCCCGGGAACCTTTGTAACAGCTAATGAACGACGGGCTCCCCCTTCGTAAACAGTCTTCCCTGTTTTCTGTAAAATCGTCCACATGAGGTCTTCATATTGTGGCCCTTTACTGTGGTAAATAAGTAAATATGTGTAGTATTGGCCCGTGAGTACCCAAGACAACTGAAGGAGTGAGGGGCACGACGGTGAAGGGGGATAAAGATCTCCCAGTGTCTAGAAATTGAATGTGACTTATGGAGTGCTGGTCGTAATTGAAAAAAAAGGTACCTGCAAAAGGACAAGTAGCTGGCGGAAGGACACTGGCAGTGACCAGAAGCGGTACTTTGTCCAGACTCCAGATGACAGTGTGGATGGCAAAGCAGAGCAGGAAGTCAAAGCAGACGACGTGCTGTCAAATCAGAAGCCGGTATAATAGAGCATCGTTGGAATGAGCAAATGGTAAGTTCCGGCAAGTAAGGGCGGGTTCAAAGCCTCGTAAAAAAAAAAGTTTGGTTAAGAAAAGACTTTGCAAGCACAGCACACAAGCGCACACCCTGCATGCAAAACCTAAAAAACAAAGGGACAATGTGCAAAAATGTTTTTTGCCCCTGTTTTATGCATGGTATAAAAGTATTTTGAAGTTCTGCCCTGGTTTTCCACCAGATGTGAGATCAGTAACCACAAAACATGACGGAGCACAACTGCTGCAATGCCCCAAATCATGCAGACTCAAAATCATGCAGGCTCAAATCCTGCAGTACTTATAATCATGCAGGCTAAAATACTGCATACACCTGTTTTTCCCAATGTGCAAACCTCTAAATGGGACTTTAAATCTCTACATAAGTGTTGTTATTTGCTCCTTTTGGTGCTCTCTTGGTATCAATAATCAGTCATATAGACACAGGCTGTCCAAAACTAGAGTCGCTGTTGTGAAGTTTGTGTTGCAGTCCCAGGAGTCTCTTTCTTGGACCACTATGTCCTTGGAGATGACGTCTTAGATAAAGGCTGGCAGACTGGATGATGAGTTTAATATGATGGTTTTGGGGAAGGCAGATAAAGAAGGTTCATCACAACAGGTAACGTGGTCTCATCCAGCTGCTTTTTAGCAGCAAAAGCAGTTTTGTTGTTTGCTGATCCAGGCCTTTCAGTTGATCCAGGATACCAAAGCAGCGCATATTGTACCTTCTTGTTCTGTCCTCCACATCTGTTCTGGCTCCTCTGCTTCTCAAAGCCACTCCAGCCATTCCATCGCATCCTTTAGTCTGGCGATTCTGCTTTCAGCATCTGTCAATGTGGCAGACAACTGCTTCATGTGACTCCTTCTGACCCTGAAATCATCGTCCTGCTCTTGTGAAGTGTGATCAGTGTCTGAGTGGCCTGTTGCCCTTCTGTCCACTAATATGAAAGGAAGAGGGAATCCTAAATTTAGTCTGAGATTGTTAGACATGTCTGTGGCACCGGGAAGTGACCAACAAGTAGGTTGTCGAATGCTCTGTTGCATTTCATGATGATGACTTCTGTTGGCTAGCTGTACCTCTGGGGTCAAAAGATGAGGTTTTCACCTGAAATGTGGAAAAATTTGTGGGTAACTTCTTTCTCCTTCTCTTCTTCCTCTTTCTTCTTCTCCTCTCTCTCTTTCTTCTCCTCCTCTTGCTCCTTCTCATCCGGCTGCTCCTTCCCCTTTCCCTTCGCTTTCTCATTACTATTATTTTGTGTTCCGTGTGTTGTTATGTGCAGGGCATGGATTGCAAGGGGGGGTTCTGGTCCCACATTTAGGATGATAGTGAAATTGATTAACAATCAATGAAGGAAAATGGTCTCAAGAAACCTATCTTCCAATCAGCACCATAACACAGAAGGGACCCCAAGCGGCAACGGAGTTAAACTAATATCGACTCTTAAAAGTCACCCAAGCCCTTCCTCAGCTCTGAAGATACATGGAAGGCTACTCCTAGAAAGTTTTTCCCGCTCTTCTAAGTCACATGTTATGCATGACCAGTATCACAAGGGACATCCATGTGTACACAACCAGATGTGGCAATGAGTTGCACACTTCGAGGTGGGCCTACGCGTGTGGCATGGGCATATGATAAACGTGCTCACCCTGGTCCTTACCCCTGCACCTGAAGAGCCCGGGGGTGGAGAGTGGAGAAAGGGTGAGGGGAAAATCAACCTCATACTTCAGTTTTGTCTAATACGGCAACATACATGCACAGTAGGTCTACTGCCGTAGTCATCAAATGGCAACGTGCAAGGGAGGTGCATTTCTGTACTCATCAAAGACCTACATGCATGCACTGCATGTGCATTGCTGCATCCATTCCCACTGTATCTCATTATAAGAGTAAAAATTAAGTGCTACATATTGCAGGGATGTGCTTTTATTTATGCTCCATACAGCCGTGTGACTGGAGGGCCCAGGCACCGCTGGCACTGTGAGGGCCCCATTCCGCCCCCACCTGTATGCAGGGTGGAAAGAGCAATGGAGTTCTTGAACACCAGGTCAGTCTCCTGCCACGGGGTATCTAATGCACATTCTCATTAGTGAACACACAAAACATGCATGGTGCAGACAATATGCGCAGGACGGTAGCCAGTGCTTCATATAGTGGGTCCATGGTTACCACATTCTTTGGGGGGATGGAATGGGGGAACAAGGAGAGCTGCAAACATGAATCAAAGCAAACATTTTCATTTATTATTGTGTGCAAACCAGGCTCTGTAACAGCCTGGCCTTTATGGAGCCCCATGAAAAGAGTAATCAATGGGTACGAACAGCTTGCAAGGTACAGAGATAACAAACACATGGATCACAATGTTTTCCATCCAGTTAGACACTCAGAAGACGTGGTTGGACTGAAAACCACTGTCAAGGTATACAGCATCTTTTTAAAAGAGATAATCCTAGAAATGTGTAAAAGGACCAGCCTTTGCCCCACTAACTTCCCGAAGCTGATGAAGGCAATGTTGCAGATCCTCATGCATTTTACTCCTGAAAAAGTGAGGGAAACATTTTCCAACAGAAAGAAATTGCAACCTCTTTTTCAGCAAATCATTTCAAGCACAGTTTTGAGGGGTTTCATTCACTAATCTCTAAAGTTCCTGCATTAACTTGTAGGAACTTCAGATTGTTACACTAATTACAGCAACTTTTTAGAACATTATTCAAAGTATTGTCCAAAGTTGAGGCTTGCTTGCGAAAATCTTCTAAAAGAACTTCAATATCTTTTTTTAAAATAGGATTGATCATCGAATCATCCTGAAGTTATTGTTTTCAAATGTGCATTGTTTGTTAAATAATTAGGTTTGTTTAAGAAAGCACCCTTTTATGGAAAATGTTTAGCTAATAAAACCTTTACAAGAGATGGTACTACAAAGATTTGTTTGAATAAGAAACCATTTTGTTAGTGGTTTTAACACAAAAAATGTGTACAACTTAGGGGGGCGGCTCCTTCGCTATGGCGAAGGAGCGTCGCCCCCCTGACCAAGAGCCAGGAGGTGAAAAATGAAACAATAGTTCCACTGTTTCATTTACAGGGAGGGGTGGGGCTGGGCCACGGGAGGTGGGATGAGGGAGGAGTGTAGAGTGCACTAAGTGCGCATGTGTGTTTAGATGGCCTAAGACGGCCGTCCAGACACACATGTGCACTTAGGTTTCTCCAGCCCAGCTGTGTACACAGCCTGGCTGGAGAAACTGCACAGGCCACAGGGTTGTGTTTAGCATGTAAGCAGCGCCAAGATTGCTGGGGAGCCTGTGCTGGTGTCCCACGTAGATGAAAGAGGAGCGCGAGGCGGCAAGAGACGGCAGTAAGGTAAGTTTCCCCGTCTCCCCCCTCCGTCTCAGTCCCATTCCCCTCACCCCTCCCCTTGAGATTTGCGGTGGCCGCTGCTGGAACTTAGTAAATTCATTAAACAGTTTTCATGTACACACAATTTCAGATGGTGATAAAAAATATTGCAAAGCTTTGGTGATTCCACAATTAGGCATGGTGTTATGTTACACAGTTTGAGACAAATGGCCTCATTACGAGACTGGTAGCCTTGAGACCGCCAGCCTTGCGTTGGCTGTCAGGACCGCCGCTGCTGTGGTGGTCTGACTGCCACATTAAGACCCTGGTGGTCAGACTGCCAGGGTTCCGCTGTCTCCGCCGAGATCGGTGATCCTGAGGGGTTGACGGAGGGTGACCATCACAATCTGCTAGGGCAGTGGTGCATGCAGCACTGCCCTGCTGATTATGTCCTCGTTCTCCGCCAGCCTTTTCCTGGCGGGTTTACCGCCATGAAAAGGCTGTCGGAGAACAGGTGCCGGGGGTCACAGGAGGGCCCCTGCACTGCCCATTCACTTGGCATGGGCACTGCGGGGTCTCCCTGCCTAGCACCCTCGCAAGGTTCACGGTCTGCTGCACCCGGCAGGCAACAGCATTGCTGCCAGCTCGATTTTGAGCCGGAGACAATGCTGCTGTCTGATTCCCACTTGGCTGACAGGAGGAAACCTCAGCTTCGGCCCCTCAGCCTAGCGGGAAACTCCTAATAGGTCCAGCGGGGTGGATGCCACTACAGCAGCGATTTTGGTGGATGGGTTATCCGGTCCACCAAACTCTTAATTAGGCCCAAAGTGTGTCCAGCTGCCAGACATCTTGTCTCTCATGAACAAATTCCTAGTTGCTCGACCTCCTGATGCTATGGCTCTGCAAGGATATGTGTAAGGGGAAGCTTGCCCATCCTACCTCCGTAATACTGGTTTCCACACTCTTGATACTTTGTCTGGCCTTCTTCAGGGCTTTCTCCGCTGCTGTTGTTTTATTTTTTGCTACTTCCAGGCTTTTCTTGGTCTCTGAGATACTTCCTTCCACTGCTGTCGCTCTGTCCCTATAAAAGAAAATACATGTTTAATTTACAAAAAATACTCACAACCTCAATTATTCAGGAGCGGACAGGGTCTGTTAAACTCAGATGTTGTATGGCTAGGTGTAAAGTGTTAGCGGATCACTGCTCTTTGATTACACAGATCTCTTCAAGCTGAACTCTAAAACTGTGCAGCTGGGTGTGGGTCATCTGAGTCGTAAGAAAATGAGGCACCTGAGAAAAATTAAGGGGCATATTTATACTCTTTTTGGGCCGAATTTGCGTCATTTGTTTTACGCAAATTC
Source organism: Pleurodeles waltl (assembly GCF_031143425.1). Lineage (NCBI taxonomy): Eukaryota > Metazoa > Chordata > Amphibia > Caudata > Salamandridae > Pleurodeles > Pleurodeles waltl. The sequence continues at coordinate 27,087,972 of NC_090448.1, read as the reverse complement.
AGCGCAAACTCAACTCAACTCAACTCATCTCCTTCTAAATATAGGAGTTTGCACCATTTTTGGGATAAGTGAATCTACCTTGCGTCAATGAGATGCAAGGTAGGCGTTCCCATCCAAAAAATGGAGCTATCCCCATAGCTCCATATTTATGCCTCCATGCTAAAATGACGCATGGGTGGGAGGCAGGGCTAAATAATGGTGCAAAGCTTGCTTAGCACCATTATTTAACACCTGGGTCAGACCAGGCATTAGGGGACCTGTGGAGCCATTTCCATGGTCAGACACCATAGAATGGGTCCACAGGTACCCTCCCCAAACCCCAGGTACACCCCCCACCCTCACCAGAGGGACACCAGAGGATAGGGGGCCCCATCCCAGGTAAGTCCAGGTAAGTATTTTTTTACATTGAGGGCCCTAACTTGGAGCCCCCTACATGGCACAGGGTGCAATGGCCATGTCCCCTGTGATGGCCATTGTGGTGGTGGGCATGACTCCTGTCTTTCCTAAGACAGGAGTCATGTTTATGGTGGTTGTGTGGCAGGAAATGGTGCTAGTCTGGTTAGAGGCATTTTGTTTTTTTTTGCATCTAACCAGGCTAGTATAATTTTTTGAGACACAAGCTCCTCCTTCCCTACCACCACCCCCATCTGGCTAGTGTAGTTTTTCAGGATGCTAGCCGGACCTTACCGCCGACTTGCACCATTTTCTTAGCATGATGCCCAGCATGTGTCTGAGAATGACGCAAGCCGGCGGTAAAGTTTTTGATGCAAAACTGCGTAAGTGCAGTTTTGCACTAAAAACTATAAGTATATGTCTAAGTTCCTTTGTTTAAGTCTTGTGGGTTAAGCCTTGTTTCACATAGGCCATTAGTATGAACAGAGCATGGCCTGTTACCCACCCTATGCTTTACATTTAGATCTAGGTTAGTTGAGTAAATGCAGACTCGGTGCTGGTGTCTATATTATTATTATAGGGAATGAGCGCTAGGTCAGGAAGCTAAACTTCATCGCGTATCGTGCCTCCAGGCAGTGTGGCCCAGAGCACACGCTGCTAGAGGCACGGAGCAGCGATCCTCTTCTATGTAGAGCGACAGGAAGAAGCATGGCGGCCATGTTGGAGCAATCAAAAACAGTGACCATAAAATGTTCTTTCTTCCTACCTCCCTCAAGTCCACATTGCTAATGCCACCCTTAAGCCACGTGCATCCTTGCTGCTTCAGTGTCCTTCCCATCGTTGTAGCATGCAGGAGCCACTCTTGTCCCCATTGCTGTTTCAGAAGTGAGGGACCTGGGCTGTCACTGCTCCACCCAGCATAGGTAGAGACCCACGTTTGGGATGGGGGCAGCAGTTATGGCTGGTGGCTGATCAGCCTGCGGCTCCAAGGTGATTTATGCTGTGCCGAGGCAGCTGCAGTGGTGCTCTTTGCTGTGTGTCTTTCTGTTTCAAACAGGCAGAATCTTTGACACTCCTTCCACAAAGTCAAAACATAGAGCTCGGGGTTAGAATAAATTATGTGTTTTAGTAAGACCTCATAGCATGAGCAGCATGAAAGAATATTTACAAATTCAGTCTCCTGAGTATTGGGGTTTCACCATAAACTTTAATTTATTGTATCATTTTGCCCTGCACTCTCCCAAAAGGATTTCAATTAACTGGCCAATCTATTTTGTAATAAAGTTGCTACTGTTTATTCTACCTTCAATAACTCTACGACACTCATTAATTCAACTACAGAAACAATGGAACCTATAGGGAACATGACCTCTTTTCAGCCTCTGGAGACTAATTCTGTTATGGCTTTATTAAAAACCGTCAAGTCGGGTTCTCCTACCGACCTTGTGCTACCGGATAAGTTATGTTTACTAAGTGCAACGTACACTCCTATTCTCATTGACTTGATAAATACCTCACTAGCCAGTGGTATGGCCCCAAGGCCTTGGAAACACGCTAAAGTATTACCGTTACTTAAAAACCTAATCTGGAAGTTTCTAATTGGGCTAATTTCTGCCCAAATCATTTCAAATTGTTTCAAATCCTTGGAAAGTACACTAATGTCCAGCTTTCTGTTTTTTTGGAATCCCACAATAAGCTCCATTCATGTCAATATCCTTTTTGACCTGAACATAGTACCAAAGCTGCGTTGTTAGGGGTTACTGAACACCTCAGGCCGGAGCTGGACTCGGGAGGCTCTGTGGCCCTTATTCTTTTGGGTGTAAGTGCTGCCTTGATACCAACCATATCCCATCAGGTGCTCCTCAAAAGAGTAGCGGAAGCAGGCGTTCACAGCACTGCTCTCTTATGGTTACAATCAGTGCTTAATTTGTAAATAAAAATGTGCCGGTGCACGAAGCCCTTCTCTTAAACACACAGCCGCTGCAATAAAATGTGTGAACATGGAATACTGAGGCAGCATAATCCTGAAGCCATCTCGGGCCTCTTCAATCCATATAAAGCCACTCCCTGCCCCTTCAGCTCACTCCTGCAGCTTTCTGCTTTCTCCCTTTGTGACGCTTTTTCGTTTTTCCCTTCATCCGTTTTTCCCCATATGTGTCTTTTGCTGGCAGCAAAGGCTTGAGGCAGAAGAATAAGCGCCGGCCCTCAAAAATAAGTGCTGGTGCTCAGCACCGGAAACAACAAGCACAAATTAAGCACCGGTTCCAATCTTCCTGAACGATCACTCTTACCAGCTAATAGCCAAACCTTAGGAACCATTGGTATACAGCTTGTCCTACTGAGTTCCCCAAGGCTCATCACTGAGCCCAACTCTATTTAACATTTATGTTAGTTCATTGGCAGACATAATGGAAAGCCGTGGACTGTCTCCTTACTCTTATGAAAATTATATTCCGATTGCCCTATCGCTTTCACCAATGGACAACAACTCTTATTCCAACTTGGTCTGTTGTTTCAAGGAAGAAGCGAACTGGATGGGTCGTAACTGCCTAAAGTTAACCAGTAGCAAGATGGAAGTCTTACTTTTAGGAAACCTACCCCAACTCTGGGGTCCTCATTGTTGGCCAGAAGAGCTAGATAATTGTCCCATTCCTAGGCAGGTGGTTTAAGGATCTATGGTTTTGGCTGGATGATAAATTGAATATGGAGCAGTGAATCACCAAGGTAGCTTCACGCGGTTTCGGCCTGCTCATATCCCTAAGAAAGATCCAATGGCTCGAACCTCCAGAGGCTCAAAAGACTGTTGTTCAGGCCCTGATAACTTCTAGACTGGTTTATGGCAATGTCCTATATCTGGGCGCTACTGACTCTTGCATGAAGTGATTGCAGATTGTGAAGAATGCAGCTACTCACTTACTTTGCCAAAACCTTCACAGCACCTCTGTCTCTGAATATGTCTGTGCGTTGCATTGGCTTCCTATAGCCAAACTAACCAAGTTTAAGGCGCTATGCCGTGTATTGAAGCCAAGCAGCAGATTGGGCCTATTTGTATTTGTTCCTTAATTCACCCCTGCATTGCCATGTGAGAGCTTCGGCCAGGAGGTGCCAATTTGGCCACTATTACTAGAATAAGACTAGAGAGACAGGGCGGGCGGTCCTTCTCCTTCCTGGGACACACACTATGGAACTCGCTACCTCTTGCACTTCAATTTTTTAATTCCTATCCCTGTGCAGGAAGATGCTTAAGGCCTGGCTCTGCTCGATTAAGTCTCGTCTACCATTGTCCTCGATCCGCTAGGAAGCCTCAGTGGGGTAGCCATGAGCTTTACAAACTGTATTGTATTGTATTTAACTTGTCTTGCTGAACCCCATTTCATTGCAGAGAAGCTGGGTGTTATTGCTCAGTAAACTAATGCATCCACTGCAGGAAACTCTCATGATCATAAAGGTAAACCCTGACAGGACCACTCAGTCTTTCATCCTTCTCGGGATGATGAATTGAGTATCAATGACCTGGGTAAGAATAAACAGCTGTTCTTCAGTGCTGGAGGGAATGTGTGCTTTACAAATACCTGTGTATAATTGTATGCACAGCTGCTGTCAAGTGCAGTGCTGACACTTTGCTGTGTGAGCACACTGTTCCAAGGGAAAGCAGTAGGATACACTTATGCATTCTCCCATTAATCCATCCATCCACCTATTCGCTCCTTCATCCAATTTTTCGTTGAGTGCTGAGATGAACAGGAGGAGTCCATGGTGGCTCAAGTTGATGGGAAGAGGTAGAGTTCAACTGAGTGTGGGGTGAAACATTCTTATTGGGTAATATTTCCGAACTCCTCTGATTGATGCCACAGATCAGATGGGGGCCCATTAAAAGTGTCCAAACTTCAGGAGTGTTTTCAGACTGAAGCCCAAAGCAGTCCAGAGTTCAGGGCCATGGACACCCAATGACCAGCAGCCATGTTTTTGTCATCTGCATATTTTTTGTTCGATGAGCCGCTGATTGGCAAATCATCCTTCCGAGCTGGCCTGTAATAGGGCGCTTCCAGAAGACCCTTAGGATTTTTAATTTATTTATGGATTCCACTGGGACCCAGTGGAGGTCTTTCCTAGAGGCTAAGGGGAAGTTTGGCTGCTTAATTTTGCAGTCTATGCAGACTGTAAACTATCTTTTTTGGAAGCCCTGCTTTGTAGTCAACCAATCAACCTGTTAAACTAGGGTGCTTGTCAATTCTACTTGATGAATGGATTGCACATTGCACAGGATCTTCCTGGACAAGTTCAACTGGAGGTTAAACAGCATTAGCTTGTGGGGGTGAAAAAAAGGTCTGTATTGATGAATATCCCCAGGATTTTTCCTAGGGTTGTGCAAAAGCTCCGTAATTTACTTTCGTGTAATGACATGAAATGTCGAAAAAATGACATGAAATTAGGCGTAATTATGTAAAATGCAAATCTGTCACTAAGCACTATATCTTAGAGTGAAATGTGTCTGGGCATCCATTTTAAATACAAGGACACATTTTCCGGTAAAAAGTAGTGAGAGTGACCAACATCCGTTTGCGTTATTATCACACACTTGCACTAAATTGTCTTTACTGCAAACAGCAGGTAATTATGAGAAGATGTGTAATGGCATAGTTTCAGGAATTTTCCATAACAACCATATGCAATTACCATATTTATCGGCGTATAACACGCACTTTTTCTCCCTGAAAATAGGGGGCAAATGATGTGTGCGTGTTATATGCCGATATAATGTTAAGGACCCATAGTACATACCGAAATTTAAGTTTATGAGGTGCGTGTTATACGCCGATGCGTGTTATACGCCGATAAATACGGTATTTCCTGACCCTGTCGTAACTGGGAAAGTCTAGCCGTAGTGGCCAAGCCATGTCCTCCCTACATATCGTGGCACTTTTGGGGCTTACTGGGAGGCATAATTTGAGCAACTAGATCTATGAAGCTATACTGGCCAGTGTGCCCATCATTCAGAAAATGCAATATGCCTCCCCCTGCCCAGGTGAACAGAAGCTCAGAAGTCATGGTTTTGGACCCCAAAACTGCATCTTCTCAATGAGTACAATTGTATTTATTCCAGCCCTGCCATCCTTACACTAATTTTCACCTCATGATCATGCAGGGAGAAGGGACGGGGACATGAAGTGGCATCTTAGCCAAGGAGGTTGGGACTTTGGATCACCTACACTTGCCAAAAATTACCACCTACCCCCATCCACAGCAAGAACAATAGGGGCAGCTCCTCCATTAGAGCCTAGAAGCGTCACTGCACTAAGTAAAACGTCCCGACACACTGCCCAAAGATGAAAAATAAAATGGTAATAAAGTTGATTTATTACCATTTTATTTTTCATCAACCTGTCCTGAACCGAGTGTCAAGACGAGACGGGCCAGCTGAGTGGGAGCAGCAGGGAGGAGTGGGGGCTGCATGTGCACTTAGGTTTAAATTGCGCATGTCATTTTGTCCGGCTGTCTTGTGACGGCCAGCCAGACATGGGCATTTTAAACCTCTCTAACCCAGCTGTCTTAGAAAGCTGGGTTGAGACAAAGCACAGGCCTCCTGTGCCCTTGGGAGCGCCAAGAGAGGCCACTCCCTCCAATCCTGGTGCTTCTCTCATGTTGGTTAATAGCATGAGAGCAGCACCAGGATTGGTTAAGGGAGTTGGCTGGGGCCCACGCTGGAGCCTGGACGAGAGGAGAAGAATACAGGAGCAGAGCGAAGAGGACGTATCGTGCAGCACACAAGGTAAGTGACTTTTTATTTTATTTATTTTATACCATTGCTGCCTTACATGTAGCACACAGGCATGCACTCACCCACCACCCATTTGTCCACCTCACCACTCCTGGTAGTTGCCAGCAGCCACTGAAGAAAAAAATCATGTGGAGCTACCTCACACCCTGGGGAGGTTTTAAATGGAGCCCGACAGTGCAGAGCGCACACGCATGAGCTGGACACCTGCTCTGGGCAAGGGTTTCCAGATAACTGTGTGATAGTGGTTCTTCACCTAGTCGCCACTGTGCGTCACACACCAGCACCTTGTGAGTTGGTAGGCCTGCCTATTCACTTACTTGGCAGCCACAGCCTGGTTCAGCAGCTCTTTGGCCACTGCCAAGCCCTCGGAGGTGCTGTTGAGGATCTTATCCACTTCGCTGAGGTTGCTGATGCTGTCCTTGATCTCCTTCACGAGCTTCGTGATGTCACCAGGACTGGCTGGTAGCTGGATGTTCAGGACCTGCCGAGCAACCAGCTCAATGCTCTCTGGATCCGCGCCTTCCTCTGCAGACGAACGAGACAAGAAAGGCATGAGTGTCGGAGGGTGCCATACAAGAATACGTATGGGCAACACAAAGCCTGAGTGCTGGCAGGTGATGGGAATAGCGAAGCATATGGAACAAGGGTAGAATAGTTAATGCATTGTATTGCTATTGGCTGATGGGTTGAACACATATTTATAGAATGTTCGGTGTTGCCCTTGACATATGATAGAATTTCTGGTGAATGATACAGCTCATGAGATGGATCAGTGCTGCTATGTGATCGATGCAAAAAGAACAGATAATGGACGGAATATTGAACAATGCAAACATTCACCCCCAGTCAGAGAATCTGGGCTTAAATCCATTGTTTTTTTGCTCGCCATGCCACCCAAGTTGTGAACCAGCCATATGCAAATCAGTCTTGACCCTGCTACTCATGGGAACAGTCCAGCCCGAACTGCCAGGCCAGGTCTTCCCTGAATCAGAAACAAGCATCCTGGGACCGGTTTCAGGGTATCACCCCTCATCAGCCAGGCTAGCTTGAATCCAGTGGCACAGTGAGCACGTGACCCACGTTTGGGCATACCCTGGCCACTTAGGGCTATGCTATGTGATGGGCAGCACACACGCTCTGTGTCAGTCATGGTGGGTGATAGAGAAAAGACGTGTGATATCGAAGTCGTGGTGAGATGAGGGGTAGAGCACACACAGATGAGGTATGGAAGCACTGATAGTGAAGGTGCAGAACACAAGGGGCAGATTCCACAAATTCCCTAGAAGTGCAGTGAGCATTTGCACCTATTTTTTCTGCCCTTACGTATTACAAGACGGGGAAATCTGTAATGCTTTCTTGACATTGTGCAGTTGTGAAATGTGCGCCTGTGCAATGCGGTGTTACAGAAGGGGCCGTGCAAGCGTCTGCAGTACTGTTTATGATACACAAGAGCCACAAAAAGTGGGTGCCGATGCCCACTGTGCCAGTGTGTACGTTTGTAATCTGCTCCCTGGTGGCTGTTGGTTCGGGATGCATTGCTGGTGAACAGAAGTGTTGATGGGCTTCTGAGGGCAACAGAGTTAGGCATTGAAAAGGGTGGCCCTCGTGGATATTGTGTGATGTTTATCAACTTGTCGTGTCTTAAGCACCTTGCAGGGCTCCGAACCTAATTTAAGTACAAATTACACTTCACATTCCTATAACATTCAGGGCCAGATGTACAAAGCCATTTTGCGTTTGCAAATCCTGCAATTTGGAAAGTCACACGGTTTATGACTATAAAATAATTTTTTCTATTTACTAAACCCATTTCGCGAGTGGAAAAAGCTTTTCCAAACTTCCAAAACGAAAGTCTGGTCTCAAAAGTTGGAGGGCAATTTGCTCCTATTGTCTGCTACCGTTCTTGTGCGGAGAGTGCTGCTGAATGTTTACAGCAGCAATGCTCGGGCAGAAGGGGTTACATCTGTGCAGTGAGACAGAAGAGGGGGAGAGGGAGAGGGAAGACACCATCTGAGGACTGAAGGTAGTGTCACTGTAAGGGATGCCAACACAACGATAATTGTCGAACAGGAAAATACTCTGACACAAATATTGAAATAGGGGGAAAATGCCGCCCTCCTGTGGCCACAATGCAGAGCACAAGTATTTATTTGGCCTGTTCGTTTCTTTCCCATTAGTTTAGGCGTGTGCCTTAAATAGTGAATCAACAAGCTCTGCAAAGCCAAAAGGTCTCGCCTTTGGGACCTACTGGCTTTGCCAATGGTTTTTTGTGATGCTGTACACCATGAGTACCCACAAACATTTTCCCAGGGGGCCAAAAAGTGTGTGCTGTGGTGCTGCTGAGGGCTACATTGATGTAAGAGGTTGGGGTCAGGGGACAGGTGGATGGAGGGTGGGTGTGGGTGCAGTGATGGACGTACATGGCGTGGACTTGTGCAGCTAATATGAGGTTTTTATTCTGTAGTGCCCTCTGAATTATGCCTCAGACACTAGAAGAGACAAAGATTTCACAATACTGTGCGATGCTGTATCTAAGTTGCTGTCCTTGTACCATACCAGGGGAAAACCTTTTCTGCCTCGCGTCACAACCTTTAGTGAATCAAGTGCGCAGAGAAAGTAAATTAGTTGTTGATTTGGAATGACGTAGAATCTTAGGCTCCCAGGATCCGTTTTCCTTTAGTTTCTCATCTGTAAACATTAGGAATGCTTGGAAACTGTCTCTGTTGAAGTAGCAAGTGCTATAAACGCACTTTGTTGAGACTTGCACTATAAGTGTTGCTGATAAAGGGAGCATATTGGGTGGTTCATCAAATAGTCGTTTGTAATCTCTGGCACATACTTCCTTCATGTCTCTTGATTATATCACTGGGTAGGTTTTGGATATTTGTGGAATGTGGTCCTGCACCGTTTTCAGCTGATCCTATTAAAACCTGTTATAATGTTTTGTTGAGATGTGAATTACAAATAACACCGTACATATGCTTCATCTTCGAAGACTCGTCGTTTTCAGCCCCAAAATGTTAACACTGAGTACTGAAGTAAAAGCTGAGAAGTGCCTGAGAGATATTTGATCAAAATGTATTTAAATCACAGTAGGCTGTTTCCTTCAGAACTAAGATAGTTGAAAAGGTGTGTACCAACACTACACAAAACCAGACCAGAATACCTCAACAGCTGGCTCTCCTTCTACACCCCAACCTGACAACTTCGCTCCGCTGACCTTGCCCTCGCCACTGCCCCACGCATCCACAGAACGTCTGCCGGTGGCAGATCGTTCTCCCATCTCGCCGCCAAGACGTGGAACACTCTTCCCACCCACCTGCGTCAGACCAAGGACCTCCTTACCTTCAGGAAACATCTCAAGAGATGGCTGTTCGAGCAGTAGCAGCCCCCCCCTTAGCGCCTTGAGACCCTCTCAACAAATACTCCGATTGATTGATTGATTACCAACAGGGGCTCATGCATGAATTGACATTTTGTAATTGGCATGCACCTGCTACGATGGAATAATTTTCAGAGCGGGGGCTGCCAATAATGTTGCATAACTCAAGTTATAGGGATTGTGAAAAATCCATGTGTCACTCAAAAAACAAGAGTAGCCAACGCACTCAGCAGGAGAGTGGTACAGATGTACTTTGTAGCCTGTGGAATATTTTGGATCACACTGCCTCAACTTATCACTAAAGCATGGTCTGGTAGCACACTGCCATTACAGACAATAATTTTCCATTGAAATGACCATTACATTACGTTACATTTGCACAGACATACAGTTTTACTGATAAAACTATACAGCACACACAAGATAATCTGTGAAAATCAGAATCTCCTAGTGTATTGATGTGTTTTGATTGTATTAAAATCTTTGTTTCCACCCTTCTTCAGAATTACAAAAAAATCCTGCTGGCCTAATTTTTATATATTCTGAAATATTTGTACAGTTAATTTACAGGCATTTAACTTTTGTCGATTGCTAGAAAAAAATTACATATAGCCTTTCCTTTCACACTTCCTATAACCAGCAAGATTGTCACAAGCATCTTTTTACTTTGCAGTCAGAGAAATAAAAGTAAACACCAAGCTCCCTTTAAAAAGAATAAACGGCAATTTGTTGGTAAGACAGAACCTGAAATTGGAATTCTGTCTTTGAATGCACAACTCATCTGACAAGATAAAAACAAAGCTTAATGGCCTCTTGATTGCTCATTTAACTTCAAGCACCCTTCTCTCCCCTCGTTCCAGAGCCTATGACCTGGGTGTGAAATTGGGGAAGAGGATTGTTTAAGGTGCACTATTGCTTAAGAGCACTAGCAAAAAATAAACAAGCTGGTAGAGAAAACATTGTTCCTCACAGGCCTGCGAGATTGATGAACTGGCAGTGGCAGAGATAATTACAATCAGTCAAGCAGAAAGATAGGTGACAGGACACCTTTTTAAAAAAATACAGCACGTTTACTGCTTTCTGAGCTAGCATACAAGGGAGTCAACTGAAAATGCATGTACAGTGTGGAGTGCCTCATGAAAAAGAAAAAAAGAGTTCCTATAAAGCGAGCACTCATAGAAGAATACAAGGTGCCAGTCGGAGAGGTGGTAAACAGGCTATGCTCCATGGGAGAGACAAAGACATGCTGGACAGCCTAAAACAAATAAAGCCAGCAAATAGAAAGCAAGCAAACGTGAATGACAAGACATAGAGCCAATGGTAAGCAATAAGAGGATTGCATTCCTTGGGTAGCTTTTAGCTTGTCCCCACAATATATCTTTGCAGCCAGACAGCTGAACTTATTGGTAGGTTCGACCTAAAAATTGCATTTTATGCTTGTAGAATAATCCTGCAGTAACATCATGTGAAAAGGTCCAAGACTGATGAAGGCGGATGGTGGATTGCTTTCTACTGCTCACTGTAATACATGTTTCTGATCGTCATTTTAAAGTTTGAGGTTCACCAAGCCCTTTCACTTTTAATATATACTATAGATACTTACAGAGGCTTTCCATGTGCTCTCTTCATCTATTGGTCTGCTGTAGTGCCATTCACATTAATGCTTATAATCGATATACATGTTTTAAAAAAAAAAAAAAAATCCCTTTATTTATTTTTAAATACACTGCAAATATACAGTGGTTGCATTGGCAATTGGGTGTTTTCCATGAAAGCCTACCAACCCTCCAAATCCCCAAATGCCCGATGTACAACCCCAGGTCTGTCTGATGCTCCCTGACAGCCACAATATATCTCTCCAACCTCAGGACCAGCGGATCAGCCTTGAATGTAGTGAAGAAACCCATGATGGAGAAACAAATGCAGATAAGAAATGATATCTTCCCTCTCATGGGATTTTCACTATAATTCTTTACATTTAGGACAGAAGAGACTGGCGTACCACAACGTGCTAGGAGGGACGGAGTGGCGTGCTCCACTTGATATTCTGCCTTGAATTCTGAATTTACACCACGGTCTCTAGAGCAAGTGTGAACTGGTTTCCAGGTGGCAGCACAATGAATCTCATTGATGGAAAAAATGACTTAGGAAGGTGTTTCATTTGAGTAAAATACAATCTAGGTTTTCATGGAATGGGACACTAAGGATCTTATTCCGACTGTGGTGGTCTTGAGACCTTCACATTCGCAGTAGTGGTCGCACCATCGACAAAGTGGTGGTCCGACTGCCATATTACGACTGTGGTGGAGCCGCCACGGTCAGACCGCCGGCACTGCCAGGTTGCTGCCGGTCGACAGTCTGGCTGTGCCGGCAGTCTTATTCTGCCAGGGATTACGAGCCCCCTCTCCACCGGCTTTTGCATGGTGTTTGTGCCACCATGCAACGGCTGGCGGATATGGGGTGCCAGGGGCCCTATGGGGGCCCCTGCACTGCCCATGTACTTGGCATTGGCAGTGCAGGGGGCCCCATGGACAGCCCTGTTGCGCTTTTCACTGCCTGAATTACAGGCAGTAAAAAGTGCAACGGGTGCTGTTTCACCCGACGCACCGCAACATTGCAGCCGGCTCGATTACAAGCCAGTGTCAATGTTGTGGCCTGTTTCACGCTGGGCCAGCTGGAAACTCGTAATAGGGCCGGCGGGCGGAAAACCGGAGTGGTGGTTTTCCGACCCAAAGAGTTTGGCGGGCGGCCTCTGCCATCCGCAAAACTCTTAATAAGGCCCTCAATATTCTGACAACATAAACATATGCAAGAGACTAAAGAGCATGTTGTAGTCCATTTAGAAACAGAGGCACCTCCATCTGGAGTTGCAGCAGGACCACTGTTTCTTTGAAGGTCTTGTATTTAAGCAATCCATATGTACTATCTCAGTACAATCTAAGTCATATCCGAGCGACATAATGTCTTTGTAAAAATTACTCTTGAGGCACTGTGGGATTAGCTAAAAATATAGGTAAGTAAACAGCTTGATTCAAAGAACATCTGATATAATTCTATGAAGAAATGAAGGGTAAAAGGGCAACTTGCACCTGTGATAAACCATGTATGGCTTTCCTATGAATATAGAATGAATTTCTCTAGCATTCCTAGTCAATGTTATAGCCATGAAAAGACAAAACTTACAAACCATATGCATGGCTTTGCAATGGGGGCAAATTTACTTAGCCAGAAGCAAGCCGTGCACACCTAGAAAAGCTTCATAAAGAGGAAATAGTTTAGGCAGGTATACTAAAAGTCTTTAAGTGCAGAACTGAAGAATTACCATAAATGGGGTTCTATAGTAATTATAGGCAAATCAAATGGAAAAGACTGGGATTGAAGGTTCGGCATTGCAAGCAGGATCATTTAGGATAGATGCTGCAGACGGTTTCCCACCATTAATGCATAATCTCCTCAATTGGAAGGTGTGTGCATCCTTTGTGGCATCTTTCTGGATATTTGTAGGGCTCTGGTAGTAAGACTAGATGTCAGGTTGCCAAAACCAATGAAATTGAGTTCTGGTGAACAGTTTTACTCCACAGCTTAGGTTAAAGGTCCTTTCTACATTGGAATTTCCATTATGGTCATTCTGAAAGCTGTAGAAGGTCTAGTGAGCAAAGTTGGTGGGGATGACTGAGGACAACCAAAATCATCTTAGTCCTGGCACTAATCATTCTCCACCCCACCCAAAAGGACAATGAAACTGGAGGAGAAGTGAAGAATGTTTTAATTAATCAAGAGGTCATTTTCCAATGAATTTCTCAAATCTAATTGCCCTGTAGGGAATTTTCCAATGAGCTTTGCAGTAGAACACTGCATGAAAAGTGTGTCCCGTATGCTTTGTCTGTCTCAGCAAACAAATCGATGTCTAGAAAACAAACCACACCCTTCAAGGACCGTGTTGATGACATCTGATTTAAAGACCCATTTGTTCTCTCCAGAGGCATCCTGCTAAGTGCCTGCTGGTCTGCTGTGGAATATTAGTCACTTTAAGGCCCAATGCCAGATGTTCTGTGTGAATGAGGGAATGATCTCATTCCTCCCTGTTCAATGAATGAATACGTTGCTGTTGTGTTGTCTGTCCAGAGGAGCAATATGGGCTGCATCTGTTTAAATATTTTTATAAGTAACATATTTTCTGCTAGTGACCAAGAGCCCTGGAATGTGGCATCACAAGTATGGGCTTCACCAGACTTTAAAAGATGCATCAGATAGGATCTTTACTTCTTGTTCTTGGAAAGATTATACTATCTCCATTCATGATGTGGGCTGTGTGTAACACTGCCACAAATGCTCTTGAGATTTCCAACTGTCAGTCTTGTCTTCCCTGTGTCCATGGTTTGATGGAACTGGTTTTTTAGTCATTCGTGTTTGAGCCTTGTATGATGTCAGATCCAAGAAATCATGAAAGTGCCAAACAAACTGATTCCAAACACGCATTTTAATGTTCTTGCTGTCAAAACATAATCAACAAGGAATCTACTTGTTCTCTGAAGGAGAGTTAATCTCTTCTCTAAATGAAATACGCTTTTCTGTTTCGGTCCTTCGAAAAGATACTTTCATTGATGTGTTTTGTTTTTTTTTTCTTTTTTAAATATATTTTTTATTGTGTTTCTAAAGTAGTATGACACAAAACAAGAGACAACTCCGACGCATCCGGCAGAGTAGCCAAAGGACAGGGTATAAAAATCACATCAAACATTAGAATCTGATGAGCAGACACATCGTGCCCAGTGGCGATAATACCAACAATACCTTGCCAATGCAAACAAAGTGTAGGCGAACAAGAGGCAAAAAGACCAATTATACATGTCCCATCAGCATCTGGAAACAAAGGGATAAGAAAGAATAGCCAGAGAAGAGAGAAAGAAAAGCAGGAAGATTGAAAGAAGTTCTCGCATCTATCACAGCCAATCCGAGCAAGTCGAGCGTATTCTCATGGTAATAAAGGGGGGAGAAGGGAGGGGATGGGGGGGCACCAAAGCAGGCAATGCTAAACACCAGTTGCCTACACACCATTCTGCTGCCCATGTTCAAGGATGGTCTGCAGAGGGGACCACACATCCTTTGGTCAAGAGATGGGCAGCATCAGCTCCCAGTAAGCTGCTAATTGCTCCTGGCAGTACACAGCATCCCGCAGCTAATCCTGGCAACGAGGGTCCTGCTTTCTATCCGAGCACATCGCCACTCTGCGCTTCACCAGCACCAAAAGCAACCCCACCAATCTCCTGTTCTCAGGGGGAATCTCCCTAATATAGCCCAAAACAGCAAGTGTAGGAGATCTCAGTAATTTGAGCCCAACCATATCCTCCAGCGCACTCAGCACGTCCATCCAGAATCCCACCAGCGCCCCACTGCCCCATGCAAGGTGCAGGAAATCCGCTTCCCGCGCCGCGCATCTATTGCATCGGTCATCAGACCGATCGCCCATCCTCTTGAGGCAGCACGGCGTGTAATGCAAGCGGTGCAGAAATTTAAAATGCAGTAAGCGTAACCTGTAATTGGGGGAGAGCTCCCGCATATGCTCACAGCAATATCTCCATACATCATCCATCAGGGTCTCCCCTACATCCAATTCCCACTGCGCTCTTGCCCTAAATTATGCCACGGGTGCTGTCGCTGCATACACACATGCAAGCTGGTAATAATGCTGCGGGGAGATGAGGAACTATACAGTAACTCCAAGACGCGACTTGCCGGAGGCGCTACAGGGAAAGTAGGGTACCTGGATTGCAGGAATTCCCTGATCTGAAGGTAAGTGAGCCGATACTGCATGGTATCGCATAGCGCGTGAAGTGCAGCTTTGGAAGAGATAAATAAGCTCTCAGGGTACTAGGAGCCCAGAGTCGTCAGCTGAAATTCCGACAGACGCCGTCCAACCGGCCACCTCCTAATATACGCAGGTGCACAACGTCTCTCACCAGCACCGAGGGCATGAATGGCACCCTGGCTCCAGCCCACTGCAGGAGCACCCGCCAGGCCCGCACCATGCATACCACGGTATTCACGCCCCACAGCTCAGAGCGAGGCTTATCATATAACACTCCAGACAGTCGGGCAGACCAAATCGAGTCCTGTTCCGGAGCCAAGTGCGGTAAATATTTTATGTGGTGTGTCCAGAAATTTGCATAATGGGCCTATGTGCAATTCTCACAGAGTTCCAAATCCGGAGCAGCCAATCCGCCCAGCTCGAACGGCAGCATGAGCATCTCCTACAATTTCCTGGGTTGCTTACCAGTCCAAACCAAGGAGATAAGTAAAGACCTAAGCTGGAAGTGAGCACAAGAGGGATGTTGGTAAACAGATAGAGAATTTTGGGCAGGACCACCAACTTCGCAATGGCTATACGGCCAGTCAGCAAGAGTGGTAAGGAGCGCCATCTCCTGACCTTGTCTTCCAGCCATCCAATGGCCCTATGTGTATTGGATGACCATAATTCATCTAGTTCCCTGCACACCCAAATGCCCAGATATCGGACCGTACCTTCGGCCCAGCTCAGAGGATATCTCGAACAATACTGCACCATGACAGCCGACAAAGGCAAGATGATGGACTTAGACCAGTTGATAGTAATCCCAGAATTCCGACCGAAACGTGCGATCGCATCTAGAAATAAATGGAGGTGGGCCCAGGGGTCCCGTACATATAGAGCAACATCATCAGCGTACATAGAAACCAAGATTGGGCGTTGTCTAAATGCCAGACCTCTATGATAATGATGCTGTCTCAACTGCGTGGCTAGTGGCTCCATCGCCACTGCAAAGAGGAGGGACGAGGGGGCAGCCCTGTCGGGTACCCCTAGACACCGCAAAAGGATCCGATGTCATCCCATTAATTCTCAACCGCGCCATTGGAGCTGAGTATAATAGACAAATTAATTGAATACATTTGGGACTCAAACCCATCCGTGCCAGTAGGCCAAACAAATATGGCCATTCTAGAGAGTCAAAAGCCTTAGTGGCGTCCAAAAAAACAACCGCAACTCAGTCCTCTGGAGGCACCATCTACGATATCACAAAGAAGGTGAGAAGATTATACAAGGTCGAGCGACCATTGCATGAAGCCTGATTGATCCGGGAGAACCAAAGACGGGAGAAGAGGCTGCAGACGCATCGCCAGAAGCTTCGCTAAGATCTTGTTATCCAGATTTATAAGTGACAGTGGCCTATATGAATCACAAGAGCACGAGTCCATACCCGGCTTCAGTATAGTACCTATAAGGGCCTCTCACATCGACGGCGGCAGGGTGCCACATTAAAGCGCCTCAGCACACACGTAATAAATGCGGGGCCAACAAATCCACATATTCCCTATAAAAGGCCGCCGTGAGCCCGTCACGGCCCAGAGCCTTATCCCCGGGCAGGCTGCGGATGACCTGTACTATGTCCGCAACAGGGACCGGCAAGTCCAAATATTGCCGGTGCATGTTCTCCAGCCACAGCAGGCTGATATCCTCAAAGTAATCTGTATAGGACTCCGTGCCCGGGCTTTCCGAGGTGGAATAAAGGGAAGCATAGAACTCAGTCAGCACATGCCTGACTTCGTCCACACCCGCCCGACAGTCGCCAGCGGAGTCCAATAGCTCCACAATATAATTTCCAGCTCACGGTCGATGCAGCATTTCCGCCAGCGTTCTACCAGTCCGCTCGCCCTCTCCATACCGTCGCACTTTAGCCTCTTTATCCAGAAAGCAGAGCGCCGCCTCCTCGTACTCCGACAGCCTCTCCCGGAACTCCGCCAGGAGAGCATTCGACATGCCGGCATATAGTTGTTTCTCTTGCGCAATGAGCTGGGCCTCCAAATCTGCCAACTCCCAATGTATCGCCCTGAGCACGCCATTCTGTTTAGCTTAACAAATCCCCCGGATCACCTTAAATGCCTCTCACAAGGCGCCAGCTGACAAAACCGAGCCCTTATTAATCGCAAACTACTCCTTTATAGCCGTCTGCACCTCCTCTCTGAAGACTGAGGCGGTCATTCTGACTCTGGCGGGCGGCGGTTGCCGCCCGCCAGGCGGGAACCTGCCATTTGGCCGCTACGCGGTCAAAAGACTGCTGCCGGCATTTCAACCTTCCCGCTGGGCCGGCGGGCGCTAACCATGTTAGCGCCCGCCGGCCCAGCAGGAAGGAGGCCTGCAACACAGAAGCCGGCTCCGAATGGAGCTGTCGGTGTTGCGGGCGTGCATCGGGTGCAGTTGCACCCGTCGCGCTTTTCACTGTCTGCTAAGCAGACAGTGAAAAGCTTCATGGGGCCCTGTTAGGGGGCCCCTGCACTGCCCATGCCAGTGGCATGGGCAGTGCAGGAGCCCCCAGGGGCCCCAGGACACCCGTTCCCGCCAGCCTCTTCCTGGCAGTGAAAACCGCCAGAAACAGGCTGGCGGGAAGGGGGTCAGAATCCCCAGGGCAGTGCTGCTTGCAGTGCTGCCCTGGCGGATTCGCCCGGCCGGGGGAAAAATGGCGGGAAACCGCCGGCCCCGGTTTTCTGACCGCGGCTTTACCGCCACGGTCAGAATGGGCTTGGAAGCACCGCCAGCCTGTTGGCGGTGCTCCGTCATTCGCGACCCTGGCGGTCTTGCATTACGCAGCAGTTGCCACAAGCAAATCACGCTGCGCGCCCCTGGGAATTCCCAGCTTTAGCAAAACTGGAGAATGATCCAACAATGTTCGAGGCATGTGTTCAATAGCCTCCGTCCAGAGCTCTGCGTCTCTGGT
Organism: Pleurodeles waltl; assembly: GCF_031143425.1. Classification (NCBI taxonomy): domain Eukaryota; kingdom Metazoa; phylum Chordata; class Amphibia; order Caudata; family Salamandridae; genus Pleurodeles; species Pleurodeles waltl. The sequence goes on along the minus strand of NC_090448.1, from coordinate 27,069,668 downwards.
ACCAAGCCATCTGTCAATCTGCAACCAGCTGCTATGGACTGTATTAATGCATGTTCCTTCACTATCAGCACCATGTTTTGCCCTCCATAGATCAACCACAGTGCCTTTTTTCATGATTCGAGTGAGCGCCCCGCGGCCGCCACATGTTGAGGTCGCGCCCGGCTCTCACGATCCGCCACCGCATCCAGAACCACGTTGAAGTCGCCACCCCATAATATAGACCTGAGCCCCAAGAAGCATATCAAGCACCACACCTCCTCAAATAACTGCGGGTCATCCACATTGGGACCGTATACGGACACCAGATGAAACGGTCTGTCATGCAGTGTACCATGCAGAAGGACATAACAACCTTGCAGGTCTATAACCACTTTCTCAGTACGCTATTGCAGACCCTTTCAAATCAAAATGGCAACCCCTCGTGCATAGCTCGAATACGCAGCCACATGACACTCCCCAATCCAGCCAGCTCTTAGCCTGTGTTTCATGGCATCTGTCAGGTGAATCTCTTGAAGCACACAAACATCCACCGCATGGCGCTGCATGTATGCAGAGAGCAATCGAATCTTTCGCCTGTCGTTCAGCCCCCGAACATTCCAGGTCATACAATTCACATATGCCACCCCGTTAGGAGCCATCATAGCAAACGCCTCAGCTGAACCACAGCCATTTCACACCTAGTCACAATGCAAACAGCGCTGAGGACAAGGAGATACAGAGATACAAAGGTAAAAAGAAAGCATAGAATGCAATAATCAACAAGACAACAATCACCCCCACCCACGCTGACCCCCTCAATTGAGCCAGCCCTGCAAACCCACCCAGACACATGTCCACCAACATAACAACAAACAACTTGATTGGACTCATCCAGTGGGGCGTCGGCGTGGCCATCTGCTAACCACCCTGATTGGGATGGGTGGGCAGAAGCTCTCACGGCGCCAGTTATACTTCAAGACAGGCTGCACCGGAAGTTGAGCCTCAGTCAAAACCCGACAAGCCCCAAATCGCAGTTCAGGACCACAGGCGTCCCCCAACAGCAAAAGATTTTCAATCATTATCGCTAAGAGTGTCGCCGCCACCACCAGCAGCCTGTGAGCAGTCCAGAGTCGCCTTTTTAGGGACAGTTTTAGCATACTTGATGGCCAGTTTCGGGTCAGTTAAAAAGTGCAGCTTTCCCTTGTGCTGCACTTGCAATTTGGCCGGATAGATGAGGGAATATTTGGCATACATCTGGCTCAAAGTGCATTTAGCCGGTAGGAACGCTCTGCAAGCCACCTGCACCCCAGGGGTGTAGTCCGGGAAGATACTCAGTTCATTGTTGTTATAAATCACGGGACGGCGCTCTCTACCTAACCTAATTATTGTGCCTCTATCCTTATAGTTCAATAAGCGCGCAATGACTGGGCACTCCGGGGTCCCAGGCGGCGGCCTCGGCCCAAGCGACCTGTGGGCCCTCTCCACCACCAGCACCTATGAGAGCTCGCCAGAGAAGAGCGCAGATAACATAGTCTCCACATAGTCCTCCATGCGCCCCATAGCTGTCAACTCCGGGAGACCCAAAATATGGATATTAGTGCGGCGGGAGCAGGCTTCAAGGTCCTCGTTCTTGTTCCGGATTACCTCCAACACGCCTTCCATTTGCAGTAACTTCTCCCCGTCTCCATGTTGACCGTCCTCCAGATCAGAGGTGCAAGATCGAGACCTGCTCGAGGTGAGTATCATGGCCATCCACCCGTTCTATTAAATGATCCATTTGTTCGGTCAAGTGATCTAACTTGGTGTCAATGCTGGCCAAACTGTGCTTAAGATCCAAGAATATAGCCTTCACTGAGGTTGACGGAGTGTCCTCCTCTTGCAGCAGATCATCCACTGACTGGCTGGCCTGACTGCATTTTTTTTCCCCTCAAATGTGAGCTTGGTTGCTTCTGATCCGCCTTCCCCATCTTCTCAAGAACTTACCCCAAAAAAGGGGGAGAGTGAGGGTGGAGAAAGCGCGTCGACCAAAAGATGCTTTTGAAGCACCCCCTTGCGCCCTAATCACCACCCTGCCATGGCCAGCAGCGTGAGTAGGGGGGGGGATGGGGGGGGCGCTCAGCCCTCCCACGCACCCACATGCGCGTACCTGCACACAGCGCTTCTCCCTGTCCACAAGCCCCCAGAGGTCACCGGCCCGCCCTGTCAGCCAAGGCCACAAGCCAGAAGTCAGGGGCAGAAAAAAGGAGGGGAGGCATTCATCTGTCGCCCACCTCGCCTCCCAAAATAGCCACCATGTGAGTAGGGGTCACCAGGAGCTGCAGCAATCCTGCGGCCCCCTCAGTCCGATCGGCCACTCCTACTTCAGGAAGATGGGGGGGGGGGGCACACAGCGCAATGGGCCTAGGACCTTCGTCCACACCGTGCAGGCAGAGCACACCACCTCAGGGCCCACACACCAGCCTCCAGTGCACCGGCTCACTCACCTGCGGGGCTCCGCGGCCCGGCCCGGCCGTCACCGCCGATCAGGCCCCGCAGGCCTCCAACGCCGGGGGTTCCAGCACGGCCCAGGGAATCCAGCCGCAGGGACTCCAGTCATCCCCCTGGGGGGGGCAGCCCTCTCCTCACACACCATCAGCGGGCACCCCCGCCGGGCACCAGGGCACGCCCAACCGTGGCCAGCACAAGCAGCGCAGGGGTGGGCGCCGCCTCTAGGCACCGAACACAGGCCCCGACATGCCAGCAGACGCCCCGCACCCCGAACGCCACCGCCGATCCAGCCCTGCAGGTATCCATAGGGGAGGCTCGGCGCGGCGACACAGCAAACAACCGCAGAGCCTCCGGCCTCCGTTCATGGAGGGGAGAGGGGGCAGCCCCGATCGCCACTCCTCCCGCAGGCCTCCTCGTCGCTCAGCACAATGAGCACCGCCGCGGCCAACGTGAAGTGCGCACGAGGTCAGGCACCCCTCTCATGGGCCACGCATGCCCAGTGCGGCTCCTACCGCTGAGCCGGCTCCATTTCTTCGGTCTGCGGCTCCCTACGGCTTCCCAGTGTGGAGCAAGTATAAAATACCGTCTCGGGCAGCCGATCCACCAGGATTGTGGACGGATTTATGCCCCTGCCCTGCAGAGCCTCACAACGTGACTGCCATCTTGCCCGACGGCCAGGCCACGCCCCCTTCATTGATGTGGCTGGTGATGACATTTCCCAATTCGCAAAAACGATCAGTTGAAGGAGTCGTGCAGTGTGACAGAGTCTTATAATCATTCTAACTTATTTCACCTCCACTGATAATAAGCATGCATGAAACTGTTGTGTTTCCGGATATCAGCAGTTTCCACTTCCCTGCACCTGGAGACAGCCCATCAAACAGACCTCTCCAAAAGTAGGACCTCAAAGTGGTGAAAAGGCATCCAGATTCAAAACCCCAGAATCCTCTGTGTGATGGAGGCATCTGAGTGTGGATGTAGAGGTCCTGAAGGTCTGTGAGCACAGCCACTCCACCGGGTAAATGGAAGGAGTTATCTCATGCAAGGCCAGCTTCAGGAATCTCACTATCTTGATAATTTTATTGGTAAACCTTAACTCCAGCATATGCATTATGATTCTAACTGAAGCTTTTTTCCTCTTTCTGCTGACAACATAAGACTTTTTCTGCTAAATTGCTTTCCAGGCGTGGTGGTGACTTCTTGTGGTAATGGTAGAACGTGAATTAGTTGTTACCAGTGCCAACATGAAGACATCTGTGTTGAGAAGGTGGTGCTTATATTTTGTTACTTATCTCTCTGGATACGACCTACCTGAGGGTCAGGTGAGAAACATATATTGCTAGGTCAAGAATCATTCATCAGTGGAAAACTAATTTTGAGAGCAGAAGAGGAATTCAAATCATTAAAAATTCTAAAACTTCTGGTGTTTCTCAAAAGTGGATGATATAACATGTTCAGCAGCCTTCCTGGCCATGTCCACATCACATACAAAAGATACATCTTCGGGCAAGAAGCCTATGTGGATCTTTCTAGCTCCTCATTTGTGGGGGGCAAAGGCTTAAGGGGTCCCCCGAACAGAGTTAAGGCCCACAGATGCAGTGTGACCTAATACAATAGTCTTCAAGTTGTTTGAAGAGGCTGATGTATGTGGCAAGATTCCAGAAACAAGGATGATAGTTCATAAGAGGCATGAGACAAGGACCCATTATTGGGACCTTGGCCAAGAAAGGTAAATAAGTGATGCTTTTACAGAGTTATACCCTTAATATCTCACCCTAAGTTCTCAAATCAGCTTCCAATTATTAGGGAAATAAAAAAAAACTACATAGGCAACAAAGAACCACCACGTAGCCCATAGGTGGGTGTCTATTTCAAGGTGTTGATTATCGTTACGCCCACATCTTTGTTATTTATAGAGGATAGCTCACTGATAACTGTGTATTAGTGTTCAATGGTGTTAACTGTGAATTAGTGTTCAGTAATGTATTTGAGAAGGTTTGGTAACATAGGGCCAGAAAGAAAAAAAAATGCTTTATTTAAAAAGCAGTCACAGACATGGAGGTCTGCTGACTTCAGCAGGCCACCATCCCTGTGAGCGCAGGGACTCGCTAAGGGGTCGCAAAATGCGACCCACCTCATTAATATTTATGAGGTGGGTCTTTGCGACCCCATAGCGAGTCGCAGACGGTGTCTGAGACACCGTTCTGCATCAGGATTTGCGATTCTGAAACTGCGAGTCGCACCGACTCGCAATTTCAGAATCGCAAATTCTGATCTTGCTACATCTGGCCCATAATACCCACAAATAATATCGTGTTTTTACACACCCCTAATGCCATTTTTAACAGAAACTTATGTTATTCTATTTATGAGGCTGAGTTGGCGTTTGTGAACTCATCATTTGAACTGTTACCACTTATTTCTAGCAACAAACTTTCAGATCACTGAGCTATCCGTCTGGCACAAACTCCAAAGACTGAGGTGTTTGTATAAATACCACAAGGGATTTATTTTTGGTGAAGTTACCATGAAAAAGAAACCTCTTTTTCAAGCAAGAAATTATTATTGAAATATTAAGCTAGTAAGTTAAATACTGCTTTTTTCTTTTCAATTGTTTGTAGTAATATGAAATTAAAATGCCTATTTTGTTCAGGAGGTGGGTATTGTTGAAGACGCTTTGCTGTGTTGAGAAGAATATTTGGTTTGCAGTTAGAGGGTCTTCAAGTTGTTGTCTGCAAAGTGCAGCTAACAATGGGCCCTGATTGCAATTCGAATGTTTAGGATATATTTTCATTTCACGAAGAGCGATGATGATTAAACAAAGAGTATTAATGAAGCTCAGTAGAGAGTCTTTATCTAAATGCATTGTGGCGTTTACAGGCTAAACAGCTGGGAAGGAAGTCCCACGGAGACTAGACATTCTTGTTGTGAAAATCATAATTTAGGGGACTGATGCAATTTCGAATAATTATATAATATATTTGCGGGCATGCCATCATCCCCGTGAAATATGTTTTTTAAACCACTGTTTGCTGTTCAATAAAACCAGCCAGTCATTAAATATTGTTATTTAATGTGCTTTAGTATGTAGAGTATGAATGTACCCTAGAAGGGCTGTAAGAGTAAATGGCGGTGCTATTCAGAAAAAAATACAATTATAAACATAAATCACATTAATTATGAAAAGGGAAAGAGAAAATAGTCAAATGTACACTCTTTGGGCCAGATGTGAGCAAAGGCTCATTCACTGTAGGTAAAACAAAAGAAGGACAAGTGTAGTGAAAAAGTTGAGTCACTGGAATTGTTTGCAGGAGGGGACAGGCCACAGTGTGTGAGCGAAAGGCTACCCTAGCACTTAATAATGTCACAAAGAGGTGCTCCTACCATTCAGGAAGTCTTTAATCTTCTTAATGAACTCTCGAAGCTTCTGGGTGGAGTCCTCCATGCGCCGCTTGGCATCCTGGGCACTGGTGAGTGTTGCCTCGCTCCGGCTCTTCGCTTCTCTGCCGATTCCTTTGATCGCTTGAATCTGGGGAGAAGCAACAGGAAAAAGTTTGTCGCAGTCACTGCTTAATTTCTAACAAAATAAATGCCAGGCCCCTTGTCAGAAGACCACTGCAGTTTGCACCACCCATTGCGCTACTAATGACAATATAGACTTTTTATACACGAAAAATAAATAATACCTTCCCCCAGGCTATTTTTATATCTTTGGGTGGCCGATATTAGTTATTTTTATTGTATATATAATTATTAAACAACGGTTGCTGTGTTCATTACAGAATTAGACAAACAGCACCACCATGTGGCCAGCTGTGATAAGTCCCAGTGTTGACAATTAAGTGCTTGTGGTGAGCACCGAAAACCACCAGCTCAAATTAAGCACTGATCGCAAGCCATCCTGTGTGTTAATGCAACACTAGTCTGAATGGATTTAAATGATAATGCCCTCTACTGAGGCAGGTGACAGTGGTTAATGGCCTCTATTGCAGGACTTAAGCATTTAATTTGACCGACCAGCAACTACAGATTCAGAGAGGATGCATAAGGAGGTGAAAATGTAATTTGCAAGATGTTGACACCTGGCTGAGGGTGATATGACCTGTGCCCCCTATCACACACCCTACAGGCAGATATACTTACCCTCTTTACTTGTCTGGTTCCTAGCTGTATTTGATTATGAATTAAACAACAAATTTCAATGTTTGGGCATTTGTCTGGTATATACTTGTTTTTTCTATTTTTATGTGTACTCTTTTGAGGTTGAAATCACAGAAGTGCTTAGACAGGGGGTCCCTGACTTCCATTAGTGACTCAGTGGCGGTCCCCGGATTCCCGTTAATTATTCAGTGGGGCATTCACGGAAGTTAAAAGGTTAAGAACCGCTGGCCTACTGTTTTTGGAGGAGAGGAAAAAGTTACTCCTCCCAATGTCCAAGAGACTGGGACTTGGTGTCGTGAAGCTCTAGCTACTCTATTTGAAATTAAATGTCTTGACTTTGCTGTGGCTGTTGCCAGATATACTGGTCTCATACAAAGAAAGTATTTTATTGTTTTATAATGAAACGAGTAATGCAATTATATTATAACCTGGGATGGTTGCCTTGTTTGGTATTTTTTTATTTATCCTTGTGGGCGGGTGAATGAAATTTTAAAATGTGGCAATGAAATAAAGAGGCTTTTTGCCTATTTACCAGGATGTATATTCAAAACAATAAAAAAATATGTATTTGTAACAATATGGTGTTTTAAACACTGTTTTGTATTTCCACAAGATTATTACCATACTAGTAAGGACTTATTAGGGTCCCTGGCTTCCAATAACGGTTCAGTGGCAGTGCTTAATTTGCAAATAAAAAGGTGCTGGTGCTCAAAGCCCTCCTTTTAAACACACAGCTGCTGCAATTAAATGTGTGAACATGGAATATTGAAGCAGCGTAATCCTGAAGCCATCGCAGGCCTCTTTAATCCATTTACAGCCACTCCATGCCCCTTCAGCTCACTCTTGCAGCTTCCTGCTTTCTACCATTGTGACGCGTATTCGTTTCTCTCCTCCTCCATCTTTCCCATATGTCTCTTTTGCTCACAGTAAATGCTTGAGGCAGAAAATATAGCATCGGCCCTAAAAAATAAGTGCCGGTGCTCAGCACCGGAAACAACAAGCACAAATTAAACACTGTTCAGTGGAGGTCTCGAGGTTCAACAAATGATTAAGTGGGGGCTGCAAAAGTCAAAAGGTTAAGAACCACTGGTTTAGTCAGTCTCCTCATCCCGCAAAAAGAAGTCATGCCTGGACAGTCATAAGTGGCTACTCGAAACTAAAACAAGCGCTATACTTATCTCACACATACCAGCTCCAGCTGTGTCGCCCGCCCTCCAATTCTTGTGGAAAAACAGGCTTGGCTGTAAACCGGCAACAGAAACGGCCACCTATGCGGCTCACACAAAGAGGACCTTATGCCAGAAATCTGCATTAGCCCTAAAATGGCGGAGGAAGGCAGTGTCTCCTTAAACCTCTGTTACAGGACTAAGGGATCTACACATGTAGGCAGACCGTCACTTCGTGTCTAGAGTATGACGACCTTATACTGAACTGTTGCTTCATAAAAGTTTTAAAAACATTTGAACAAAAACATCTTCTAACTAGTAACTTAGTGCAACAAGGTGTAGCTGGTTCTTGTGTCTAACATTGTGGATCGGCATAAGCCGGGGTTAGGCTGCTAGCCATAGTGGAATCATCCCCGCCACAGATCTGAGGCTATCCTGGCCCGCCAGGGAGCTCTCGACCTCACTCAGGCTGCACACAAGTAATTTGAAGGCTGCTAATTTGCACTTTAATCTTCTTTTAACACAGTGCTCACTGTGGACTAGTCAGAACCTTGAGCTAGGTGGCTAGTCGGAGCGTAAACAACAACTTTAAAACAATGAGCGATCTTGGTACCTTGTGGAACTTGACAAGTTTTAAACAGCGCGTAATGCACTTTAAAGTTGTTAACTGGCATGTTTGTGCTTGATTACTTTTTTCTTGTTTATCTAAATCTTTTCGCTTTTTTAAAATTTTAATTACTGTTCTTCATTTTGTACGACTTTAATTAATCGAAACTAATAAAGTTACTTACTTAACATCTCATGCAAGATGCCCCTATAAATTAATTTGCTGTGCACAATTCCGCCATCTAGTGGTTTAGATCATAAACATCAGTTTGTTCGTTTTGAAACCAAACAGTGACCTAGACCCACTGAAGCCTCGAAAGTTGAGGAGCCCTCAAATTAGCGTGGTAATTCGTCCAGAGTTGTATAGGGGTACCAAGTATGCACACGAGGTGTGTCAAGATTGCCAGATCTGAACCCTTGGCTCAAGCAGTGAGTACACACACTGCACTTGTAATATTAATGGGAAGTTGATGGGAAATGTCCCCAACAATGACTCCGGAACAACGATTACGCGAGCAACGCAAGGGTAACCACGCTTGCTGGAACACCGACTGCCTTTTTCTCTGCCTTAAGCACGCGTGTGCCGAACAACACACATGCGTGGTTAAGGCAGAGAAAAAGGCAGCGTGGATGGGGAGAGGACGCGGTCAGGTAAGTGGGGTTGGGGCAGTGTTGGGGGTAGTTTTTAGGGGTTGGGGTGGATTAAGGGCTTAGAGTGTGGGTGGGGAGATCGGAGTAGTTCTGTTTTTTAGGGGTGTGGTGGGGGGATTAGGGTAGTTTGGTTTTTAGGGTGAGGGGGATCGGGGTAGTTTGGTTTTTAGGGGCAGGGTTGGGGGGATCGGGATAGTGCTGTCTTTAAGGATGGGTATAAGGGTAGTTTTGTTTTGGGGGTGGGGGTTGGGGTAGTTTTGTTTTTAGGGGAGGGGTGGGGGGATCAGGGTAGTTTTGTTTTTAAGGGCAGGGTAGGGGGTCGAGTAGTTTTGTTTTTAGGGGCGGGGATCAGATAGTTTTGTTTTTGCGGGTGAGGGGGTCGGGGTAGTTCTGTTTTTAGGGGCGGGGTGGGGGTTGGGGTAGTTTTGTTTTTGGGGGTGGGGAGGTGTCAGGATAGTTTGGTTTTTGGGGGTGGGGTGGAGGGATCGGCGTAGTTTGGTTTTTGGGGGCGGGGTGGGTGATCGGGTAGTTTTGTTTTTGGGGCAGGGTGTCGGGGTAGTTTTGTTTTTGGGGCGAGGTGGGGGGTTGGATAGTTTTGGTTTTAGGGGTGGGATGGGGGATCGAGGTAGTTATGTTTTTAGGGGTGGGGTGTGAGTCGGGGTATTTTTGTTTTAGGGAGTGGGGGCAGGTAGTTTTGTTTTTGGGGTGGCGTAGATTTGTTTTTAGGGGCGGGGTGGTAGGGTCAGAGTAGTTCTGTTTTTAGGGGGAGATGGGGGGGTCAGGTAGTTTTGTTTTTCGGGCAGGGTCAGGGTAGTTCTGTTTTGAGGGGAAAGGTGGGGGGTCGGGTAGTTTTGTTTTTTGGTGGTGGGGGATCGGGTAGTTTTGTTTTTAGGGGTGGGGGATCGGGGTTGTGTTGTTTTTAGAGGCGGGGTGGGGGGATCGGGGTTGTTTTGTTTTTAGGGGCGAGTGGGGGGGTCGGTTGTTTTTAGGGATGGTGGGGGAGATCAGGAAATGATTTAGGGCTCAGGTTGGGTACGAGGTATCCGGGGTAGTTTTGTTTTTAGGGGTGGGGTTAGTTTAAGTATTAGGGGTGGGGTATTTCTAGGCCTTAGGGCAGGTGGGGGGTGGCATGATAGAACCATGCATGCCGATCCCACACATGCCTTGACGAGGCATGCTTTCACAACAAATAATTGTTGTAAAGGTATGCGTGGTAAAGGCATTCGTGGTAGCAACGCAGTTGTTGTTCCAACCGCATTGTTTAGGCATGCGTGGTTCCAGCATTCGATGTTCCATCATACATTCGAAGTTGATGCACCAGTGTTACCTTCACCTCCGCATCATTCCCTCCTATCTCTCTGTTCCCTCTCCTTCCTCCATGTGGACATCGGTCACCTACCTGCTGTGCCATGTCGGACAGTTCGGCCGCAGTGCTCTCCAGCTCTCTCGAAAGGTTGTGGCTCCTCTCTAGTGCCTTCAGGGAGACAGGCAGGGCACCCTGGCAGCTGTCTCCACCACATTTGCGCTTTCCAAAGTCATCCCTGCAGTTGGCTCCACCGCAGGGTGCAGTGTCGCAGCTCTGGTCCCCGGGGGCACCACAGATCTAGAGGCAATCACAAGCAAAAAACTCCAGAATTAAACTCAAAAAACCTCATCACTTATCTAAACACCAGGCACATCTCACATTTCTGGCTGGTTGTCTGACTTCCGCACCAAGATGCCACTTCACCATTCGACCAAGCCGAGACTCCCTTTACTAATGTTCTCAAGGTTTACTCCCATCAGTGACAGGACAGTTTGAAGGGCCAGAGATACACAGGGGTGCACGCGGAGAGCTTTGACCCTCAGGATGTTCTACTACCATTCTGTAGATGACTGTTCAGGCTTCATCTGGAGTAGAGTCTCAAGAGGCGGAGACCACATCTTCAGTGGCTGAAGGTAGATCCCAGTCCTAAAGATCTGAGGGCTTTTCTCCAAGGTTAGGCTACACTTGGCCATAAACTGGAGCAGAGCCCAAGGTGACCAGGAATGTTGTAGTGGGGTCAGGAAGACTGCTAGGAATGTAGACGGTCTGACCGCTAAGGAATAGCCCTTAACTGAGAAGTTCACTAGAGAGGAAGTGATACAGTTCACTCAGCTGCGCGACCAAGGGTTCAGCACATAAGAACCTCCACCTTCAGAGGAAGAAAGCTTTCTTTAGTGATGTTCAGCATCCCTTCATGGTTAGAAGGGAACATGGTGGGCAAGAAATGTGAATTACACTGAAAACTGAGGTCAGCATAGAAGGATCTGTGGTATGTATAGACTGGTCCAGATGTAAAGAAGAAAAGCACTGAACTCAAGGTACGTGGAGGACGGCAGGTCAGAAGAACATTTGACAATGTCCCAACATACTGTACTCTGATCTCTCATGTAATAAAGGTCAGAGAGTTCAGTACTCTTACATCTCATCTAATACAGGTCATTTAGCATTCTGTACTCTGACGTCTCAGGTAATACAGGACAAAGCATTCTGTAACCTGACGTCTCATGTAATATAGGTCATAGCATCCAGTACTCTGACGTCTCATGTAATGTAGGTCATAGCATTCTGTACTCTGATACCCTAAAACGGGTCCCAGGATGCTTGAATCCTGTCCAGTAAGGACCTGACTTGGCAGTTCGGGCTGGACTGCTCCCATGAACAACAGGGTCAAGACTGATTTGCATATGTCTGGGTCCGAACTGGGGTAACGTGGCAAGCAAAATAACAATGGATCAAACCCAGATCTGTGACTGGGGAGAGTGTTTGAAAAGTTTCAAAACTCTGTCCATCATTTTATTTTGTGACATAGCATTCTGTACTCTGACGACTCAGGTAATTCAGGACATAGCATTCTCTATCCTGACGTCCCGTGTAATATAGGTCATATCATTCAGTACTCTTACCTCTCATACAATATAGGTCATAGCATTCTGTACTCTGACGTCTCATGTAATAAAGGTCATGGAATTTTGTACCCACCTACCTTACATGATAAAGGTTATAGCAATCTCTAATCTGACGACTCATGGAATAAAAGTCATAGCATTCTGATGTCTCATGCAATAAAGGTCTTGTTTTACAAACATCTTTCGTCGAGTGCACAGGTCTTTCATCGAGTGCACATCTCTTTTATTGAGTCTATTTCTTTTTTATCACATCAAATGCACTTCTCTTTCATCATCACTGCACGACTGAGGTTCACCATTGCATTGACAAGCTCAAGGCATAGTATTGCACTCTTCACAAATTTGCATCTTCAGTGAGTGATAAATTCAATAACAACACTCACCCAAGCCACCAGCTGCACACACTTGCCAGTGGAAGCCATATTTCCCCCTGAGTTGTTCACTTTTGGTTTTCCTTGCAGACAAGCTCCCCTGCTCCATCTTACCTTCTCATTGATGGAGAAGACATTCAGTCCTTGGGTCTTCTTCTGCAGCTCCTTGAGGGACTTCCGCTGGGCTGCTGTGTTCATCCTGAAGGTGTCCAGCTTCTCCTTCAGCACACGCTCCGTCTCAAGGCGCATTCTCTTGGACTGTCCGACCGGGCTGTTGGGACCCAGGACGGAGTCGTTGGCCAGCCTCCAAGCTTCGTTGGACTCGAGGTAGGACTTGAGGATGCTGCTGCATGACTCTAAGTGGGAACAGGTAGAGATGTGCCAGTGTCAGTGGAGGCACGAGGTCGATCCACTTTCATGTCTCTCTGACTCCCTCACACAGAATCCAATATCAAACTGAGGGCAAGGGAGTGTCCATATTATGAGAAGTGTGTTTGGACAGTAGTGTCCACCACTGTAAGTGAAGAGATGATTTTTGTCTCTCTTACTAAAAAAGCTGAGGTTAACAAGGGTTCTGTTTCTATAAAGTTGTCTGAGAAAATGCCATATCTAAATAAAAGAGAATGAAACTTACTATTTACTATACTGCTTTTTAAAAAGGGAACTTTTTGGATAAAATAATGTGCTTAAATTGTGATAGGCAGTTTCTTCCACTAAAAGTGAGTGGAAACATGTCTCGTAACACATTATCTTGTGTTTTTTTTTAATAACAACCAAACATATCATGTGGATTGCTGAAAACATTGACATCCAAAGGAGCAAAGGTCTCAAGTTAGTGATCCCCAGGAGTCGCATGGACATACGTATGCATGAATGCACTGCATGCGTGAATCCCTTCGTACAAAGGGTCAGCCTGTGTCTGCAGCAGCACCCCAAGAATCATTTCAAAATCCACTCATACTTCATCACACAATCCATGCATCTCTTCATGGTACCTTAGTTTGCTTTTCTATTTCTTCAGGCACCTGCATCCCTCATAGACTACCTTTTCTCTGGTCATACACACAATCATCTCCCTTTTCCATCTTCCTACACCGGGCAGCTGACGCGAGTCCAAACCTGGACAATTTCTCTTTGACCCAGCATCAGACCCATCGACTATACGGCCATTTTATATTTAGACAGGTCGATCTAAAACTGCCATTGGGGATGTCAACATTACCTCTGCCCCTACAATCATAGTACAATATGTGTTCACTGCCTCCAAACCCTCTTCAAAAAGTATGATTAAAAAGTACCCTCCCTCGCCTGGCCGCAGGTTATCTTATCCGTTCTATAGTGACGAGCTGGACCTCTAGAAGTAGCCGATATATAGAACCATGGGTTACCTAAGCCTCAAACTGAGCTGCTTAGCAACCCCTCTTAAGCTGATAAGCGCATCACCCGATTTACATCTTCAACTGGGCTACGTTCAGCCACAGATCTGTCCTCATGCGTCAAAGAGAAATCAATGTATCACATAAAATAGTTCTGCATATTTTGGAGATGGTGACATCTAGAAATGGCTGCTTAGGAATGCCTCCATTCTGTCCTCTACTGGGCAGTGGTGCAGTATGTCTTTCCATTTCAAGTTGTAACTGAGGGGCGTGTTGAACTCTCAAATAAAAATAAAGCTTGGGCTGGGCCAAGTCAAATTCTGTTGGAGTTCAGTGCAGAGCTTCAACCTGGTACCTCCACCACGTTACCCAGTCTGAGGTGCCAGCGATTTCCTGGTTCCTCTGCCTCCTGCCCAGACCTTCTAACTCACCAACCAAACAACCTTCCACAATGGGCTGACTATTGTGACCTTGCCATTCCATTCTACCATTTTCATTGCCATATCCCAAGCTTTTGTGGCAAAGATCTGACACCCTTTCTCCATTAAGGAAATTAATTTGATCTCATCACTGATGTCCAACCTTTACTCAGAGTGAGGGTTCTTCTAGGGCAGTAGGCTCAGTTATTGTGACTGCCAAGTGAGCTGGAGAGTTTGCGGCCTGCAGACAGGGCACTACCATGCCCACTTCACAGGCTGATTGACACAACTTTACTAACAATATCGGTGGAGAATTACGTCCACAGAATAAAGTCCACAAAGCAGCTTCAACTTTCTGAAGTTACCCATCGACTTTCCATTGTAAGGCTGTAATTAAGATGTAAAGAAAACATAAAGAACATAATCTTGAGTAGAGCTTCTTTCCCCACACATCTTCCCTGATCCTTTCACAACTCTGGTGAGGCCCGCATGGAAAGACCCATGCCATTTTCTATCCCTAGGTATTCACATGGAGCATATGTTGTGCAAGAGAACATTCATACCAGCCCTGTAACGGAACAGGGTGGATTTTGACCAATTAATATTAAACCCAATAGGTACCTGGAATATAAGCAGATTTCTGGGTATTGTGAAGTAAGGATTCTAGAGAAGCATAAGGATGTTGCCTGCATGTCAGCATGTAAGGATATTCAGGTTTAAGTGCTATCCCACCAACAAAACACTAGATGGAGGGGGTTCGCCTAATGCAGGATGCTGGCAGTGCGGGTGCTATGACAAATATGATTGGAGATGGGGCAATCCTGCCTAACCACCGCAGCGGGACAGCCTAAAGAAGGTTAACCGAGAACAGAAGCGAATGTAAAACCCCATGTTCAGAAGAACTATAAGGCCCCGATTGCAAGTTGCATGGGTCCTGCAATTACCATGGCTGGAATCACTGATCCCATGCAGCAATTGCACCCCTGCACTGTGCATTATGGGACTTATTTACAAGAGGCCCGCGGCGCTGGAGCGTCACTTTTTCATACGCTCCGGTGGGTAGGCCTCTCAATCATATCTATGATGCAATGTAAAGCCGTCCTGAGTGGCTGTGCCGGGCCTCATAGATATGGAGTAAGGGAGGCAGTGCAAAGTGCTGCGTTGCCCTACTCTGCGCCAAGGAGGCGTTCCATGGGCGTTATGACCGGTGGTCCCACGCAACACCCATGGAATTTGATGCTGCCCCAGATTTACAAAGTCACATAAACCTGGGGCAGCGACAAAAACTTACGCATCCCAGAGCAGGCGTATCGAGCAGAAATTTTTTCATTTCTCCTAGTTTTTTCAACATCTCCAGGGATTGTTTTTGTGCAGGAAGGTGTCCCTTCCTGCTCAAAAGCAATCCTGCCAGCAACTCAGACACCCTTGCACCATGTTGCAAGGGTGCCTTTGTTGGCGCTAGGCACCAAATTGTGCAGTGGCTGAAAGGACAAGAGTGCATTGTATCTCACAGATACAGTGCATGCGTGTCCTTTTGGTTTGGCGCAGGGCAGCGCTGCAAGAATACCTGCAGATAGATTATTGGTCAATGCAAGGGGGAAGTACCTAGACTTCCGCGGTAATACAATGGCTAAAGTAATTCTATGCGTACGAATAATGTAACATCAATAGAAATTTTGTTTCTTTTGTTTAAAGAAATATATAATGCAATAAATATCTATTGATGTTACATTATTCGTACTCGTAGAATTACTTTAGCCATTGTATTACCGCGGAGGTCTAGGTTACTTCCCCCTTGCATTGACCAATAATCTATCTGCATTTACTACCCTGGTCATAAGGGTTAGAGGGTATTTGCCTCATTGTTTCTTGTAAGAATACCTGCAGCACCGCTCTACGCCAAACCTTTGTAAATGAGGCCCTGTGTGTGTTAATGTCCATACCGTAACCATGCTGACCCAGGAATACCGGGTACTTTCTGCATGGGCTTTTCACTCCCACTTCCCCGGGCAGGTGGTGAATGATAGTGGGGTGGTCAATGAGGGTCTTGGGGTGTGGGGTGAGAAAAGTGTGGGCAGGCAGCACAGACTCCAGGGCTGATGAGGTTTCATGGTCCCCTTGTGTTGGCAGATAGGGGCTAGGTGGGGGCTTGGCTAAGCCTGTGTCCACAGCCTCTTCCCCAGAGTATGAGGCCATTTTACAAGTGCAGAAATGCAACCACCAAAATCAGCTCCGGTGTTTACATACCCAGTATTTTCAGATGCGGGAACAACGTGACGCATTACATTGGGCGCTATTTATGGAGCATCAGTCAATGGAGTCAAACATCTCAGATGATAAAGGGCTCTTTAAAAATCACCATGGTCAACATAATTACTAAAGCGTTGCAGATCCCATCATGTTTATATTTGAGGCATGTATCAGGACTGGATAGAGTGGAGCACTGAAGAAATTGAGGACTGAAACTTAAGTATTGTGTGTGAATCTCAGTTGAGGGAATATCATGTATTCACATAGTAATGAAATACCAGCTGACAAGACTCTCTCCACCTTCACCCCAGGGAACAGCTGGAGCTGCTGAGGACCAAGATAACGAAATAGACATTGAAACAGTTTTACTGGCACCCCATCAGGACCCATCTCCTGGACCAGAACCAAGTCAGGTCTCTATCTGTTTAGAAAGTGAGTAACCACTTCACATATTACTTTACAACTGATCAGAAGAGTTGGATGGTAAGAACGCAAAAGAGGTGTTCATGTGTGTGTGAGAGATAATATATATATATATACATACAGAGAGAGAGAGACAGAGAGAGACAGAGAGAGAGAGAGAGAGAGAGAGAGAGAGAGAGAGACCTTGAAGGTGGCAGGGATGCTCTGTTGTACATCCTAATTCTGTTCCTCAAGGATGCGTGATGTCCAGGTGTGCGGTTCTGAACCAATGTTAGAGCTTTAGAATGGACGAGCACATTCACTTTAAGTCAAAGTCACACTTTTGAGACTGATGGGCAAGAGCTCAGGGACCAGGAAGAAGCTGGGCATGCTAGTGTTTCCATAACAAACCTCTCAATGACAATGTTCTGCAGGTGACACTCTACCTGTCATGCAACAATGACTCCACGCTCTTTAACATCCTTCATACCATTAAATCCAGAAGCCAGGATTGCCTCCAGCTGCTTCCTCAGGTTGGACACAGACGCGTTGAGTTTTCGAACTGCTCCCATTAGCACATCCAACCGGCCTCTCTGTGACTTGTCCTCTGATCTGATCTGGTTGAGACGCTTCTCCAAGGCATCCAGCTGCTTGCACAGTTGGGACATGTCTGCCCTGGTGAGCCGAGAGGGATTGAGAGAGGCTTTACAGGTCTGAAGACTTCAGACAACTCACAGACAGCATTTGAGAACTCCAATGTGTCCAATGGAACCATTACACAATTCACTCAAGGCAAACATGACAATACCAAATTACAAATACAACACTAGTTTGTCTGCAAACATTAAATGCAGCTCAGCCTTAAGTTCAGACATTTCACAACTGACAGCATTGACAGGTTAGATATAAGACTTAAAAATTGCTTCTTTAATGTGTTAGCATCTAAGAAATATGGGCAACCTGTGGGGAAAAATGCTCCGATCCCAGGTGCATATTTGGGGTCTTTGCATCCTTTCCAAGGACTGAGCTGTGGTCTAGTGGCTAGGTTGGTCAACTTATGAAGAGACTTGGGTTATAGTATCTTCTTCTGGACTAACCACACTTTTTGTGAATATGTGAAAATCAATTATTATCTCTGTAGTTCCCTTATCTCCCGAACCTTGAAAATATACAAAGCACTGATTATTTCCATTCAGCCTGGCAGTCCCTGTAGGTGATTCAGTTTACTGTGTTGTGATATTTAAATATATGTCTACATGGTTAGATGTTCAACCCAATGAAATGGGCAATGACAGCATGCTGAGTTAATGATGTGTACACTGTCAATTATCACTATTAATGTCTTGATATATTTAATAAGTAATTACATGATTTTTAAATAAGGAGAACAAAAAAGTAATGGGTGCATTACTTGTATTAAGCTCATGTCACGGGTTATCACTCTCGGCAGCAATGCCGTCCGTTATTTTTTGCAGTCTTAGGGCCTGACTTAGATTTCAGTGGACGGGTTACTCCGTCACAACGGTGATGGATATCCCTTCAGCCAAAATCTAAATCCCATTAAATCCTATGGGTTTAGATTTGGGTGGATGAGATATCAGTCACCGTTGTGACGGAGTAACACGTCCACCAATATCTAAATCAGGCCTTCTGTCTTGGTCCTTCTCCGACAGGAACAGTCCAGCCCAACAGCTAGACGAGGCCCCTTCTGGACAGGAACACAAGCAACCCCAGACCAGATTAAGACTATTTAGGCCACATCAGCGCAGTTTGCACTCAGGACATCTCATTGAGGAATTCAAAAAAGTGATGGTTGGATTGCTGGTATGAATTTCGTCCAGTGGTAATTACTCTACGCTGCAATAGAGTCCAGCTCTTTTTTTGATGAGGTCCAAGTAAGCAAAAGCTGGTCTGGAGTTACTTATGGTCGTGTTCAGGCTGTACTGCTCTTAATGGAGCAGGGTCAAGGCTGATCTGCATATAGCTGATTCTAGTCAGAAGTGGCATGATGGGAAAAAAAAAAGCAGCGGGATGCATTGTGGACCCAAAGTACCAGTAACTGAGAATAATTCAAGCATTCTGTCCATCACGTTTTGGTTTGAGTAACCTTTTGGCACTGCATGCCTTGAGGCGCTACACTGACTGCTACTTTTTTAAAGCACTATAAGTGACCAGTGTCCCTAATAGCCATTTTAAAAAGAATACATTTACTGCCCTTGGACAAATGGAAGGCCTAACTGGCCTTGTTGGGATTTGAACTAGTGACCAGCAGATAGCCGTGTCAGGACCAGGTCTTAACCACTGGTCCACCCTGCTAGATACAGCTGAAGATCTGAATTATTCTACCATGGTTAACCCTTGCAAAGACATCCATCAATACCCAAGGTAACTTGCCTGATCTCGTTCAGCAGTTTTGCCATCTGGTCCAGCATCAGAGTGCCCCGGCTGCGTCCATCTCCAATCAGCTGCTGGATCCTCCGTAGCTTGTCCTCCATGTCTCTGATACGGCTGTTGCTGATTTCTGGAGCTGGGCCGCCTGCCAGCAGGTCCGCCGCCCTCTGTTTCAGCAGGTCCAGCTGCCGCAGCAGCAGAGACACAATGGCATCCCAGTGGGCGAAGCAAGGGTGGCAAGCGGTGCAGGTGGGAAAGTTGTCCTGGAAGCCACGGTTGCATTGGTCACACCGCTGCCCTGTGAATCCTTCGTAGCATAGACAGCGTCCGGTCAGACGGTCACACTGCGGTGTCTCCGAACCGCGACTGTCACAGTTACAGGCTGAGAGACAAAGGGAAAGAGACTTAAGACCATGTGTCACAACCAGAGGAAGCACCATGGGTAGAATCTGACAACAATGTTCTAAGGCATTGTGGGTATTTCTAAAGGAATTGGAGGAGTTTCAGCTAATTCATGGGTTTCCAACCTTTTCTGTGATAAGAGCTACTTATGTTCAATGAAAATCATCCTGTGTTACTTATCTTAGTTTTGTAATCAGCCATGATTACACTACTGGCAACGCCATGCAAGATTGTCTGCAGTGTTCGCCTCAGAGCATCGGGCAGGGTTGCCAGCAGCAATGTAAAAATGTTTTATCAATCTGGAATGTCTCTGCATGGATAACACATAAGAGCCATAGTTGCAATGCCCCTGGTACCAAGGTAATAATATGAGTGATATGTTTCCCTGATACGACATGACTGATCACTCGTTTGGGCTTTAAATATATTTTGCATTTGTAATCATTTTTCACCAAACATCAGTTTCAGAAAATATACAGTTTCATTTCAAATGCATTGCTTTTTAGTTTTTATATACATATAGTAATCAAACCAAGCACAAGCTTCTAATTTAGTAGGCTGGGCTACACACAGGAGAGCTACTTACATGTAGATGGAGAGCTACAGTGGCTCACGAGCTACTCACTGGAGAAACCTCACCTAAGGCATTATGCACTCTATCTTGCAATGTTTTTATGAAGATATGCACAGGAATTTCTTTGGTACAGAGAGCTGTGCATGTCAGTACAGTATGTGAGCCACTGAGGTGTGTGTATAAGTTGGTCTGTCTCTGTGTACTCTATATTTTTCACTCCTTTTGAGTTTACTGTCAATATGAGAAAACTGATGGCACTGAAGCTCTGCCTAAAAGTAGTGCCCCGTTTGTTCCATAGCTTATATCCCAAGGGTCATCTATCTTTCTCTTGTCTTGTGTTGGGCGCCACAAGGGCTCCAGGACATCCAAGAGGGGGAAGCGCTAGTCCTAGCACATGCTATGCTAGAAAGCGGATAGTCTGGCACAGTGCTTAATTTGTAAATAAAAAGGTGCTGGTGTCCAAAGCCCTCCTCAAACACGCGGCTGCTGCAATGCTTGAGGCAGAAGAATAAGCCCCGGCCCTCAAAAATAAGTGCCAGTGCTCAGCACCGGAAACAACAAGCACAAATTAAGCACTGGTCTGGCACCGGCAGTGAAGAGGCAGGGGGCGAGGTCCCTCATTGACTTCCTCAGAAGCCAACACAACTTGGGTTGCTTAATGGATCCTTTTTGTTCACCAGGACCAAGGTGTGTACCCCACTGCTGACCTCATACAGAATGTCAATGTCTCTCTCTCTCTCTCTCTCTCTCTCTTTCTCTATCTCTCTCTCTACAGCTAGAGAGAGAAAGAGTCAAGAAATCGTGTGAAAACAGTGGTTGGTAAATGCAAGAGCTACTTTGCAGGTAGACCTCCACTGGAGTCTAAGAGACACAGATAGCCCTGGTCCTGCTTGTGAGTGATGGAATAATGAGAAGAAACCCTCGCTGAGAAGCTTCTAAGTAATCTTCATTTTTAACTTGCTAACTTGGCCATAACTGATTGGTTTCTCTGGTCTGTTATCCTATGATCAGATATTGTGAGATAACGTGTACCCACTTTTCTGCTGAACGTTTGCTTTTTCATCGGTACAGAGGCCATGCTATGTACTACTAACAACATAGGGTCTATGGTGTGCCACACAAAAATATCCACTCTTTATTTAAAGCACATCATGTACCAGACAAGGACCATCTTGAGGGTTTGGCAGAGCGGAAGGACCTCAGTAAACCAGCAGCCCCCCTGCCCAGCCAGACCTGCAGAATCCTCAAAATGTTGCGATTCAGGGCCAACATCTTGGACACTATTAGCAAAGCCTCCTCTGCAACAACCCTGGACCCAGCCGTCCATCCACTACAGGAATTCTGGTCACAGTGATGGTAGGCCATGCTGAACTGAGAGCAGGACTATTGTCATTCATGTTTTCTCCCCATCTCCACCATGTGAGGCAAGGGCTGAAACAGGCAGGAAAAATATTAAATGTCTCCCACATGCAGGTAAAAAGCTCTTTGTGCATCTGAACAATTTACATTTTCTAAAGAGAACACCCACTCCTGCACTGAGGCTTCAGGACTGAAGATTTTAGCAGTAGAAGTTGGTATATGTGGCCAGCTTCATGCCAGGGCAGCATATTATGTGAGCGTAGTGGGGGCTTCAGCTATGAAGATTATGTACCATATGATTTTAGTGACCGATTTTCAATGTGGTCCCCTTGGCTTTGAGAGATTGCTCTGTCGATCGTGTATGAGAAAGATTAAGACACTGAAACACAACTACTGCAGACCTTGTGAGGAGGGGGAGTGGCTTTGGCGGGGGCGGGGCTTTATGCTGAGAACTACTTTTGAGGCCTGTTGGCCCCCGTGCCCCTCCCCTATCAATCAATCAATCAATCAGGAAGTTTTAAAGCGCACTACTCACCTGTGAGGGTCTCAAGGCCTTCTTCCCCCTCCAATAAAACAAAAACGCAAAGTTTGCTGGGGTGCAGTTGATGTCCTGGGTTGTTTTTGCACCTTTAAACGGGCATCGGCTGCTTACAGCCTCCAAAGAGTAGCTGGAAATAAGCGCTTAATTTGAGCCAGTAGTTGCTGGTAGGGGGCACGGTACTTATTTTGCGTCAGGCATTTACTGACAGCAATAGGCACATGTGGGAAAGACATAGGAAGAGAAAGAAGGAAAAGCATCACAATGGGAGGAAGCAGAAAGCTGCAAGAGTGAGCTGAAGGGGCAGGGAGTGGCTGTAAATGGTTTGAAGAGGCCCGAGATGGCTTCAGGATAACGCTTACTCAGAATTCTCTGCTCACACATTTAATTGCAGCTGTCGCTTGATTCAGGGGAGAGCTTTGAGCACCAGCACATTTTTATATACAAATTAAGCTCTGCTGGAAATCCACACTTTTCAGAGGTTTCCAGCTCGTTTTTTCTGCCACTGTGTTCTTTTGGCTCCTCACCGGGTGACCATGTGAAGTGAGACAAAATTGTGTGACACACGATGGCATTGTGTGAGTTGGCAGGTCTACAACTGGTGTAACATTGTAATGCAATACACCCTCAGAGCTATGCTGCCAGTGATCAGGTTGGTGGGGAGCAGAAGGAAAGGGGTGGTCCCTGCTCTGTGCAGGCTCAGAGATGAAAGGGCTATGGAGGAGAGCAGACATTGCCGAGACCTGCTCCTGCCACGATGTGCTACAAGCAGCTCGACCAGGAGAGGGATTGTTTTAGGACTGGCTTGACAACGGAGGTCTCGGTGGCAGGACATACTAGGCCAGATTTATGAAGATGTGATACAGAGCAATGCAGCAAACAACCTGCTGTGCTGCGCCACAGGGAGAGGGTGGGGATGCGTCTTTTCTCCCAGCACAGGGGCACACAGTGCAGCCAACGCAGGCAGCATGGTGCAAGGATGCCTTCGTTTCAGGCAGGATCGTTTTTGTGTGGGAAGGGACACCGTCCTGCACAAGAACAATCCTTAGAAGCTTTTTCCTCTTTGTACGTGTGCTGCAGAATGGTAAAGAGGAAAAAACAAGGGAAAATAAAGTTATTTCTCCTCATTGCGGCCCCCTTAGGATGGCAAACATTTTTGATACATTCTCAGATGTACTACTGGTAGTATATCTGGAAATGCAGCAGAATCAGTGGCATAACAAAGGCCCCCACAGCCTCCAGAGTGTGGGGCCCTGAGCTCCAAGGGCACTCCTCAGTACAGTACCCTAGCCTGAGAGCTCCGGAGTGAGTCCAGAGTGGGGTCTTATCCATGTACTCTGCATGGGGGGGGGCACCCTCAAGTTTCGTAATGCCACTAGCCAAAATCCAGGGGTGCACGCACGCTCCACCCATGGAACACCTTCCCAGGGCAGAGTAAGGCAAGGCAGAGACTTGTGCTGCGTCGTGTTACTCCAGAGTTACTATGTGACGCATAGTAAATGTCTCTTAAGGGTTGTGTTGCCTTTGCGTCACCATGCATGGCGCAAGGGCAATGCAATACTTTTGTAAATCTGGCCCTTTTTTTCCAATTATTCAAATTATACGTAAAGCCCGCTTTAGTTTCACGCAGACAAGCATCACTTTCTTAACTCATGCTATTGATTATTTCTTGTATAATTTTGCCTTCCAGGAAGTGCTTCCATTGCAATGCACGGATAACTATTTTACATAGGAAAAAGTGCAGACAAGTTTCATGCTGTTTACTACCCTAAGGTATCTCCTTCATGCATTCTGTACAGAGTCCAATCTGGAATGCTCATTTTTCCCTACATTGGCAAAACCGTTAGGGTAGTCTTTATTACAGTAACTACACTATTATGCATAGGTCTCACAGAGTCGCAAGCACAAATACCACGTTCTAAGTGCAATTACTCACTACTATGACGTAGCAACAAAAGTTGTTTCCCTCTGTGCTACGTCATGAAGGAATTGCAGACTCTGAGAGCCCATCAGTGCAGCCTGGCTCTCGCCTCTGATGGGCGGCGAAGGGGATGAATGACAGGAGACCAGGAATTATTTTTATATATTTGGATGGTATGTGAGCGGGTGGGTGGAAGGGCACTACGTTTCATAAAGAAAAAAGGGGTGGTAAATGCAGAGGTAGGTGAGGGTGCGTGGCAGGACATGTATATTCTTTAACAGTGGGGAAGTAATTCGGGTGGCGAGGTGGGAGGGTGGCAGAAAGCCAGGTATTGTTTTCTTGGGTGGGAGTGATGTCCAGTGGGTATCAGGACACCAGGTGTTACATTGGGATTGAATATTTTAGTAACAGAAGTTGTTAGAGGTGGATACCTTTACATGTGGTCCCCCCATGACTCTGATACCCCTGCATAGCTGTTGAATGCAGGGGCATAGGATGTTGGGTGTCATACATATTATAAAATTGTAGATCGGTAACAGTAATTAAAGTGGACGCTTTTCGCCTCAGAGTTCTGAGTGACATCATAAACAACTCTAAATTAACTCTTGTTCTCTACTTGATGTCACTCAGAGCCCGTCTGTAAAAAACATCCCCTGTCTATAATTCTATATTTTACTTGCAGCAGCATTCATGAATGGACATTAAATCTAGGCCATTTAGCTTTACCAATGCTTGTTATAAACATTTACCGTAAAAAATATTGTTTAAATTGTTACAGTAATGGTTGGTTTCCTGTTTGACTGCACTTCTTGTTCTTGTTAGTGTTACTCTACAGAAAAAAAAACTTCAGTTCCTAAAATCTGATGAACTGGAGGCTGAATTAGTTTTAAAGTAAATATAAAAATACAACTGGTGAAATAAAACATGGTCAAGGTAGTCTTCCTTCTATTTCCACTGTGACCAGAGCATGCAGGAGGGGCCAAGGGTCCAGGGGACACTGCAGAGGTTTCCAGGAGGATGAAAAGCCATGGAGAGGGAGGGATTGGTGGTCTAGGCTAGTGTGCTGTGTATAGATGTGCTTGGAGAAGGCAGTGGATTTTTTTTTTTTTTTCTCACTGTGGATTGAAAGGATTGGAAACCAATAGGGTACAGGGCTGGGAGAGGAATGGTGGGGTATGTGGGGTCTTGGAAGAACATGGGACACAAAGAAGAGAGACCTCGCAAGGTCCACGGAAGGGACAGGCGTAGTGGTGGTCAAGGTAGCACATCAAGTAAAAAGAGACCCAGTGGAGGTTGCACCCTGAAAAGGACAGTGGATCAGTGCAACCAGCAGAAGAACAGCCCCGGCAAATCAATTTCCTCATGAAAGCCGCTCGTCAAATTGAATTCAAAGACCTACAAACTGACATTCATGACGAAAATATTGAGGAATTGGTTTGTCGTTTCATATTGACCATATTGAATAGGTAGAGGACTATTGATTCAAAGGCGAAGCAGAAACATTTATATATGTATGGGCTTACCTTGGCACGCCACACTCGGATCGCCCCAGTAGTTCTCCTGGCAGTGGTCGCAGACCCGACCTCCAAACCCAGGGCGACAGTGGCACTGTCCGGTGAACTAGAAGAGAAAAGGAAAAGAAATTTGAACATTCCGTTTATTGAACCGTAGAATATCTTTTTATGTATGTAAGTATGTATGTATGTAAGTGTTAGAAATGGGGTCTTTGGTTGGCAGTAAGGTTACCCCCTGTTCAAGCAAGGACCCTCACTCTAGTCAGGGTAAATGAGAATCACACTCAGTTAACCCCCAGTGACCCCCTTGGTAGCTTGGCACGAGCAGGCAGGCTTAATTTCAGAAGCAATGTGTAAAGTATTTGTACCAATACACACAGTAATACAGTGAAAACACGACAAAATGACACAACACAGGTTTAAAGAAATAGGTACTATTTATCTAAACAAAACAAGACCAAAATGAAAAAAATTCAACATACACATGTCGAGATATGGATTTTCAAAAGAATAAGAGTCTTAATCCTTAGAAAACAGTGAGAATGCTGTTGTTACACAAGGTACCTGGTTAGCGTAAAAAATAAGGTCGCACAGGCGAGCGTGCATCGGAAAAGTCAGCGATGCGTTGATTCCTTACTCGTAAGTAAGGCTGTCAGTCATTTCCTTCTCCGGTTGGGTCGGCGATGCATAGTTTTTCTCCCACGCAAGAGAGTGATGCATCGATTTCCGGATGGGGCACCTCGGATCCGGGCAGCCTTTGCGTCAATCTTTCATGCCCAGCGATGTTGCGTTGAAATCCGGTCACACGGTGTCAGAAAGCCACGCTGTGTGGGGTTTGCATCGTTATCAGCCTCCGTAAGCGTGTGTAGCGTGTCGTTTCTCAAGCCGCAATGCATCGATCTCCCAGCCGCAATGCAGGTGGAATGTCGATTTTAGCCACGAAGCCGGCGGTGCGTCGTTTATCAGCTGCATCGTTTATCAGCTGCGTTGCGGAAGGTGTGTTGAAAATTTCCCTGTACGGCATTCTGTGCGTGGATTTTCAGTTCTTGTCTGCCAACTTCACCTTTCAAGGACCCCAAAACTGGATAGGGCACCACTTGGCAGGGCAGGAGTCTCAGCAGAGAGTCAAGGTGCTGGCAGGGGAACTCTTTGATGGCCTTGAGACTTCAACAACAGGAGGCAAGCTCAGTTCAAGCCCTTGGAGATTCTTCTCAAGCAGGAATGCACAACAAAGTCAAGTCTTTGTCCCCTTTCACAGGCAGAAGCAGCAACTGCAGGATACCCCAAAAAAGCACAGTCTCAGGCAGGGTTAGCACTTCTCCTCAGCTCTTCTCCTTGGCAGAGGTTCCTCTTGATTCCAGAAGTGATCTAATTTTCAGTAGTTTTGGGTCCACTACTTATAATCTTTTCTGCCTTTCAAGTAGGCAAACTTCAAAGGAAATTCTCTCTTGTTTGTAAGATCCTGCCTTCCCCAAGCCAGGCCCCAGACACACACCAGGAGGCTGGAGACTGCATTGTGGGAGGGCAGGTACAGCCCTTCCAGGTGTGAGTGGCCACTACTCCACTCCCTCCCACCCCAGATGGCTCATCAGGATATGCAGGCCACACCCATGCTCCCTTTGTGTCACTGTTTAGAGAGAGGTGCAAACAGCCCAACTGTCAAACTGATCCGGACAGGGAATCCACAAACAGGCAGAGTCAAAGAATGGTTTAATCAAGAACATGCCTACTTTCTAAAAGTGGCATTTTCAAACACACAAGCTAAAAACAAACTTTACTAAAAGATGTATTTTTAAATTGTGAGTTCCAATACCCTAAACTCCATATTTCTATCTGCTCCCAAAGGGAATCTGTACTTTAATAATAGTTAAAAGCTGCCCCATGTTAACCTATGAGAGAGATAGGCCTTGCACAGTGAAAACCACATTTGGCAGTAGTTCACTATTAGGACATATAAAACATATTAGTATATGTCCTACCTTAAACATACACTGCACCCTGTCCATGGGGCTAGCTAAGGCCTACCTTAGGGGTGCCTTACATGTAAGAAAAGGGAAGGTTTACGCTTGGTAAGTGGGTACACTTGCCAAGTCGAATTGGCAGTTTAAAACTGCACTCACAGACACTGCAGTGGCAGGTCTGAGACATGTTTACGGGGCTACTCATGTGGGTGGCACAATCAGTGCTGCAGTACTAGTAGCATTTGATTTACAGGCCCTGGGCACCTCTAGTGCACTGTACTAGGGACTTACTAGTAAATCAAAATGCCAATGATGGAAAGCCAATTACACATACATTTTACATAGGAGCACTTGCACTTTAGCACTGGTTAGCAGTGGTAAAGTGCCCTGAGTATCAAAAACAGCAAAAACAGAGTCTGGCATACATCACATCAACAACCTGGGAAACAGAGGCAAAAAGTTAGGGGAGACCACGGCAAGGATGCCAAGTCTAACAGTAGGTATGTATGTATATAAGAATGTTGTATTTCTATAGTGCGAACGAAGCCAAAGGCAGCGGAGAACTGTACATGGTCAAAGACGAGCATAAAGTCTACGAGTGCTACAAGTTGCTAGTTTTTGGATGGTTAATGCATTGCAGTAAGAAAGCAGGTTATTGGTTGAGGGGGAGAGTACCCACCTCCAGTGATAATCACAGACCTTGTCAGGGTGAACGTTTAAAGTCACTAAATAAACCTGAGCTCAACCCACTGGTAGCTATGGTGAGAGCAGGCAGGCTTAACATACGGCAATGTGTAACGAAACAGTAGTAAAGTAAAAATGCAAAACACAAAAAATCCCAAAACGAATTACAAAAATCGAGAGAATTTAATGAGGGCTTCACAGCTTATAGGCAAACTGAGGGCTGACACTACGCAAGGCCTCCCCTCCCATCCATCCCCATCTGCTGAATCTGAAAGCTCTCACAGACCCATTATCAATAAGATAGGACGGGTCAGTGGGCGCGGACCTTCTGCAGATCTTGTGGGTATTTTAGCACAGGGCAAACACCGACACACTCTCGGCGCCGGTGTGTGCCCCACAGTGATTGCTAGTTTTGTTTTTTTGTATTTTATTTTTACGCAGGGTGCACCCCGTGCCCGGACCCCCTGCCGACTAGCATTTTGCCACCCCAACTACATGCAGTACTGTTTAATTAAGTGCTGTTTAATTAAGTGTTGCAGTGCAGGTGGCGTAAAGTCCATCAGCAAAAAAAAGTGGCGCGAAGAAGTTTGCATACTCGGCTGCAGTAGGCGCTCTGTAACCTGAGAGCCATTTGTTTCAATCCTGCAGGGTCAACTCATATTTTCAGAATTTTCTAAATTAATATTAAAAGTCA
Source organism: Pleurodeles waltl (assembly GCF_031143425.1). Classification (NCBI taxonomy): domain Eukaryota; kingdom Metazoa; phylum Chordata; class Amphibia; order Caudata; family Salamandridae; genus Pleurodeles; species Pleurodeles waltl. The sequence continues at coordinate 27,040,831 of NC_090448.1, read as the reverse complement.
GTAATATTAACACCTATGAAAGGCAAGCAGACAATTCAGTTTGTGGTCTGCACTCTATATTTGGTCAGAACTTCCATTCAATGTTTTTATAGATACTCCTCAGTGAGAGAGTTATACATTTAATCTGCAGTCTCCACTCCAGGAATAATTGTAAGCAACTGAGAATGGAGAATTTCCAAGCCCACACCCAGCATGTGCAGGGATACGATGCAAAAAGTGCCAGTGGCGGTTATGGTGGCACCCAGGAGGAAGTACTAGTGAGACATATGGCAGCACCCTGCAGGAAGTGCCAGTGGGACATGTGGTGGCACCCTACAGGAAGTGTCAATGGGACATGTGGTGATATCCTACAGGAAGTGTCAGTGGGGCATGTGGTGGCACCCTACAGGAAGTGTCAATGGGACATGTGGTGATATCCTACAGGAAGTGTCAGTGGGGCATGTGGTGGCACCCTACAGGAAGTGTCAATGGGACATGTGGTGATATCCTACAGGAAGTGTCAGTGGGGCATGTTGTGGAACTATACAGGAAGTGTCAATGGGACATGTGGTGATATCCTACAGGAAGTGTCAGTGGGGCACGTGGTGGCACTCTACAGGAAGTGTCAGCGGGGCACGTGGTGGCACTCTACAGGAAGTGTCAATGGGACATGTGGTGATATCCTACAGGAAGTGTCAGTGGGGCACGTGGTGGCACTCTACAGGCAGTGTCAGCGGGGCATGTGGTGGCACTCTACAGGAAGTGTCAATGGGACATGTGGTGATATCCTACAGGAAGTGTCAGTGAGGCATGTGGTGGCACCCTACAGGAAGTGTCAGTGTGGCATGTGGTGGCACTCTACAGGAAGTGTCAGTGGGACATGTGGTGGCACCCTACAGGAAGTGTCAATGGGACATGTGGTGATATCCTACAGGAAGTGTCAGTGGGGCATGTGATGGCACTCTACAGGAAGTGTCAACGCCTTCACACGCCTCATCCTGGACATCCCCCACCACTGCCACATCACAGCCCACCTAAGAGACCTACACTGGCTCCCTGTCAACAAGAGAATCATGTTCAAACTCCTCACCCACGCTCACAAGGCACTGCACAACACTGGGCCAGAATACCTCAACAGACGGCTCTCCTTCTACACCCCAATCCGACAGCTTCCCTCCATCGCCCTCGCCCTCACCACCGTCCCACGCATCCACAGGACGACCACCGGTGGCAGATCGTTCTCCCACCTCGCCGCCAAGATGTGGAACACTCTTCCCACCCACCTGCGTCAGACACAGGACCTACTTACCTTCAGGAGACATCTCAAGACATGACTGTTCGAGCAGTAGCAACCCCCCCCCCCCTCAGCTCCTTGAGACTCTCACGGGTGAGTAGTGCGCTTTACAAATACTCTAATTGATTGAATGAGACATGTGGTGATATCCTACAGGAAGTGTCAGTAGGACATGTGGTGGCACTCTAGAGGAAGTGCAAGTGGGACATGTGGTGGCATTCTACAGGAAGTGTCAGTGGGGCATGTGGTGGCACTCTACAGGAAGTGAAATGGGACATGTGGTGATATTCTACAGGAAGTGCCAGTGGGATATGTGGAGGCATTATACAGGAAATGCCAGTGGACATGTTGTGGCACTCTACAAGAAGTGAAGTGGGACATGTGGTGGCACTCTACCGGAAGTGAAGAGGGACATTTGGTGGCATTCTACAGGAATTGCCAGTGGGCAATTGGTGTCATTCTACAGGAAATGCCAGTGGGACATGTGGTGGCATGCTACAGGAAGTGCCAGTGGGATATGTGGCAGCACTCTACAGGAAGTGAAGTGGGACATGTGGTGACACTCTTCTGGAAGTGCCAGTGGGACATGTGGTGGCACTCTGCAGGAATCACCAGAGCAAAATGTGGTTGCACTCTACGGAACGTGTCAATGGGATATATGGTGGCACTCTATGGGAAGTGCAGGTTGGACATGTGGTGGCATGTTACAGGAAATGCCTGTGGAACATGTGGTGGCATGCTACAGTAAGTGTCAATGGGACATGTAGTGGCATTCTACAAGAAGTGCCAGTACGGCACATAGTGGCACGCTACAGGAAGTGAACTGGGACATGTAGTGACATTCTACAGGAAGCGCTAGTGGGCATGTGGTGGCGTCCTACAGGAAGTGCCAGTGGGACATGTGGTGGAAGTCTACAGAAAGTGAAGCGGGACATGTGTGACATTCTACAGGAAGTGCCAGTGGGACATGTGGCGGCACTCTACACAAAGTGCCAGTGGAACAAGCGGTGGAACTCTACAGAAAGTGAAGTGGAAATATGGTGACATTATATTGGAAGTGCCGGTGGGACATGTGCTGACACTCTATGGGAAGTGCCAGTGCAAAATGTGTTGGCACTCTACAGAAAGTGTCAGTCGGACATGTGGTGGCACTCTACAGGAAGTGCTAGTTGGTCAAGCGGTGGCATTCTACAAGAAGTGCCAGTAGGGCACACTGTGGCATGCTACAGGAAGTGCCAGTGGGACATGTGGTGGCACTCTACAAGAAGTGCCAGTGGGACATGTGGTAGCACTCTACAGCAGTGGTTCCCAACCTGTGGTCTGGGGACCCCTGGGGGTCTGTGAAGCCTCCTTAGGGGGTCCGTGACTGCTCAGAAAATGAAATAATATTAACAGATTAGGTCCCACGCTTTCAGTAGTGACTTAGTGGAAGGTCCCCGGCTTCCAATAATGATTCAGTGGGGGTCCTCGGGTTCCAGTAATGATAAAGAGGGGGTCCACAGAAGTCAAAAGGATGGGAACCACTGCTCTACAGGAAGTGAAGTGGGACCTGTGGTGACATTCTACAGGAAGTGCCAGTGGGACATGTGGTGGCACTCTAAAGGAAGTTCCAGAGGGACATGTCGTGGCACTCTACAAGAAGTGCCAGTGGGGCATGTGGCGGCATTCTACAGGAATTTCCAGTGGGACGTGGCAGAATTCCTCAGGGAGTGAATTGGGACATGTGGTGTCATTCTACAGGAAGTGTCATTGGGACATGTGGTGGCAGTCTACAGGAAGTGCCAGTAGAATATGTGGTGGCACTCTACAGGAACTGCCAGTGGGACCTGTGGTGGCACTCTATAGGAAGTGTCAGTGGGACATGTGGTGGCACTCAACAGAAACTGCCAGTGGGACCCGTGGTGGCACTCCACGGGAAGTGCCAGTGGGATACCTGGTGGCGCCTTACTGTAAAATTGAAGGATGCCCAATGTGGATTTTACAAATTCCTTAGGAGGAGATGTGGCCTTCTTTACTATATATACATTAAAAAAAAAAAAAAAAACGTTGAGACCCTTTTAATCATGTAAGTGTTTGATACCAACTCTAATGAATAGAGAAAAAAATAAACCATGGGTGTTTGGTAATCCCACAGCGGCATCAGGTGAAAAGAAGGTAGAAAAAGGTGCTCGGCTTTCACGACTACAATTCTTGGCCATGCGCGAGAGCACTATAAGTGATACCAAGGCACATGAAAGGTGCCCCTTCACTCACCATGTTACAGTCTCTCCGCAGCGAATGCGTAGGGTTGCAGGAACACGGCTCACACCCAAGGATGGCTCCAAAGTTCCAGAAATTGGGGGCACACTGGTCACAGTTCTTCCCGACAACGTTGGCACGGCACGGGCAGTGCCCGGTCACCCTATCACAGTAGCAGGTATCGGTGGTGCAGTGGGAGGGGAGTGTGCCCTGCTCATTGCATGTACACCCTGTAGAAACAAAATTAAAATGAAATATTTGATATGGCCTTTCTCTGTCAGTCAAACCTCTACTTAGATGCATTTGGTATCACATATGAAGCCCCGGTGTATCCTGGTGCCAGAGGCGCCCTGCGGCTGACATTCTGCATTCATAGGAATGGTTCACTTCTTCAATGTGTCAAGCTCCAGAAGTCACCATCACTAAGGGGCAACCAATGCCAGATCTGTAACCCCTAAATCCCCGACAGGCACCGCCCATATCTACCACCATACACAAATTCAACCACATCTCAGAAATATCTAGAAGTATTGAGTCCTCTCAGTTGCAGAACTATAGAGTAAAACAATTTAAAGTAACCAAGATTAGGATAACTCAAAATTTCCTGAAATAAAGATGTATTTATACTTTTAAAGAAAGTTCAAAAGTTAGCATATATTCCTTGATGGGTCCTTGCAGAGTTAACCAGCTGGAAGCCATAAATATAAAATAAAAACATAAGGTTGTAATTGTTTGTGGCAAAAATGTCATTTTGAACACAAAAGAGATTCTTAAAGTCAGAGGGAAACACAGAGATCTGAAGGTACATAGGGTTAAACATAAACATGCTCTAACAATGTGGGAATTGTTTATGAAAAGGGGCAATTTTTGGCAAATACTGTTTGAAACATTTTTTGAAAGCGGGAAAGACCATTATATATAAGTGAATACAAACCGCTAGTAAACACTTAGACATGCAGCTCAGTTCTGTAGTGGATGCTTTTGGCTTTTCAGTGTTGAAGTACAAAGTTCATGTTAGTTAGTCGATGTATTTCACTCAATGTTTTCACAACTCATATTTTTGCAGCAGATATTTTAACATAGATCCAAGGTTATTTTGTAATCTGGAAAGGCTTGGAGACATTACTTGTCATATGATGGTGGAAAAAACGTACCCTACAGACCTCACAGGCCAAGGGACTGATTAAGATATTGGCAGACGAGTTTCTCTGTCACCACTGTGACGGATATCCCGCCTGTTGAAATCTAAGTTTTATTATATCCTATGGGATTTGGATTTCGGCAGACGGGATATCCGTCACAGTTGTGATGGAGTAACTCGTTCTCCATGAGCAAAATCAGGCCCCAAGAGTGACATAGCAATAGAGGGCTTCTTGAGACCTTGACACAGGTGCCAGGGGCCCTTGTTCCTGCAAGGACCATGCCCCTCCCAGCTGCTGCCCCTGTGTTCACAGTCTTCATGCACAGTTTGATACATGGTATAAGCAGCACCTCTCACCCCCTGTGGATGAGGGGTGTTGAGGCTTTACAGCTTTGTCTCGGCTTCAAACATTTCCTTCTTCTGTAAGAAGAAATTTCTCTTAAGGCCTCGTGCCGCAGGGGGGCCACCATGTCGTTGGAATTTTCCAGGCGCCTTCAGGACCAGAGCATCAGCAAACAACCGGGGAGCCATTTCTTCATTGATAACTTTAATTCCTTGACTGCCATTTTGAAAAATGCACTAACTACAAAGAGGAAAAAAAGGCTAGCTTGCCATTATGCACCGCCTTGAGACCCTCACAGGAGATTTGCTGCGCTTTATAAATACTGATTGATTGATTATGCAGTATCGTTTGTCATTATATACAGGATAGTGTTCCCCCAGTATGAGGATACTGCATGGCACCGGGGAGCTCCACCACTGTACACGAGGCCGCAGGCGGAATGATATTAGTAGGTCATGGAACTCCAAGGTGACTTGCAATACCTTATAAAGTCCTTAACTAGGCCACTCCTGTTTTTTCTTTGCATCCCATGTCTTGTAGTTGTGTTTTTAGGCTCATATAATCAGGACTACAAGACCCACAGGCTAAGCTAAGTCAAGGGCTGGAAGCACTGCTCAGTCCTGACCTGAGACCACCAGAGAGCAGTGGGAATGTTCTTGCTCCCAGGACACTCACATGTGGCCCAAACCATGCTGTGTATTTTGAAAGCTCCTCCGCTGTATTACAAAAGGGTCACTGTGGCCATGGCAGATTTGGAATAGACTGTCTTATGGGCAGGTGCCTGTGGCTGTAGGAGGTGGTGTGGCCCGTCCGCTAGAGTCAGCAGCTCCACAGGTCATTTTCTGTCTGTGAGCAGATGAGGGAGAGGCACAGAGAAGCGTGGCCTGTGGGTGGGCAGGAAAGCATGCACCAGCCTGAACAGCCTTCCCACTCTGTAATTCTACATGTGCTCCTGACATGGCGCTCACTCCTTTGGGTGCATTCATATAATCAAGGCCAGTTTTTGATTGTAATATTTTATTACTAGTGAGTGGTGAGGTCATTTTATTATTAGAACTGAAATCTGATGCTGGAATATGCCTATTGTAAGGAAATGCCATTTTTTGCGTGATCACCCAATTTTTGGACTGGTGCTGTTGGTCTTCCGACTCTGAAGGTGTATTGAGTCATGCCAAACAGGCCTCAGTGCCATTGCTCTGACCCTTGGAAAGGTATATATCTAATTGGTTCAGCCACAATTTGCATATGTTAACTTACTTATAAGTCCCTCATATATGGTACCAGGGTTACCCATGGCCCATAAGTTAAAGTGTCTCTCATGGGCTCCAGCACTCATTGTGCCACCACGAGTGTGACAAAGAAAATCATTACTCCCAGCCCGCTGTTGCTGACTGGCAGTGCAGTTTGTACACTACTAACTCGACTTTGCCATTTAAACTGAAAGGAAAGCTCAAACCTTCCTTTTAATATCTTAAGGCACCCCTAAGGCAGGGCTACTGAGCCCTAAAAGCAGGGTGCATTATATTATTGAAAATGGATGAATTTTAGTAACTTTACATGTCAGGGCAGTAAAGATTCAACGTTGTTTTTACTGTCGAAAGGCTAGGAGCCCTCTTGACAAGTACAGAGTTACTTTCTGCCAACTCAGCAGTGCTCACACATTGGACTAATAAAAATTATACTTCAAGGTATCAAAAGAATTGTTGCATTAAACCTGACTTGCTGTTCAAGTCAAATTTAATGTAACTTTTGCACACATGGCAACTTTAGAGAGTTGCCACTCTGTTGCCCAAAGTTGCGGTAACAGTTGCACACCAAATTTTGCCCTCGGGACAGCCTTCTGCCCTCCTGCAGAGAGGGGTGAACGACTCCAGGAAGAAACACTAAGGTCCTGCCAAGGGGAGAGTTGTGACATCCTCCTGGCGGGGTGGCCGAACAGTGTGAAGCCATCTTTGAAGGACAATTGGTAGTCACACACGAGAGGGGCTGCTCTTTTGTTTGTTGCAGACCGGCTGGCATCTCAGGCAGAGAAGGGGAAGCTGTTGCCAAACTGGAAGATTTCATGGGTGTGTAGCTCCCAGGTAGCCACAACTCTGGGATAGAACTGGGAGCTCCACACACCAAAAGAAGGGTTCAAAGTGAGGAGAATGGTGCAAATATCTAGGCTAACTAGATGCCACACTTTACAGGAAGTCGTCACTTGGTAGGGGGCCTGGGGGCCTATGAGCTAGTAGTCACTGCACCCCCAAAGATCAAGAAATGGGCATACAAGTGGTACCCCTGACACCCGGACCTCAGATCACATCTAACCTGGCAAGAGGACCGAAGAAGGACTACCCTGCCATTCCCTGGTCTCAGCAAAGAGAGGCTTCACGAAAGACTGGACTGTACCTGCTGTTCCTTGGGATAGCAAAGAGAGGTCTGTGCCTGTGGTGCCCTGTTCGAAAAAAAGTCGCCCCAAGCACAGGAGGAAACTCCAAGGGTCGGTTGGTGGACTCTCTGTTGCAGGGTCATAATAACTGAAGAAACCTGCATTAGTGAGTTGGTAGCCAAAAAACACCTGATCGCCGCTGACTACCGAAGTGCAGCCTGGGAGACTATGTCCCAACCAATCAAAAGTTGAACTTAAAGCTGCTGGACCCAGAAGAGTCATCAGCGTATAATTTGGTTATCCAGCCCGAATGTTACTTCAAATTAAAGTGAACCACTAGTTTTGTTGTAACCGCAGACCAGTAGACCAGTGGCAATTTGTGTTTGGCTAAAATTCACACAGACATCGAGGGACCAAGGGCCAAGGGATTTGTGGAACGAGGGATGGCCACAAGAAGAACCCTGAACTCAGCTCAGCATCCTCAGCATCCTTGAGCATCTGCAGCATCCTCTATCCCTTGCATCAGGACCACTCCAATGATTCCAGACCCTGGCACTGGACAGGAGACTACTTTACTTGAGAGGTAACTATTTTGTTGGACATTATTGGTTCCTGTGACTGGCTTCTTTCTGGGGCTGTTGGTAACCCTAAACCACAAGAGGTAGATTACGATGATTTATTGCACTGACTGAAACTCTGTGATTCATTTCTTCTTTAAAAAATCATATCTCTGGAACCATCTGGTGGATTTTTGTCTTTGCGTTGTCTATTTAAAGATAAAAAATATGACCTATTTTCATAAATTGGTGTTGGATTTTTGTTGTGTTGCGTTTTCTTCTTATCCAACTGTTTTCGTAGTTCTTAATGCTTTACACTTGCTTCTTTGACAAAGTGTGATTGCTCTGAGCCACAGCTGCCCAGGACTGAGATAAGGTTTTACAAACAAACCCGACTAGACTGGATTGGATATGGAATTGTGTCTTTTTTTACACTGTGAGGGCGCACCACCACATAATATAATAAACCACTTTCTTCACACTTGTAATAAGAAAAATAGCTAGAGTAGTACACGGAGAAATCAGTTGTCACTACATTACGTCTGATCATCTGTCCGGTTAGGCATTGATACCAGATGCTCTGGGGGTGAAGATTATAATGTGGGAGTGTTGGGGTCCTCGCTAATAATGCTCTGTACCCTTCCATGAGAGCGGTCTCTGGAACAGGCCTACAGACCCATCCTCAGCTTGTTTGACTCTGATATCCTTGATATCAAACAGCTGAGTAAAATACACTTCCCACCATTTATAGATGTAAACTATTGCCAAAATGCTCCACCATCCAGCTACACTCTTTTTCAGGCTTGACATTTTCCAGGAGCCCTGTGCTGCTTCTAACCAGCTGAAGAAACAGAAGAGTATTTAACTTTTGTTGGTGTAGGGGAGTTTACACCTCTACTTACACAGTGGAGGATCGCCACCGTATTTAGTGATCCCACATGCTTGGTTGGGATCGTTTGCAGAAAGTGCGCCTGCTATCATATCCTGGTAACCAGTCGCCATTTTTTTTTATTTTATCAAGAATCCATGGCACTGATAGACAGATATTTTTCTTCCTGCATGTGATGGCCATTGTTAAATTTCTGTGCTGGGGTCCTCTGTGCCTTCCATGTGAACCCAGTAAGCTGTCCTGAATGGGGCAGGCCTTCCGACAGTGTGACCCTGAGGCATTGTGGTTCATGGTTTTTGATGATGATGCAAGATGATGCTTTGCTGATAGAAGTGTCCAACACTCTAAAGGAGAGAACGGAAAAACAAGCTTGGTGGAGCAGATGAACCACCATTTTACAGGGGTTCTCTCATTGCACCGAGCACTAAAGGAACCCCAAGATCTTGCCTTCGGAATAAATAATTTTGCCCTTGGCAAACCATGGACTGAATACTGAGTTCAGTCTTCTTTCAACAGCTTCAAAGTTTGAGGTTGGGAAAGATAACCACGTTCCGTAAATTATGTTTCACCTCCTTCTTAATCACAGACTCAGTCAAGATTTAAGGCCTGATTGAGATCTTGGCGGATGAGTTACTCCCGCACAACGGTGACGGATATCCCGTCTGCCGAAATATAAATCCCATTATATCCGTTGGAATTTATATTTCGGTGGACATGGTATCTGTCGCGATGGAGTAACCTGTCAGCCAATATCTAAATTATGCCCAAAATCTCTCATGCTTGGGTCCCGTGCTGTGCCTCAAATGTGATCCCTCTTTTTATCACAGGCATCCAGAGGGATTAGCAAACAGAAAGCTTCATTAATATTAATCTTATGAATGCCACTTTTGCACTGTGACATATTAGTACATGCACTGCAGTGCAAAAACACTGAGGATCTCATCGCCAATGTTGTACAAAAACTGCATCGGTGATGTGACACAAGACTAGTGGATCCGGCTGTATATGTACTTTTAATGAAACTCTTTGGGGCAGGGTTACTAAGCCTTTGCAAAGTCACACAAAGTGACACAATGTGACTGAAAAAGTGGAGAGTTATTTACTTTCCAATACAAAGGCTTTTTTTGTGCTGGAATTGGGTCTTTTTATTTGTTCTGCTTTCTTTTAGGGGGTGCTACATGGGTGCTATTGCGACAGATCAGTGCAAGCGCTCATCATTTTTTATGCAAAATCTGATCGGCTACGCTAATCAGACTGAGCTTTGCATAAAAAGTAATGTCCCTTTCAAGCAGGTTCAAAGTTAGAAATATTTTTCAATTTTTCCAGACATTCAACATCTTGCACGTCTGCCGCGCTGTACAGCACACATCCATCAACATCTTGCACGTTTGCTGCGCTCTACAGCACACATCCATCAACATCTTGCATGCTTTCTGCGCTGTACTGTACACATCTATCAACATCTTGCATGCTTGCTGCGCTGTACAGCACACATCCATCAACATCTTGCATGCCTGCTGCGCTGTACAGCACACATCCATCAACATCCTGCATGCTTGCTGCGCTGTACAGCACACATCCATCAACATCATGCATGTCTGCTGCGCTCTACAGCACACATCCATCGACATCTTGCATGTCTGCTGCACTCTACAGCACACATCCATCAACATCTTGCATGTCTGCTGCACTGTACAGCACACATCTATCAACATCTTGCATGCTTGCTGGGCTGTACAACACATCCATCCACATCTTGCATGTCTGCTGCGTTGTACAGCACACATCCATCAACATCTTGCATATCTGCTGCGCTGTACGGCACACATCTATCAACATCTTGCATGCTTGCTGCGCTGTACCGCCCACATCCATCAACATCTCTTGCATGTCTGCTGCACTGTACAGCACACATCCATCAACATCTTGCATGTCTGCTGCGCTGTACAGCACACATCTATCAACATCTTGCATGTCTGCTGTGCTGTACAACACATCTATCAACATCTTGCATGTCTGCTGCACTGTACAGCACACATCCATTAATATCTTGCATGTCTGCTGCGCTGTACAACACATCCATCAACATCTTGCATGCCTGCTGAGCTGCACACATCTTTCAAAATCTTGCATGCTTGCTGCACTGTACAGCACACATCCATCAACATCTTGCATGTTTGCTGTGCTGAACAGCACGCATCCATCAACATCTTGCATGTCTGATGCGCTGTACAGCACACGTTCATCACATCTTGCACGTCTGCTGCGCTGTACAGCACACATCCATCGACATCTTGCATGTCTGCTGCGCTGTACAGCACAAGTCCATCGACCTCCATCGACATCTTGCATGTCTGCTACGCTGTACAGCACACATCAATCGACATCTTGAATGTCTGCTGCGCTGTACAGCACACGTCCATCGACATCTTGCATGCTTGCTGCGCTCTACAGCATACATCCATCGACACCTTGCATATCTGTTGTGCTGTACAGCACACATCCATCAACATCTTGCATGCTTGCTGCGCTGTACAGCACACATCCATCGACATCTTGCATGTTTGCTGCGCTGTAAAGCACACATCCATCAACATCTTGCATGTCTGCTGCACTGTACTGCACACATCCATCAACGTCTTGCATGCTTGCTGCGCTGTACAACACATCCATAATCATCTTGCATGTCTGCTGCGCTGCACAGCACACATCCATCAACGTCTTGCATGCTTGCTGTGCTGTAGAACACATCCATCATCATCATGCATGTCTGCTGCGCTGTACAGAACGCATCCATCAACATCGTGCATGTCTGAGGCGCTGTACAGCACACCAGTATAATCATTTTGCATGTTTGCTACGCTGTACAGCACACATCCATCAACATCTTGCACGTCTGCCGCATTGTACAGCACACATCCATCAACATCTTGCACATCTGCTGCACTGTACAGCACACATCCATCAACATCTTGCATGCTTGCTGCGCTGTACAACACATCTATCAACATCTTGCTAGTCTGCTGTGCTGTACAGCACACATCCATCAACATTTTGCACGTCTGCTGCATTGTGCAGCACACATCCATCAACATCTTGCACGTCTGCTGTGCTATACAGCACACAACCATCAACATCTTGCACGTCTGCTGCACTCTACAGAACACATTGAATGCGTGGAATGTTACAGAAACTAATTAGGTATAGAACTTTATACTGGAATACTACCTTTCCAGAACACATCCTATGCTAGACATTACGCATACAGCTTTGCACCATGATGCAAAGGTTGCACGTCGTGGTAGGCAGTGAGTTAGTATGCCAATGAAGAAGCAGGTCTAGCACAACACAGGACAGCAACTTCGGTTGTTGCTCTGTGTTGTGCAAAAAATGAGTAAATCTGCAATAAAGGAGATACCTCATCTCATTTCAGATTTGAACACCATCATTTATCTTTCAATGGTTTCTAAGATTGTTTTAAATAAAGTCTACTTACGTCGACAGTTACGCTGTAAGGCATTTCCATAGAAGCCCGGCTTGCACTCGCCGCAGTTTGGTCCATCGGTGTGGTAGAGGCACCTCAAGCACTGCCCACTCTGGGGGTCACAGGACTCGGGATCACTTGGATCGATATTATTATTACATTGGCAGGGCCGACATTCACCGCCATCCAGGTCTGGGGTTCCGAAGTAGCCAGGAGCACATCGGTCGCAGCGCGTACCTGTAGGAAGGAGGAGAGGGCAGGGATGATGACTTGACCCAGGGATGAAGGCCTGACCCCGGGACGAAGGCCTGACCAAAGGATGATGGTTTGACCTAAGAATGAAGTCTTGACCCAGGGATGAAAGCCTGACCCAGGGATGAAGGCTTGACCTAAGAATGAAGGCCTGACCCAGGGATGAAGGCTTGACCCAAGGATGAAGGGCTGACCGAGAGATGAAGGCTTGACCCAGGGATGAAGACTTGACCAAGGGATGAAGGTCTGACTTAGGGTTGAGGGTTGACCCCGAGACAAAGGCTTGACCCAGGGATGAAGGCTTGACACTGGTATGAAGTCTTGACCCAGGGATGAAGGCTTGACACTGGGATGAAGTTCTGACCCAGGGATGAAGGACTGACTGAGGGATTAAGGCTTGACCAAGGGATAAAGTCCTGACCCAGGGATGAAGGCGTGACCTGATGATGAAGGCCTGACCCAGGGATGAAGGCGTGACCCAGGGACGAAGACCTGACTCAGGGGTGAAGACGTGACTCAGGGATGAAGGCTTGACAGTGGGATAAAGGCCTGACCCAGGGATAGTGGCTTGACCTAAAGATGAAGGACTGACTGAGGGATTAAGGCTTGACCAAGGGATGAAGGCCTGACGCAGGGATGAAGGCGTGACCCAGGGATGAAGACGTGACCTAGGGATGAAGGCTTGACCTAAAGATGAAGGACTGACTGAGGGATTAAGGCTTGACAAAGGGATGAAGGCCTGACCCAGGGATGAAGCCCTGACCCGGGATTAAGGCGTGACCTAGCAATGAAGGCGTGACCTGGGGATGAAAACCTGACCCAGGGATGAAGGCCTGACCATGGGATGAAGGCCTGTCCCAGGGATGAAGGCTTGACCTAAGGATGAAGGACTGACTGAGGGATTAAGTCTTGACACAGGGATGAAGGCCTGACCCAAGGATGAAGACCTGGCCCAGGGAGGAAGGCGTGACCTAGGAATGAAGGCGTGACATAGGGTTGAAGACCTGACCCAGGGATGAAGACCTGACTCAGGAATGAAGGCGTGACCCAGGGATGAAGGCGTGACCCAGGGATGAAGGCGTGACCCAGGGATGAAGGCTTGACCATGGGGTGAAGGCTTGACCCAGGGATGAAGGCATGACCCAGGGATGAAGGCTTTACCACGGGGTAAAGGCTTGACTATGGGGTGAAGGCCTGACCAGGGACGAAGGCCTGACCCAGGGATGAAGGCATGATCCAGGGATAAAGTCTTGACCTAGGGATGAATGCTTGACCCTGGGATGAAAGTCTGACCCAGGGATGAAGACTTGACACAGGAATGAAATCTTGACCCAGGGATGAAGGCATGGCCCAGGGATGAAGGCTTGAACTAAGGATGAAAGCCTGATTGAGGGATGAAGGCTTGACCCAGGGATGAAGACTTCACCCAAGGATGAAGGCTTGACCCAGGGATGAAGACTTGACACAGGGATGAAGACTTGACACAGGGATGAAAGCCTGGCCCAGGGATGAAGTCCTGACACAGGGATAAAGACCTGACCCAGAGATGAAGGCTTGACCCAGGGATGAAGACCTGACACAGGGATGAAGGCTTAGCCCAGGGATGAAGGTTAACCCTGTGATTAAAGTCTGACCCAGGGATGAAGGGCTGGCCCAAGGATGCTCTACCAGGTGAAGATATTACCACTGAAGGTCCCACATACAAGAACCAGAACAGCCTTCAGTAAACAAAGTCACTGCATTAACTGTAGTGTAACTCCCCTGCTCTTGCAGCCATACTGTATGCCAGTTACTACAGGGTGATTCCAATGCAACCATGAATTATGGGAACAAAACACCTCGCTCCAACGTTTGCGTGCGCTGTACCCTATTTGCATTTAGTTTACTGACTGGGGTAAGCATGGGGAATAACTCATGCATGTTTTGCAAACATTATTACTATCCTGTTTTCATGGACAAGCACCACCAGTTATAACCGGTGGCATGTGGCTGCAAAGACACAGGAGATAAATCAGGCCAAAATGACATCTGCGCTGCTTTAGCACTAGTACACGGGTCTCAAAGACCCCAGTCTCTCTGCTTCTTGATTTAAAGGGCACAGTTCTGTCTTCGCTCTTTCTTGTCTGAATCAGTTAGTGGCATGAGGTTTGCATCATATCTGCCATGTTATCCTCTGAGGACATATTAGTGTTTATTAAACACCAACGTTAATAGTTTGACACATGTTGGTATATCTACCTCCTTCATTTGCGCTCCATCTTTCTCTTGCTTTCTCTCTGCATCTTTGTGACTCTTACTCTCTATGGCCCAGATCCAATCCTCTCTTTTACTCTCTATGGCCCAGATTTAAGAGGGCCTAGCGCCACATTAGCTTTATTATTTTTTAAGCTAATGTGGCCCAACGAGGCCAAAATTACTGCGCCATATTTACAAAGTGGCGTAATGCATGCATTGCAGAACTTTGTAACCCCTTGCGCCACATTATGCCTGCGCCAGGGATAATGTATGCAAGGGGCGCTCCCCTGTTAGGGGGACTGCAAAAATGACGCAGTGGATGTCATTTTTTGAGGCTACGTTTAACACCTGCACAGAGCAGGCATTAAAAGGGGGCACACCATTGCTTTCAATGGGGCTCTATGTACGTGCAAGATTAGCGCCAAAAACACAGTACATCAATACCGTAAAAAAAGTCAATGCTATTGCCCCTGCTCTGTGCCATGGTGCACCGTATATTAGATACGACGCACACATGGTGGCAGTAGGGGGGTGCTAAGGGGCGCATGAAAAGTGGCGCTCATTCTCACTCCACATTACCTCCCTTGTCTGGTGCTCATACCTGCACCTTTCGCCTCTGTCTCTTACCTGAATAGCCTGGCGCGCAGATGCACATGATCTGATTGGTGTGTCTATCAGCATGGCAGGAGCTGCCATGATAATTCCGGCTTCCGGGATAGCCAGGGCATGGGCACGGACGACACTGCTGGCCAGAGCCCAACACCGGGTCTCCGTAGTAACCATCCAAGCACCTAGAGGAAGGAAAAGACAGACAGGGTTGGTCAGGAGGCAGTCTGAGGGATGGCAGCCCCTCTTCACCTGTGCCAACCACTCAGCAGAGCTTGAAACCTGGCAGTAGACCGGTGTACTACTGAACCACCAAGGGGGTTCAGGGTGCCCAGAAAACCGCATGACCTGCAGCAGTCCAGAGTTAAAGTAGATAGAGTAAAACACACCCGTTCAACTCACAAACATGAAGTCATAAATAATATTATTAGCCCTGATGCCTCTGTGCCCCCCTTCTTCTTGGGGGGGATCTTCATATGCTAAAGTATAGGAAAAAGTAAAAAAGGTTATTAAACTTGAAGAAATGTAAACTATTGTTATGTCAATATGTTTATTCTAAATGAAGGACAAAATAAAATAAATGTTACAGCACTGTTAATTTAATTTTAATTTAACATTTATTTGTTTTGAATGGATTAAATTAAGTTAAAAGTATTTTTCTGGTGATAAATTAAAAGAAAATCCCACCTTAAAATACATTTCTTTTTGGATGAAAAATATTAAAAGTGATGCGCGGAGTTAATTTAAATTGATGTAATTATATTTTAACAAAATTAATTTTGTGTGAAAGTTCAAATTGAAAAAAGGTTATTAAAATATCTTAAATCAGAATATTAAAAAATGTATTATGTTAGCTATTTAGCACTAAATTAAAATTATTTATATTTTTAACTAGTTTAAATATTGTACTTTAACTGTGTTTCCTATCGGGTTTTGTTAAGTCCCTTCCTCCATTAGTTTCTATGGGAGGGTGTTGCAGTACCTGTGGTTGGCCATGTGTGGTGCTATACTCCACACATCTGAGCTGAAGTACATTTACCCCTGTTTTGGGTCACTTTGTCTGTAGTAACTTTAGAGGTGCAGCTTGTGAATAGCAATGGGCTTGCTCTTTTGGTGGTGGTGCATATCCCTCCGTAAACCCATCCTTACTCCTCCATAAACCCCTTTTACTCCTCCATAAACCCCTCCCATTTAGTAGTAAGTGTCACTCTTTTCCCAACCACTCCCACTGGTCCCTCCCACATTTATTACTAAGTGTTAAACTTTCATGTCTTAGGATCTCCCAATAGCAGAGACAGGAGAGGTGGGAGGTGGAGATTTAAACTCGCAGGTGTGCGAAATGTATTTTGTAGTAAGTAGAACAACTGTAGTAATATTATACTCACAAAAAAAAAGTAGTTTGTGAATCTGGCCATAAGTGTGAACCCTTCCCCCGCATTACACCCACCACAGACAGAGTGCACACATCCCACTGTGTTGTCTTGTCGAGTTATGACGTGCTATTGCAGTACACAATAATACATTGTTCACCGACCGCCGAAGGAGAAAACGTTGTTTAGACCCTGCCATAATTTGGCCATATTACCTGCAGTTTATATTCATGAACCCACAGCACAATCTTAGAAGCTTACACAACACTCACTTTTCGCAGTGACGGCCTGTCGTGTAGTCTCGACAGCCAATGCAGGCTCCAGTCCTCCGCTCGCACACCTCAGAGTGCCCGTTGCATTGGCATGGTCGGCAGTGTGGGAAGCCCCATTGCCCCGGCAGGCACTGGTCGCACTGGCGGCCAGTGGCGCTATGCTGGCACGGGCACTGGCCGGTAGAAGGGTTGCAGAATTTGGAGGCTGATCCCTGGGGGTGGCAGTTGCACTCTGCAGGTACAAGCAGAAGCATAAATTATGTCACAATCTGTCTTAAAACCCAAGCAGACATCATTGATCAAAGGAACATTCTAGAATTCTTAGACCCATATTTATACTTTTTTAGTGCCGCGTTTGCGTCATTTTTTGACACAAAAGCGGCGCACACTCACAAAATACAATTATATTGTGTAGGTTTGTGCAACTTTTGCGTCAAAAAATGACACAAATGCGGTGCTAAAAAACTATAAATATGGGACTTTGTATTTTTGTGATATTGCCCACACCTGCAAGCAATCACAGCTGTTAATTACTCTCGGAGCCCTCTTGCTCTGCCACTTACTTTTGCTGAGAGAAGTCCAATCAGTGAAAGAAAAGTAGAAACGCTTTATTGATGTTTCTGTACTTTTCTATGGCAGATTGGGCTTCTCCTCACCAATGCTAGGTGAGGATCCTAGGCAGCCATCCGTGAACGAGCTGCTCTTCAGGAGCAGCTGAGGGAGCGCTGAGGGCGAATAGTGCTGTGTTTTTACCCAAACATTCAGGGAAGATGCTGCTTGTGTTCCTTCAGTGCTCCATATTTGCCACCAGCACACAAAACTTGTATTTGAAAAGCGCACATTCACTCAGAAGGGTATCTTGGCACTATATAACAGATGTTTGTTGTTATCCAACTCAATGGTACTCATTTTATCGACCTCAGAAGGATAAGTGGACCTGTTGGGATCTGAACCTGTGACCATGAGGCCAAACTTCAGCAAAAGCAGCAACACAAGAAACAAATCCTGCTGGCTATCAGGCCTAGGACCTGCACCCACTCCCACCGATCATGCCAGAAACCTTGAAATCGTCATTGGCAACAAGCTCACCATGAAATCACAGATCAACACCATTTCCTCTGCTTGCTTCCTCACTTTGTGCATTAGTCTTAGTGGATGCATTAGTCCACGAAGCCACCAGACCCGTCTCACACGGGATGGGTGCTGGGCACTGCCAGCCACAGAATGCTCCCTTTTCAGGCATGCAAGTTCAATATAGCCTGCAAAGAGAGTATTCTGATTGGCCGGGTAGCTAATGGTAATTGGTGCTAATAGTAATTGTTGGAGTCAATAATAAAAACTGTTATTCTTTCTTTCTGATGGAAAGCCTCTTTAACAATCTGTCAAACTGAGAGTCAGACAGGTTTAGGCAGTGCTTAATTTGTAAATAAAAAGGTGGCGGTGCCCAAAGCCCTCCTCTTAAACACGCGACTGCTGCAATTAAATGTGCAAACACAGAATACCGAGGTGGCATAATCCTGAAGCCATCTCGGGCCTCTTTAATCCATTAATAGCCACTCCCTGCCCCTTCAGCCAACTCCTGCAGCTTCCTACTTTCTCCCTTCGTGACGCTTTTCCGTTTTTCCCTTACTCCGTCAATCCCATATGTGCCTTTTGCTCTCAGCAAATGCTTAAGGCAGAAGAATAAGCCCCGGCCCTCAAAAATAAGTGCTGGTGCTCAGCACCAGAAACAACAAGCACAAATTAAGCACTGGGTTTACGCTGTGACTGTGAGATTGCCTGACAGGCCACTGCCACCTGCAGGCCAGAAGAGCTGTGAGGAGATTTTCCCATGTTACAAGTAGGCGTTCCGTACGAATGTCATTTCTACCACCTTACTGCATCTAAATGAAGATTAGAAAATTGGAATGTTTTGAGCTCCATGGAAGACAATGAATTAGAACATTGGAATGTTGAGAGTTCCATTGAAGGCAATGGATTAAAACGTTAGATTGCTGAGAGCTCCATTGAAGACAATTAATTAGAACATTGGAATGCTGAGAGCTCCATTGAAGACAATGGATTAGAACATTGGATTGCTGAGAGCTCCATTGAAGACAATTAATTAGAACACTGGAGTGTTGAGAGCTCCACTGAAGACAATGGAGTAGCTCCGGGGTTATAATGACTGATGTGGTATAAGCCCGGAGCCCCAACTTTGTAATGTTTGAGGTTCTGTTTATCCCTTTTTAATTTAGAACATTCTACAGTTAGTGGCTCATCAAAGGCTCAAGGTGAGTGGATCTGAGTTTGGGTAGCACGGTGCTGTTAGCGCTTTAAATACTGTCTGATGATGCTGGTGGACTGTCAGGAGCTCGCCTTGTTTCCCTGAAGGCCGTTCTAGCGCAAGGATTTTAGGACTGCCAATAAAAGTACGTTTTAGTGCTCCAGTTGCCCTAGCAAAAGGCAATGTTGGAGGTAATTTGCTGCAACTGAGTGCCCTCTTGTGGCCATCTGTGGTAGAGACATAAGGCAGGTGGCCACAGTGGCCACAATGTTTTACCAGCCTCGCCCGTAGACCAGTCTGCCTTGGCGCTCTGCTGCATTGTGGGTACACACCAGATTACACACAGCCTCGTTCTCAAGATCAAGGCAAGAGGCGCACGCCCACAAGCTCAAGAAAAGATCAGTTTGAAGAACTCTCTTTCACACAACCATCAGAATCAGGTGTCATCCCGTGAATGATGTCACAAAATATCTCAAACCCCAAGCTGACGTCATCAAACGCCGCAGCATTCTGGGGTGAGTATGGGTGGCGTCTTTTAATGACTCAGGATTGAGGGGGAGAACCGTGTGTCTCTCTTCCCTGGCTCCCCTCTTTAAAGTAAAGGGGCGCACTGCTTTACAGCAACAGCACTGGCGTTAGCAAGAAACGCTTCTGGGTAACTGGTTTACAGCTGCCACCTTTGCAAGAGAAAAATACCGGTCATTTGTTGTTGTTTTTTACGAGTCTGCAAAGGACCGGACAAGGATCAAATGTAATTATTTGTAACATGACTTTTCTACTTTGGTTTATTTTCATTATTAGTCAGGGGTCGTTAACACTGCTCTAGAACAGATTTAAAAGGGTTTTCTATATATATTTGCTGTTTGAAGTTCGTAGAGATAAAAGCTAAAAATACCTCGGGTTCAGGTGATTTTTGGCTTATTTTTGTACCGGCCAGGTGGCAACTCTAAGCTGGTTGTGTAATAAGCCTCTATAATCAATCATAAACAGGCCGACTTGCAGAATTTTGCCCCCTGCTCAAGCTCTAAGGAACGCTCTAAATATTAAACATTGCTTGTAAAGGGGAGACATCTAGTGGTCATGTTGGGAAGCTCTCTCACTTTAGATACTTGGGTTTATAGCACACAGCACAAGTGTTACATACAGCATGTATCAATAAGCACTGGCACAACTAATAGCTTTATGTTTCATGTAGTACCCGCACAATCTAAATCATGCACCACAGAGGAACAGAACAATGCAACAAAAAGTTCCATACACACAGGACAACACGCATAGAGACAGCAGTACACAAACTGCAATATTAATACAAACACAGCATGTGCAGGGACAACACGTGCAGGCACCGAGGAGCAGAGAGACTATCTCACGCTCAGACACCTATGTACACAGCAACATGGATACAGGCCATTCGGAGCACAGACTGACGTACACACAGGCACATATATACAGGTGCCCATGCACACAGAGACCAACAACAATACCGACATCCAAGCACACACTGCAACATCAATTCAGTTACATAGAAGACATATAATGCACCGTGAAGAAACATACATGCATTGGGGCACATAGAAAGCAACACACATGCACATACCTGTGCACATAGGGCAGCAGGGCTACATGCAACCATGCATAGATGCCAAATGACATACATGAAGGTACACATGCAGCACACATAAATCTTTGCACAGAGACAACAACAGGCATTCACCAAAATGCACACACAGGAAAGTATTTAGCTCCCATGCTGAAAGGTCAACATACATACAATCGCACAGGCACACAGAAAACAAATATACAGCCATCCACACAGGCCTGCACACACCTGCTTTAGTAAAGCTCACTTTCTAACAATTTGAACTGATCTATCACTCAACGACAACATGAAAGTATCTGTGCACTTCTCTAGGGAGGAAGACAGGATCTTCCAAAAAAGTTGAGAGTCATCAGCATAAGTGACAAATACAATCCCTAAAGTGATTACTAACCTCCGGAGGCACGGGTGATAGTTCTGTGCCAGAAACACACTGTTGGCTCTCTCTGAACTCCAAACCTACTGAGGGTGATGACCTGGAAGCTGGATGCTGTTTCATCATTTTTGGAAGGTTTTCTACTCAAATGGTTGCAGGGACAGACCTTGGAGTTCTGGGTGGAATCAAAGCCACACAGTCTTTTCAAATATGTCCTCCAAAAGTTGATAAGCACCAGACACATTTCACCTGCTTTCAATAACAATCGAGGCCCACCGAGCATCCCACCAACACAGCTGTGATCACCCATACAACCACATTTAATTCCTAACTATCTGATCATTATCTCAATTAGCCAGAGTTGCACCACTCAGTAGGTGGGGGTGCAGGCCAGCTCCTAAATCGCAGGAGCATCTGTCTCAGGGTGTTGCAGTTCTCCTGGGGGTGGAGGCGTTTGCAGGTTTTGGTCTTGCCTGCGGGTCTACGGACTGCATAACAACAGTTGAATTGATTACCTATTTTTCTTTCTAGTGCATGGCCAAGACTGTGAATGCTATTGGTCCTTCTCACTCACCCTATTTTTTTTATAAGGCTGTGTGAGGGCAAATCACTTCTATCCACTCGCTCCCTAACACTGCAAACTTCATTTGGGGATTCTGGGTCCACACATGTACACAACTTGGCTCCATTTTCTGTTTGCACCGTCCATGAAACAGGAAGAGTCACAATGCGTCTTTTCCAATCCAATATGGTCTCACCTGCAAATACCTTGTACATGGGTATTCCTATCCATCATGGTGGATCACTTCCTGCTTCTTCTCAGTCTTCGTTTCCTGTTTCTCCCTATGTAAATAGCAGGATCCTTCAGCCATTGGTCTGCAAATACCCTGGTAACTTTGATGACGTTTTCCCCTCCAGGCTATGCTTGCTCCTTGTTTTTTCTATTTCTCCTGCCCGCAGACCATGGTTCTATTCAGGGAGCTCCTTTAGCTGTGTCTCTTGGGATCCTGCTCCAGCTGAATCCAGTTTTCATCTACTCCAGTCCGGGGTTTTGTGGGTGCCAGGTTCCTCCTCTACTTTCTCCTTGGATTCTCCTGCCTGCCTGGAGACTTTTTATGCTGCCTTGCTTTTCCCTCCATTCAGTGTCTCTCCAGAGAGAGACCCCTTCCAAGAGACACCCAGAAGGGTCACTCGACGAAGTGGCTACAGGAAGGAGCCATCCTATGTGTGGCAGCCCTGATGAGAGAAGGAGGACCGACCATTGCGTCCAGTAGTTGACAGTCGGTCCGGTCAAGGCTCCATGTGTGTCCTGGACTCCTCCAGACCCCTCACCAAGCTCACTGCAACCTCTCCCGCTCAGCTTCCCTGCATGGTTCTTACTTCTTCTCAGAAGAAACAGCAACTTCTGAGCTCAGACTAGTGCCAATACAGAGCTCCGTTTATTCCCAGTGGCGTAACAAAGACTCCTGCAGCCCCAGCGGTACGGGGAGGGGGGCCCAAACTCCATAGGCTCCCTCAGCACAGTACTCTGTGCACAGTCTGCAGGCCCCTGACTGGGTCCAGGGCAGGGGTGGCTCCTACTTAAGGGCGGGGGAGCGTCGCCCTCCCCGCCAGCAGCTGCAAATCCTTTAAAAGAAAAGGATAAAAAAAACTTTGCCTTATCTCCTTTGTTTATTATCCCTTTCTTTTAAAGGGGTGGAGCCACAGGCTGTGACGTGCACTGAGGGGGAGTGCTCAGCACTCCCCCTCAGAGCGCATGTATGTTTGGCCGGCTGTCTCGGGCCGGCCAAACTTACACGTGCAGTGTGCTCTCTGCAGCCCAGCAACACAGTTGCCGGGCTGCAGAGAGCCTGCACAGGCTCCCAGCCAATCCTGACGTTGCTTTGAGCAGCGTCAGGATTGGCCAGAGGGCAGGCTGGGATCCTGTGCCTGCGTGCAGCCAGCCAGCAGGGAAGAGGAGCGCGGCAGGGGATGGCATTGAAAAGGGAAGTGTTTTTTTTTTTAAATTTAATTTATTTTAAAGTTCATTACCACCTCCACCCTAACCCCTCCCTGCGCGCGCCCCGCCCCCTTCCACAACCCGTGAGCCGCTCCTGGTCCAGGGGGGAGGGGGCCCCCCTTGCAGTCCTTTGCAGGGGGGAGGGGTCTCTCAAGTTTCATTACGCCACTATTTCTACCCCGCAATACCTGAACTACAACTTCAAATATGAACATAAACAAATCTGCACCTCATTATCTCCCGGTGAAGGAAGACAAACAAGATTAAACCGGTGCCACATATTGTTTATGCTTCAGCTCCCTCTAGTGGCCAATCAATCAATCAATCATTTAAAAAAATGTATATAGCGCACTACTCACCCGTGAGGGTCTCAAGGCGCTGGTGGGGGGGGAAGATCACTGTTCGAATAGCCATGTCTTGAAGTTTTTTCTGAAGAGCAGGAGGTCTTGGGTCTTGCAGAGGTTGGTGGGGAGGGAGTTCCAGGCCTTGGGGGCGAAATAGGAGAAGGATCTGCCTCCTGTGGTGGTGTGTTGGATGCGGGGGACTGTGACGAGTGTGAGGTCGGCTGATCGAAGGTGGCGGGTGGGAGTGTGGAAGTTTACTCTTTCGTTGAGGTAGGTTGGGCTGGTGTTGTGGAGGGATTTGTGTGCGTAGATGAGGATTTTGAAGGTGATCCTTTTGTCTATGGGGAGCCAGTGAAGGGATTTGAGGTGTGGTGATATGTGTTCATGGCGGGGGAGGTCCATGATGAGGCGCGCTGCTGTGTTCTGGATTCTCTGGAGTTTGCGCTTTAGTTTGAGTGTGGTGCCGGCGTAGAGGGCGTTACCGTAGTCTAGCCTGCTGCTGATGAGTGCGTGCGTGATGGTCTTTTTGGTCTCTGTGGGAATCCATTTGAAGGTTTTTTTCAGCATGCGAGTGTGTTGAAACAGGAGGAGGAGACTGCATTGATTTGCTGGGTCATTGAGAGGGAGGGGTCCAGGATGATGCCAAGGTTGCGTGCGTGGTTTGCAGGGGTAGGTGCGGGGCATAGGGCGGTGGGCCACCAGGAGGTGTCCCATATGGTATTGTGGGGGCCGAAAATGATGATCTCGGTTTTGTTGGAGTTGAGTTTGAGGTGGTTAGTTGTCATCCAGGCGGAGGTGTCAAGGAGTGCAGCGTAGAGGTTGGTTTTGGCGGTAGTAGGGTTGCGGGTGAGGGAGAAGATGAGTTGGGTGTTGTCTGCGTAGGAGAGGATGGTGATTCCGTGTGGTTGGAGGATGTTGGCTAGTGGGATCATGTAAATGTTGAAGAGTGTGGGGCGGAGGGAGGATCCTTGGGGGACTCCACAGATGATTTTGGTGGCAGTGGATTGGAAGAGTGGGAGGCGGACTTTTTGGGTTCTATCGGTGAGGAAGGAGGTGAGCAAGTCTAGGGCTTTGGGTCAAATCCCAGAGTTGTGGAGGCGTGTACGAAGTGTTTGGTGGCAGACAGTGTCAAAGGCTGCGGAGAGGTCCAGGAGTATGAGTGCGACGGTCTCGCCCTTGTCGACTTTGGTTCTGATGTCGTCAGTGCATGCGATGAGGGCGGTTTCCGTACTATGGTTCTTGCGGAACCCAGATTGGGAGGGGTAGAGTGTTTGGTTTTCCTAGAGGAAGTGGGATAGACGGGCGTTCACTAGTTTCTCAGCAACCTTGGCGGGGAAAGGGAGGAGAGAGATGGGGCGGTAGTTGGAGAGGTCGCCTGGGTCGGCTTTGTTTTTTTTTAGGAGTGCAGTGACTTCCGCGTACTTCCAGGGGTCCGGGAAGGTGGCGGCGACGGCGAATGAGCTGTTGATTATGTCTCGAAGTTTGGGGCGATGGTTGGGCTGGCTTTGTTGTAGATCCGATGGGGGCAGGGGTCGGAGGGTGATCTAGAGTGGATGGAATTCATTGTTTTTTCAGTTTCTTCGTTGGTGGTTGGGGCCCAGGTGGTGAGTAGGCTGTGGGGGGTGTGAAGGCGGTCTGTCTTGGACGGGTGGGAGGTGTGTGTGGTGGGTGTATGTGGTATGAAGCTGTTGTGTATGTCCAGGATTTTGCTTTGTTAAGTGGTTTGAGAGGGAGTTGCAGAGGGTTTGTGTGTGCATGGGGCCTAGGTTGCTGGATTGGGTTTGGAGAGCTCTTTGATGACGGTAAAGAGTTCTTTGCTGTTTTGGGAGTTGTTGTCTATGCGTTCCTTGTAGTGTGCTCTTTTGGTGGTGTGTATGAGTTGGTGGTGGTTGGGAGTGGAGGTTTTGAGGGTGGAGAAGTTTGTGGTGGAGGGTTCTTGTCGCTAGGCTTTCTCCACTTTGCAGCATTTGTGCTTGGAATCTTGGAGTTCAACAGTGAACCATGGGGCGTTCTTGATGTTGCGGATGGTAATGTTTTTTCTGAGGGGGGCAAGTGAATCTGCGCAGGTGGTGATCCATTTTGTGAGGTTATGTGCCGCAGTGTTGGGGTCGTTGGTGTTGGGGGGGGTTCCGTGCCAGTTGGGAGTTCAGGCGTTTTGTGGGGATCTTGTCCCACATGTGGTAGGGGGTGGTGGGTTGGTGGTGGTATGTGGGGGGTTTGGCGAAGGAGAAGTGGACGCAGTGGTGGTCGGTCCAGTGGAGTTCGGTGGTGTGGGTGTAGGTTATGTGTTGGCTCGAAGTGAAGATTGCATCAAGTGTGTGTCCTGCTGAGTGAGTGGGTGCTGTGACCAGCTGCTTGAGTCCGAGGTTGGTGAGGTCGTCTAGGAGGAAGTTGTGGTCGTGGCGGTTCTCCAGGTGTAAGTTGAAATCGCTGAGGAGGATGTAGTCTGTGGAGATGAGGGCGTGCGGGCTGATGGTGTCAGCGAAGGTGTCACTGAAGGGGAGGTGTGGCCCTGGGGGTCTGTATACGAGTGTACCTCTGAGGGTGTTGTTGTTGTTCATGTGGATTAGGAAGTGCATGTGTTCTGCGTTGTTGAGGGTGTCGTGGGTGTTGGTTGTGACCTTGATGGTGTCTTTGTGCAGGATTGCGATGCCACCTCCTGGTTTGTTAAGGCGGTCTTTGTGTTGGAGTTTGTAGCCCTCAGGGGTGGCTGTAGCTATGTTGGGCTCCGATGAGTGGTTTGTCCAGGTTTCCGTGAGGAAGACGATGTCAGGTGAGTGTGATGTGAAGAGGTCCCAGAGTTCAATGGCATGTTTGTGTAGGGAGCGGGTGTTTAGGAGCAAGCAGTTGAGATGGTTGTGTGGGGTGTTGTTGTGTCGAGCGATTGTGTTGGAGTGAGTGCTCGTGGTGTCGCTGTGGGTCGTGGTGGTGTTGACGTGGGGTGTGTTCAGGTTATGGGTTTGTTTGTGGTGGGGACGATTGGTGGGTGCGGTGGCTGTGCGGGAGTTAGTTGCGTTGAGGTTGTAGTGTTTGGTGTTGGGGGTGCTCGGGTTGGTGTGGGGCGTGTGGGTGTTGGCGGGTGTGAGAGGTAGAGCAGGAGAATAGGCAGGCGTAGCAGGTGAAGGGAACCAGTGTGTGTGTGGGGCTGGTTTGGGTGGAGGCGGGCGTGGTGCTGGGTTGAGGGAGTGGAGTGTATGTGAGGAGTAGTGTTGTCTGTGGGGGTCTTGGCTAGAGGGGCCAGGGGGACTGGTGCTGGGCGTGGTCCAGGCGTGGACGGCCGCAGACGGGCACAGACCGGCTTGCCTCTGGTGCGCCTCTGGTGCACCAGCGGCGCGGTCGCACATAGACCGCCATTAAGAGGGGGAGGTTGTAGGGAGGAGCAGCTGGGAGGTGGGAGAGGAAAGCGAATGGGGGCACGAGGGGGGCGGGGCCGCAGGGACGCAGCAGCAGGGTAAAAAGGCACAAAATGGGCAGAGAAATACAGCGAAACAGACACAATAAGAACAAGGCACAATAAAAAAACGATATAAACAGTAAAGACAGGGCACAATAAAAGTGATGGAAACAGACACACTGGTACACAGTCTGATTAGCTATCTTCAGTACGTAGGCTTTTCATTTCCGCCAATACATAATCTACATTACACTTCAAACCATCTGCAAAAGCGATCCTCATCTTTCCTTCTCTGAGCACTGATTTCCACGAGCTTACAAGGGTGACTCTCACAGCCACCTCTCTATCCATCATTAAGAATTTCACCTTCCAAACTGTTGCGTTTCTCATATTTAGCATCCAACGCCCTGCCCTGAGAGTTTCACTACAGCTCTATCAGTCAGGGCTCCTCAGTCTCACTCACTGAAACTGACAGGTGATCTACAAGCATGACTGACTCTCTTTCCTCAGGTCTCACCCTATCACTCAGTGTTATGTTTTATTGATTTGCATAGCACACTAATCAGCTGAGAGGGTATCCTGGCGTGTGGGCATCGGTGTAGTTATGTGGTCTTCAGCTGCTTGTTGAACTCAGGAAGTGAGGAGGACGCTCTTTTGTGTTGAGGGAGTTCATTCCATATCTTGAATGCAATGTGGGAGAATAAGCGACCTCCAGTTTTGATTTTGTGGATGTGGGGAGTGTGTGCAAATGAGAGTGATGCACAGCATACTTGTCTGGTGGTTTTGTGAAAGTGAATGAGGCTGTTCAGCTATTCTGGTCCTGTGTTGTGTAGGGCTTTGTATGTGTGCGTGAGAAATCTGAATTGACTACACTTGTGAATGGGGATCCTGTGATGCATCCTGAGGTGTGGTGTGATGTGAGTGAGGTATGGGAGGTCGAGTATGAGTCTTGCAGCGGAGTTCTGGATGATCTGGAGGCTGTGAAGGCATTGTTTGGAGATTCTGGCATAGAGAGTGTTTCCCCAGTGCGGTCTGCTGGTGATGAGAGCTTGGTGTAGGGTGGGGGTGAAGGCGTTGATCGGACCAGGGTTCCTTGTGCTGGGTGCGGTACAGGCCTGGACGGTCGCCGACGGGCTTGCCTTTGGGTCACACATGGCGTGCCAGTGGTGTGCCCTCTGCACGTCCATGTGGCAGCTGTCATTAAGTAGGTCCTGGGAGGGGGTGAAGTGCAGGGTGCCATGGTGTCATTTCCTGTGCTGATGGGTGGTGGGAAATGACCCACACTGGACACCTCCTGAACAGATGTATGTTTTGAAAATCCCAAAATTTGTATCCATTCATTTCTACAAGAAATGTAACTCTTCTGACACACTACTACATGCCCAACACAGCTCTGACGCCAACACGTACATATGTATCAACTTCCCCAGTACAAACACCTGTCAGTGATGGTGCGGTATCCAAGAAGGCCGACAACAGGGTGGAGTAAATGTCTTCTATAAAGACACGCCACATTGCAAGTTAGCCCTAATAATGTTCTACCCACTTTAGATTGTCGTAAAGTTGCTCTTCCACTCCCTACACCAAAGACAACATGTTTTCATGTATTATGTTATCAATCTAAACTAATGGACAATTTTACTGTACATTTATTATTTTATGTCTGCAGTTTTCTACAGCCCGAATGTGACCTTAAGGAAGTAAAGTGCTGTACTTTGTAACAAAACAGGTTGCAAAGAACAACTTATCAAAAGAAATAAAACAAAAACACTAATTTGTAGACAGCAACGTCAAAGAGAAAGTCAATAAAAACATGTGAATCAAGAAAAATCAAAGAGTGGGGCTTTCATTGGGTACTATCTGACTTGTAGAGATACAGGTTCTATCAGCTAAGAGAGCGGTGAGTAAGGGCAGTGAGATGGAGGATAAAGCTAGTGGGCAGTAGGTACAGGGGATCCCGGGCAGAGGCAGGAGGTTCCTGAGAAGTGAAATGCCCAGGGGCATGTCAAGTCATCTAAACAGCTTAGCTTGGTGCCTTGTCTGGCACTAATGCCGGCCTTTGTGCCTCAATACGTTTGGGCAGAGGGTCTTCTTCTTGGGGAAAGTTCGCATGTGGATGGGTTTCAAACTAAATCCAGGTTTCTCATTGGCTAAATCCTAGTCTCTCTCCTCACATTGAGGATCTACGTGAGAGAAAACCTGGGTCGAAATGTTTTCCTGGTCCACTGCAAGTGATGACTTATCCGGTGGGTCCTGATTTCAGATCTTAGCGGGCAAAACAATGGACCTCAAGATGCTGACCGCCGTGTGGGAAGGAACACAAAGAAGGGGGTGGAGCCTTTCCTCTAATATAGGCTTGGCCTTGATCTGCCACAGGCCAATCAAGAATGAAAGAGAGAGGAAAACAGGAGGGTCAGAACATGTACTCGACTAGCTAACACAAGGGCTAGGTAGGATGTGAAGTCTTCATGCCCTACATAACAATTTTTATCCTAAGTCTAGAGGGACATACACTAGTGCCCTGATCCTGCCCTGATGAGAGTACATTCTTCTTTTCAGGAGAAGGAAATGGGGAGAGTGGGGGTAAATGATTCGGGAGGGGTGTATGCTGTCAACCTGGATCTTGACATGATGAGAATACCTTCCGCCTTCCAGTAGGAAGGACGCAGCCCAGGTAACTGTCACTTTAATGCTCAAGAGGAAACAGACCATATGGACACCTAGGGCCTGATTTAAAGTTTGGCAGATTGGGTGCTCTGTTCCAAACATAACAGAATATCCCGCCACCAAATCCTTTGTCCACAAGGTCTATTCTGAGTTGGGCGAAACATCAGTTGTATGCCGTAGGCCCTGCCATTGGAAAACCTACTATGACGGCCGATTTAGTATGGGTCTTAGGAGTTAACACATCAGACCATCCACTATATTTAGTACAGCTGGTGTGATGTCCTTTCTTCTGTCCTCTTTTGAACAACAACAAAGTTTGGTGTGAGGCTGCCTAGAAGACAGTTACCAGCACCACATTTTCATTGCCTTCACGGCTGCAGCTCCTGTGAATACACAGAAATCAATGCTGGGCTGCTGATGATCTCTGAATATGACAGTCCTCTGTCTGTCAGGGTGGCCGATGAACTGTCCTCTGTCACCCTTGACAGACGCACTAAATACCACCATATACTAAGGGTCTGATTTAGATCTTGGCGGAGGGGAATACTCTGTCACAAACGTGATGGATATCCTATGCGCCGTATTACGATCCCATTATAGCCTATGGAGATCGTAATATGGCAGACGGTATATCCGTCATATTTGTGGCGGAGTATTCCATCTGCCGAGATCTAATTCAGGCCCTTTCTCTCAAGCCATGAGAAGTTAAAAGAAGGAGTTGGGCCAAAAGTACTTTCCTCTAAGCCTGAGGATGCCAAGGTTAAAGCTTTTGTTCAAATCCAATGGTTTGTGACTAGAAAAAGCGAAGTCGTGTTTTTGTTTACTGATTCCCATCTGTGTTTGACAGCTAAGCGAAATTCCTTGACAGAGCCCAGCTGGGAAGGGAGGAGAACCGTAAAGTGATTTGTCTGGTGGTCAGACAACACATAGAGGCCTGTGTACAAATACACAGACAAAAATCAGAGATGCCCATATAGTGGCAGATACAACAATCAAAATATCCAGAAGGAATAGATATATGACCAACTATCTAAGCGAAAACCTCAATTTTTCACTGAAAAATATTTTCTTTATTTCCATTAAGCCAATTTAATCATAGTGTCCACAAATTACCTGTGCACCCAAAAATCTAATACACAAAATATATATAACAATAAAACTCTAATTATATACAAGTACTACATATAAAGAAATCAGCCAACACTTCAGTTCGAGCACTGTAGTACATAAGACATAGGCTGCTTAGCCATCCAGAGGCAAGCAGTCACAAAGAAAGGTAGTGGCAGTTGTCCAAGGAAAGTATCTAGCCTCAGTGAGAGGAAACGGTCTCTGGAAAATTGTCCGATACAGTCCACAGATTATTAAATCCAACAATTCGGGAATTCCAACAGTCACTCCTTAGAAGTTACAGTCAATGCGTTTCCGCCTTAACAAATCCGGCCTCCTCAGGACAATGGAAACAGTGCCTTAGGGCAGTAAATTCATAAACTGCAGAGGCGATAAATAAGTAGTATATCGCAACAAAACTCATACTATTTATAGACACCAACCCGGCCGACTTTTTTTCCGGGATTACAGCTTGTAGGCATCTTGATTGTTGTACTGTTCTTGTCCCTGATCCAGTGGGGTAATAGGAACTCCCCCTCCCTCTGTCTGTTACTCATATAGTGGCAGATAACAAGCCTAACACGCACAATGATGTGGAGTGACGCATACTTAGGTGTGTGAGTGTATAGATGAATGGGTTACGCGTGGTTGGATACATTGATGGCTTTGGTTGCTTACACCGCTAGGTTGAGGGAGTGGACATGCCGATAAAAAGTATTGAAAAACAATGATTTTGTGTTTATGATATTCACAATTTGACTTGTAGGTTCTATGTTGACACTTTACTACAGTCTATGTATCAATAACAGTTATAATCTACAGGTCACTGGTCTGTAATGTTTCTGTGAACTACATCAACACTTACGACTGCAGCCAAATGGGCCGAACCCATAGGTGCCTGGGGCACACTGGTCACAGCGGCGTCCAATGACATTGGGTTTACATTTGCACTGCCCACCCAAGCGATCACAGACAGCACTGGTGGATCCCTGCAGGTCGCACTGGCATGCTGCAAGAAATCAACATTACAACATATTTTCAGTATTCAGTACGTACCAAATTATGTTAGCTGCATATATGTACAAACAAATATCTGTTACAAAGAGCATGCACAAATGTGTTCAAACATTTGTCTTCCTATACATAAATAGCTGACAATTGCACAGGGTGTAGTAAAGTCTTGGCTTGGTGTTGGCAGATTCTGACTCCATTTTGTACACTAAGGCCCTGATTTATACTTTTTGACGCTAAACTGCGCTAACGTAGTTTAGCGTCAAAAAGTATACCGCCGGCTAGCGCCATCCCAAGACACCGACCGGGCATCATATTTATGGTATGACGTTAGCTGGCGGTAAGGCGCAGTTCGCGTCAAAATATTTGATGCTAACCGGGTGGGGACGGCATAGGGAAAACTGGAGGTTGTGCATCAAAGAATGGCGCTAGTCAGGTTAGAGTCAAGAAAATTTTAGTGCACAACCCCCATGGACATGACTCCTGTCTAAGTAAAGACAGGAGTCATGCCCCCTAGCCCAATGGCCATGTCAGGGGATTTGTGTCCCCTGGCATGGCCATTTGGCCCTGTGCCATGTAGGGGGGCCCAAGTTAGGCCCCCCTTTAGCACTTACATTTTTTTTGTATTTACTCACCTCTACTTACCTCTACTTACCTGGGATGGGGCCAGGGAAGGGCACCTGTGGGCTCTTTGCATGGTCTCTGACCATGGAAAAAGGCCCACAGGTCCCCTAACGCCTGCCCTGACCCAGGCATTAAATAATGGCGTTAAGCAAGCTTAGCGCCATTATTTAGGCCCGCCTCCCTCCCGTGCACCACTTTTGCATGGGAGGATAAATAAGACTAAACATTTCATTGAATTCCAACATACACCTGACGACCTGAGATGGGTTGTATTGGAACGCATTACAAACACTAGAGACTGTACCAAGAGACTCTTTGAGAAAGAACAACGCTGGGTGTTTAGGTTAGGAACACATCGGACTGGACTAAATGATGATATACCCTGGTTGGAATTTACTAATCGATAGTCACAGGGTTCGATCTTTTCACTATGGAGATTTCACAATCAATATATAGTTTTTTTTTTTTCTTTTTTTTTTTAATGGCAGCCTCCATTATACTTGGATCTACGAATATATAGAACCATTTCTGAGGTTCGACATCATTTTATGATTGTGTTACCACAACTGATTCTATTATGACTCCCTCTGTCGTCAATGGTTGCATAGTGCACCCTCCTACACTGTTTATGCCCCCTTGATGGCAACTTTCATTTCAGTATGATTGGGATATTTTCTATTTTCTATTATCTTTCTACAGACAGTCCTTTGGGATTACCATTTTGGGGGTACAGCTATTGGTTGCCACCCTTGTTTGACCACAGGTCACCCTCTGTATTGGTATTCCACTACAATATGGCTGCCATTTTTTTGTTACAAAAACATCTCTACAATATGGCTGCCACTATTTCCTATTCCTAACCCCATTACAAAATGGCCGCCACTCTTTTACTGTTAGGGAATTCCTTCAAGATGGCCGCCACTATTTCCTATTCCTAACCCCATTACAAAATGGCCGCCACTCTTTTACTCTTGGGGAATTCCTTCAAGATGGCCGCCGTTTTTCCCCAGTCCTCTTTCTAGCTTGATGCCCCACCACCATTTATAAACCCCTCTCCAGCTATGTCTCACTTTTTCTGGGACGCGGAGCAGGGGTAGGTTATCCACCCGGTGGCCACACCAGCGGGGTAAGTCCTATGTTACCTTTCTTCAAGGAGCAGAAGAGTAACTATCTATATTGTAGACCACTTTCTTTGCCCCTTCTTGATCCTTGGTGGGAGCTGTCATTAAACATTGGACACTACTATGACCCTGTGTCCTTATTATTAATAGTATTGATGTACATTATTGGACTGGCGATTATCTACACTATACACATTTTTTGGACATGTTTGACTCGTGATTTAAGATTATTTTGACAATTTGAATTGATCACAATATTCCACATAGTTATGGTGATTACCTGTGTCCTCATACTTAGGACTTTCTGCTATTGGACATGTTTGAGCCATAATTTAAGTTTGTCCTGAATAGTTTGAATGGATTTATAATCCTTGAGATATTTATACTTGTTATGTATGACATGTCATCTATATCTATACTTAGTTGACTATACAAGCCTGGACCACTGATGCTTATCGCTATCCCGATGGGGCCCATCCTGTAATACAAGGAGGGTAAGGATTCATCCTCTGAATTGAGAGGAGTCTGTTTGATTTATATTTCACCGTGTGAAACACTGCACATTAGGGTTTCTCACCGGAATGAGCTCACTGTGCACATGGTTATATTTGTATTTTGAGTCTGTTTTTTTGCTCTTTGTAGGTTTTTGTGGTACGAAGAAATCCCGTATTGGGTTATAACATGTGGATTAGGTACGTTTTTTGGTCCTGACGAATCACACCGATCTTAACAGACATTTATTGCGAGAAACATGTTGACCCCGATGATAGAAGTATAGTTAGTTCTGTACTCTAACTCTCCACATTACCCTAATTCAGGGACAGACAGTTTTTTTGTTTCTGAGGGTGGACTAGACATTACTTCTAATCCTTACCCACACTCTGTTTTTAATCATGACAGGGGTCTGGGTTGATTAAATACGATATTTCCAGACCTCTAGCCCTTTTTATTTTCACATACCCATATACAAATCCCACATACTAGCACTCAGCTACTGGCATTCTTTACACTCAAAAGATCTTCGGCAAAGAGCCCCCACGAGGGGCCCGTTAGGCATTGCAGTGCCGGCCTGACGAGGAGCAAAAGTCCGATGATGAAGCATGTCACCATTTGATGAGTGAGGGCTCTTGTTCTAATAAGAGCAGACTCAAAGACTCTATTACTTACTGTATACATTTATACTAGTCTATTGGCTGGAACTGTGTACTTTTGGTTTTTAGGATAAATAACCTGGGCCTTAGAGTCATTTTTTGCCTGGGAAGGCCTACCTTGCATCTCATTGACACAAGGTAGTTTCCACAGGCAAAAAATTACCTTAGCTCCAATATTTTGACACTAGACGGGTCTAGCATCAAAATATAAATATGGAGTTAAGTTTGCGCTGAAATAGCGTAAAAAAATGACGCTTTTTCAGTGCAAACAGAGTATAAATATGACCCCAAGTAGGCAGGATATTTGCAGTGCTGTTGCAGCCTGTGTAGTGGTACAACATAGCTTATCTCCTCAGAGACCATACTAAACTTGTACGCAGAGGATATATAAAACATACAATTATGACAGGTATGCCACATTGGACTCCATAATCAATATTCTGCCATGCTTGTCACATATGTGGGCATGAAATGGGCGGGTGCACTAGCCCATGGTTCTCAGCGTGTCCATTCTGGCTGTGGTTACTGAATGAAACAAAGGGCCTGATTTAGAGCTTGGTGGATGGGTTACTCCATCACAAACGTGACAGATATCCCGTCTGTCGTATTTCGATTCCAATAGGTTATAATGGGAACGTAATATGGACAACGGGATATCTGCCACGTTTGTGACAGAGTAACCCCATCCACCAAACTCTATATCAGGACTATAGTTGTTTGTTAGGAAAGTAACTAGTCTCTACTGAGCACCCATGGTGCTGTCCCAGTTTGACGTGAAACTTCCATCACATCAGGGTTGTTTCTGATGGAAGCGACGTGTGGCCACGGTGTTTAAGAGGTGAAAAGAATTGACTCCTGCAAATCTTGCGAATCACCCTTTAATCGCCAGAAGGCCAACACTCCCGTCAAGCAAACCACCAATGTATCTTGCTTCAGCGATTCCCTGTTCAATTCCCCGTTCAATTTTCCACAACTCCCTATGCCTTTGTTTTGTTTTGCTTTATCACCTCTGCTACATGAATACTGCCACACCAGATCCCTCGGTCCTGGCAGTGTAACAGAGACATTCATGATGTGAGAAAAATGTGAATCACTGGGATATATGTTGTGTCCTTCAAAACTGTACATCTGTCAATCCATGGCAAAACCAGACTAAGCTAGAAACTTCATCGGGAATGCCCCGGGTGACCCCTGAAGTCTGTATTCCATATGACTGCACATGGGTTGTTTGCAAATTCATAGAAAAACAATTTCATGGAATACCATTACTGAGAAGCTAATTCATCTAAACTGTTTAATGGAAATTTTCAGAATGAATTTCATTCACCTTTTCGTTGAAAGCAATTTATAGAATGTCTTTTTGTCAAAATTTACTCCTCAATGCTTACTTTTTAGGTATAAATGCAATGGCTGCAGGGCCTACTTTCAGAAACAGTTTTGTTGCAAATATTTATTTCAGTGCTTTTCTGCAGGGGACATTATTTCATATTTATATATTTAAAATTCTCAAACAATTACTCTGGATGCTTTTAATTCCCTGACCCATCACCACCCGTAAACACCATCTATCGGTGAACCCTCACAACTCCTAAACGCCATCAATCCCGACCCTTAAAATCCACCCCTCACCACAGCCAAACTACACCCATCCCTTGAACCCTAAAAAACGCTCACTGCCCTACAAACCAGCCATCGTTGACCCATAAGAACTCCTCAACACCCTAAACTACTCATCCCTGAACCCTAAAAAACTCTTCCTACATCTAAACTCCACTCATCCCTGAATTCTTAAAACCCCTTACCAGCCAAAACGCCAGCCCATCCGGAACCCTAAAAACTCTTCACTATCCCAGCCGCTACCCATAATGAAACCTTAAAAACCCTTACCAGTCCTAAACTCCACCCATCCATGAACCCTAAAACTACTCAACCCCTCAACCCCCGTACACTCTCCCATGCCTGAAACCTAAAAACACCTCACAC
Organism: Pleurodeles waltl; assembly: GCF_031143425.1. Taxonomy (NCBI): domain Eukaryota; kingdom Metazoa; phylum Chordata; class Amphibia; order Caudata; family Salamandridae; genus Pleurodeles; species Pleurodeles waltl. The sequence goes on along the minus strand of NC_090448.1, from coordinate 27,004,160 downwards.
ACCTAACCAACCATCTGTGAACCCTAAAAACATCATATTATGCCCCAACTGCAATTACACCTTACCCGTAAAATCCCTCATCACCCCAAACATTGCCCATCCCTGAACCCTAAAACCCCACTATAGTTCTAAACTCCACCCAAGTTTAATTTAATTTTGGACTTTTCCTTAAAATTGTCTTTCCTTTAAAATGTCTCCTTTAATTTGTCAATTGTCAAGTTAAAACTGATAAATGCAACACTGCAGGAATGACCCGGCACCACTATCCCTGAGGCTGCAATCTCCTGTGCCAGCAACCAGGAGCACCAAACACCAAACACAAGCGGATTGTGATGCTGTTAAGGAATTGCCATGTAATTCGATGCAATGATTATCAGTTTTGACACAAATCAATACATAAATATACTAACAAGTTTATAAAATTAGACAAAGTAAAGCAAGGAAAACATTATTAAATTTCCAAAATATTAAAATACATGCATTATATAATGTATCATCCCTTGTAATTACTGTAAATTATTGTTGGACAAATTAACTATTTTTGATGTCATACAAGAAGCCGTAGGTTATGCCTTTCTCAACCATTATTAACAGAAGAGCCGTCTGCATCGGGCACAGTTCATATGGGTACTTACGAAGCGCCCCTTCATGAATGATGGCAGAGATGCTGCACACGAGTTTGATGCACATCTCGGCGAGCGCGGGCATGGTGGCCATCTTGAAGGAATCCAAGCACTTGTAGCGTTCCATCTCCTCCCGGTGGTGCACAGAGATAGGGTCATTCCCATGGAAACCTGGCAGTTCTGAAAACCTTGGCAGTAGGACCAGCTGCAAGAATAAAGGACAGAGGCTCCATGAAGGTGTTCATAACAAGGGAAGATGTAGAAGAATGGCAAACAAAAAACAGCAAATATTTAATATGAGACTCTAATGCCTAAAGATCCCATGCCCAAGTCCAGTGCAGGCGAGAGGCGTGTGCTGCAAAACACAGGTCTCGGATTTGTTGCAAAGTCAAGGACCCAAGCATGTGACCCAAAACCCAAGACCACACATTACTTTGAATTCAGCAACCCAGAGAGTCTGTGACATGACCTTTGCTTATTAAAACCAATTGTGGGAGTGAGCACGATATGCACAACACATAGGACATGATTTAGAGTTTGGCAGATGGGTTACTGCATCACAAACATGGCAGATACCCTGTCCGCTGTATTATGATCTCCATAGACTATTATAGGTTTGTATGCGGCACACAGGATATCCGTCACATTTTGCCAGACTCTAAATCAGGCCCATAAAGGGGTGAATTAGAGATGGAAACAAGACAGAAAGAAACACAAATGCAGAAATGACTTCAGGGCAACTGTGAACATTCAAAGAGATTCTCAAACACCAAGATGAAAATATAGGTCCATATCCATAATTCACTTATTACCAGATGCATTTCCATATAAATAGCGCAGGCTTCTGAAATATTTGTCGTTGTCTCCACTGTTACAATTATGTATTTACCAAATGTCTGAGCTCAAAGTGCATCCGCAGGCAGAGGGACAAGTAAGATAATGAGGGGAAATGCCACTGATAGCAAATGTTGTGGTACCTCAATGTTTGAATGAAATACTCAACAGAAGTATAAAGGATACCTATTAAAACACATCAATCCAAAGAAATTTAAGAACATAAAATTGAAGACCTCATAGGCAACACATACGGCATGTACAGTTATAATTCTGGTCTTTTGAGATATATTCAATGTTATTTTCAACGATATCCCTAAGACATTTATAATGTTTCAGGGAAGGAGCTGAGAAAAGTCTCCATTGCAAATAACTGGTAGTGGAGTACGAATTACAGAGGATTTCCTCTGCAAAAGTCCTACGTATTTTTTCAAAACTCTGCTTTGTCAAGTTTCTTATGGCTTAAAAAATATTGCCAGGAAACATCTCAAATAAGCCCAGGTTTTACAGCAAACAATTATTGCACAGCTCCTCTTTTCGAAGGAACACTTGCAGCTAGCAAATTTTATTAAAAACACTTATTTTATGCAACAAATGTTATTTGCAAGGGTCTGCAGGCTGGAAAACTTTGGAATCCTTTCCTGGCAAAAATGAAAATTTTACCCACCTGATTGGAACATCTGATTAATAGAGAGGGGTTAATTTGTGGGCAGTCATAATGAGGGAGATGAATATACCCTGGGTAATTTTTTTCAGATTCACAGGGTTGTTAGCTCCAACAACAAGTGACAACTCGTACATCCTTGTAACATTTTTTATAAAGTTTTGCTTCAGCGATTCCCTGTTCAGTGATAAGGGATCAAACGCTGTCTTGTATTATTTAGGCATTGGGTTATGTATTGATAACCCCTTCTCCTTAGGCACATTCCTTTTGTCCTGAAGATGATCCTAGCATTGGAGTAAGGGATCGAAATGTCATCGACTGCAGCACAGTTTCCGTTTATTCACATTTAGTAGCGATGAGCGTGAGCACTGGTGGAATGTGACCGCATCTCTTAAGTTTCCTTGTGTCACATGTTCAATGCCTGAGTAGCTTCTCTACTGTACATTGTATGTTCCTTCCCTGTGTGCGTGTGCTTCCCCACTACATTGTTTAGTTTGTCAATAAATGTGCCAATTTTTGCATCTTCAATTTTGTAAATAGTACATAGACTTCATTTGGTTTCTATTGTTATTTGCTGTTCATTGTTTTCCTTGAGGGACCTATGTCCCTTTATAGTATAATGAGGATTAGGGGCACACTAATCATTCCACAGGGACTACTGTCCATGGATTGGGCTTCTATCTAGCGAGAGTAGTAGCGCTGTTGTGGTAAATGGTTCGCAGCTCATAGATTGAGGGCTCGATTCTCAAAGAGCCTCTGCAGTCGTGGCAGATTCTCGGCACTCGTGGCAGAATCTCCAAAAAATTAGAATTTGCATTGCAAGGATTCAGCCACGACTGCAGAACCTCCACCACGAATGCGGATCCACCACCATGACTGTGGAGCTTCTATCACGACTGCGGAGTCTTTGCCATGACCGTGGACCCTTCGCCTCGACTGCCAAGCCTCCGACACGACTGCGTAGGCTCTTTGTGTCTCCGGCCCTGTGTTTCTGTCAGATGTAGGATGTGTTTTCTTGTATCATCGGTGTATAGTTTTGAAAGGATAAAGGTTAGGGACAGGTATCCTCTCTTGGTCGGAGGGAGTCAAAATATGGCTGTGAATCTGCAATGTATTGTCAAGGGAGGTTATGAGTGCTCTAACAACAAAACAAAGAGACCCCTGTAAGGTCTTTTCCTCAGTTTCAGAGGATACGGGGCCTTGCCACGTGGAACAAAGTCATTTACCAATGGGACGAGGGGCCATAATACTTCTGCACTCCACTTGCAATGGGCAGACACTCCCTTTTGGAGTTGATTCTTTAGGGGTAGTGGGGTCAAGATCTCAAGGTTTACTCCAGGAGGAGCTAGCTGTTAGAAGCTCAAAATGCAGTGTACTACAATTGACAGCACTTTAGAACTTGACTGTCCAGTGAGCTAATAGTACAAGGCACGTTATGATACCTAAACGTTTAGGTTTGGGCCAAAGACCCAAACCCAAATGTGATTATAGCTCCCTCACGTTAGGAGCCACAAGAGTTTGTAACACTGGGGCTCAGGGTTGTTGTGATTATGCTGTGAATGATTTAGCTTCACTCGGCTAAACTCGAAGAGCCTGGGACTCCTCTCTAAAACAGGAGTGTGAGCAACGGTGTACAGAGATACTGACACAGAGCTAAAGATATATTATATTGTAGCCTTATAGCCCTTCGTAGCAGGCTATACCAGCCATTAGAGGTCCGCTCCAGTGTTAAAGGCCTGAGCTAAAGGCGAGGCCTATTAACAAGTGAGCGGAACTTTAATGGCCGGTATAGCCCTCTATGAAGGGCTATAACGCTATTAGAACATTCCGCCACTAGAGGACAGAATGTTCTAATAAACGGAACAAAGGCCTCACGGGGCCCAAGGGGGCTGAACCGCACCGACCCCCTCAGACCACGCCCGCAACCTCGGCTTCATCTTGGACCCTCTTCTCACCATGACCAAACAAGTCAACACCGTGTCCTCCGCCTGCTTCCTCACCCTCCGCATGCTCCGCAAGATCTTCGGCTGGATCCCTGCCGACACTAGAAAAACCGTGACCCACGCCCTCGTCACGAGCCGCCTGGACTACGGCAACACCCTCTATGCTGGGACCACCGCTAAACTCCAAAAACGCCTGCAACGTATTCAAAACGCCTCGGCCCGCCTCATCCTCGACGTACCCCGCAACAGCCACATTTCCGCACACCTGAGACACCTGCATTGGCTCCCAGTCAGCAAAAGGATCACCTTCCGTCTCCTCACCCACGCACACAAAGCCCTCCACAACAAGGGACCAGAATACCTCAACCGTCGCCTCAGCTTCTACGCCCCCACCCGTCTCCTCCGTTCCTCTGGCCTCGCGCTCGCTGCCGTCCCTCGCATCCGCCGCTCCACGGCGGGTGGGAGGTCCTTCTCCTACCTGGCAACCAAGACCTGGAACACCCTCCCCACCAGCCTCAGGACCACCCAGGACCACTCCGCATTCCGGAGACTCCTCAAGGCCTGGCTTTTCGAGCAGCAGTAACCCCCTCTCTCCCCTAGCGCCTTGAGACCCGCACGGGTGAGTAGCGCGCTTTATAAATGTTAATGATTTGATTTGATTTGATTTGAAATCCTCTCAGGTTCCATGAGGCTTTTGTTTACAGGCGTTGCGGTGTGAAAAATATTGGAATGTTGTACTCCGGGCTTCTACCAGCCATTACAATACCAGAGCTAATCCAATGTCTCCAATGGCGCTCCCAACATTCCGATGTTCCAATAAAAGTAGGACCATCAAAAAAATAGGTTATCCCTAACTTTAAAAAATGGCTCCCAAAAACATATCACCTAAGCATCAGCATGCCCACCTTTGGGAATCCTTAGCCCTTCTCCTTCTGTCCTAGTAGCCAGACGGCTTGGCATTGGTGACCACTGTGGATCACTAGGACTTGACACTAGAGCCCTGAATCCCACTGGACCCTGAGTTTGAGATTGCATGCAAACTAGTGAGCCACCATCCACATTTGTCCCATAGATGCCCCTATTTAGTGCCTATATTTTGAAAACTACGTCTTGCAGCAGAGTAATAGCTGCAGCCACAGACGGCTTTGGTTTGCTACCACCAACAAGGTAGAACTCGTTTTGGTGAGGGGCAGGCATAGCATAATTACTTACGTGTCATTTTTATAGTTTCAGTGTGCTTATGAGAGACATTCAATGACTAAATGGGTGACAACTTCGAGTGACACTTTCTCGTGAGCAAAATCAAGCAATGGAGTCCATGAAAAAAGGTGCATATCAGAAATTACACCCATTTGCTCAACGAAGAATTCTACGAAGATCTTGAAACTGGTGCAAAGTACCTGATCTTTGCAGCAGGCACTTTAACCCTCTGTGCTACTTGATGCTGAGCTGCAACAGCCCCTTAACAAAACCCTGATCTCTCTCCAGCAGGAACATTACTCATCAGTTAACTTTGATGTTTTTTTGATTGTTGTCTGAAAACTGCCGGATACACAGGTAACTCTCCAGCAGGAGCTTTCATTCCTATGAGTTATGTCTGAGCACAGCACCTTCTCCCACAGCCCAGCCAAAGGTCTGGCTGAACCATAAGTAACAGAGGGTCTCTGTGGCAAAAGCAGTAACTCACTGAGCTATCTACATAACATACAGTTTTGTGATATTATGGTACACGTTCTTTGCAGCAGGAATATTACCGTGCTGCGCTTCTTCATGGTAAGCCAACTCAAAAACGCCACCAGACAAAACTCTGATCTCTCTCCAGCAGGTCTTTGACTTATTATGCCAGAGTCACTGTCTGTGCTGGGAAAAATGCCTGGCGCCTCGAGCTGGTGGTGCCAATGTCTGGAGTCTGGTCTAAAGAAGGCACCCTTACATTAGAACACTGGGTCAGAATTCCATGGTTTGTGCATTACATTTTTTTTGCTGGAAAGTATAAATCTGGATTCAAATCTAGACGATCCCGGTATCATTCTTCAATTCAGCAAAAAATAATTGAAAAATCAATTAACGGAATGGAGGGAAAGTGACAGAGCAAACAGAGAATGTAGGAAATCGACAGTAGCACTTTATATGACTGAAGCCATTTGAGACAATTCAAAACTATTTATTAATAGTTTTAAATACTCAAGAAATATTTTACTGAACTTGAATGCATTTTAGGACATTGCATTTCTTAGTGGCTTTGGAGTACAAATTTACTGAAGTGTCCCTGTGGGGATGATTTGCACAATCCACAATGCATTTTAATATATCTTGCAGATTTTATCATGATATTAGGAAATGTTTCTTAAAACCTCTATTTGTCATCAACAAATTATTTTATTGTGGAGAAGCTTTTAATTATTTATGTAAATTGGATACTAAAGGGCAATGTCATGCAGTACTAAAATTTATTTTATATGCTATAGAACAAAGGAAAAAATAATTCACCTAGAAACTCTCCGCTATGAGAATCAATAATGGCCACATTTGTTGAAATAAAAGATTTTAACTATTTATTATTAATGCTTAGTAAATATTTGATTGTATGGTATCTTAGTTTTTTGTTTTTTAAAGGAATTGTATATCTTTTATGGAGTAAAACCCGAATAAAGATTGATTTGATTGATTGATTGAGTCACACAGCAGGCGGCTGCTCTGCTGCTCAGATAGTGTCACTGTGATGTGGTTGGCACTGACAGCCAGGCACAAAGAAGACCGGCACCTAATGCTGCTCACACATGTGAAGTCCAAACGACTCCAGCTTTACATGTGAAACCCCTCCCACACATGCGTGTAGACAGCCAGTCCCAGAAGGCAAAAGGCCCCAGTAATTGGGGACTGAATTGAAGTTTTATGGGGGTGCCCGTAGGCATTCCTCCTTCATGGGTAAATGTAAAAAAGTCTTTGCCCCTGATTAGAATAGACGCTGCCCCAGAGTCAGCCCCACGTAGCCTGTTTGAGAGGGAAGTTGTGTCTCTCAAAAGTGAGCTTCACATTGTGTGACCCCTGACACCAGGGCCCGGCTCTGATGTCTAAAACATTTAGCGGCATATTTATGAGCCCCTTGCGCTGCTGGGGCATCACTTTTTGTGACACTCCGGTAGCGCTAACTACAAAATTATATCTATGAGGCACTGCAAAGCCACTTTGCGTGGCACTGAATAGCCTCATAGATACGGAGTAAGGCAAGGCAGCGTAAATCGCTACGCTTGCGTACTCTGCTTTAGGGAGGTGTTCCATGGACATTGCAGTGAGTGTTCTCATGCAACATGCGTGGATTATGACGCTTTCTCAGATTTACAAAACCATGTAAACCTGGGGATGTGCAAAAACCTTACGCCTCCCACAGGAGGCGTAACGAGGAGAAGTAACCTAACTTCTCTTTGTTTTCTCCTCTTTCCATGTGTACTGTATTCTGCAGCACACACGGGAAGAGGAACATACCTCTCAGGATTGTGTTTGTGCAGGAAGGTGTCCCTTCCTGCACTTAAACAATCCCACCAGCAACACAGGGATCCTTGTCCCATGGTGCAAGGGTGCCTGCATTGGCGCTCGCCTGCCAAAATGGGAAAAGACAGGAATACACTGTATAGTATATTTATAAATACGGTGCATTCCTGCCCTTTCACTTTGGCGTAGGGCAGTGCAGCAAGGCGATTTGCTGAGCTGCCCTACGGCAAGTCCCCATAAATGAGGACCTTACTGTTAAAGGGAGAACCACCAGCGTGGCCGTGGGATTTTGAGTTTATGTGGCAAAACGCATACCCGTCCAGAAAACATACAAAGTGTGGGTGGCACGGGTGCTCAAAGGCATGCAGAGGACTTTCATTCCTTATCAGTTCTTTTACAGCATTTTGGTTGCAGATCATTCCATCCAAAACTGGGAAAGAATTATACACGCCTTGTGGCATGATTCATGCAGGAATGTGACCTTTTATGGTGCATCAAAAAGCTTGTTCCACCTCAGCCTATATGATGCTTGACAGAGTCGGGGCATGTCACGTTCTGTCATTAATATACTGAGGCTCTGCACTGACAGAATGGGAGGTTAGTTGAAAGAAGCCATCTTGTCTTCTAGGCACTGTGGACATGTCATTGTTTGCAGTCTTGTGAACCCAGTTGTGGCTGCTGCCAGGAAGGGGTGGGGGCAGTGCACGGAGCGGGGGGTGGGGTAAAATAAATGAAAATAAACTTACCTGCCCCTCATGATCCACTGCTTCTGCTCCAGCGATTGCCCTGAGTGGGCAGAAATGCCGCTCAGGGAGGAAGTGGGGCACTGTGCTTGGTCTTCACCCGGATGTTAAATACAGCCGGGTGGAGAGTTTCTCAGCCCGCATGTCAGTTTGGCATGCCTCGGAGGGCCGGCCAAACTGACATGCGCACTTAAAAGCGCACCACTACTCCTCCTCCACTCGCTGACGTGGAAGAGGCTGGCCCCGCCCTGCCCTATGAAAGCATAATAATAAAGGGATAATCAAATACTTTCATTATCCCTTTGTTTTTCTGCTGTCAGCAGCGGGGAGATGCTCCTCCGCCATAGTGGGGGGGCCGTCCCTGTGTGAACCTGGTAGGTGCAGGGAATCGAAATGTTAGGCTATTGGTGGGTGACTTGCATATGATAGGGCGCCTCTCAAAGGGGACAGTGGTGTGCATAAAAAGTGGTGGAATGCAAACCAGAGCCAGTGCCATTGCAACGTTGTATTCGTAAAACCAATATAGCCACTGTTAAATATTTCAAAACCTAGATAACCCTTAGCAAGTAGTAAGTCGGAGATTTGATGGACTCGGGAAATACATTCCTGGAAAGTAAAGGCACCGCTCTGTAAATGATCCCTTGTAGTAATCATAGGGTAATAAATTGTTTTTTTTACACAACGCATGCTATTGCAGTTGTACAGCTAATTAAAGCAGCAAATAACATGATACAGTTGCATAGGCGATCGGCCCCAATGGAATTCTAATTTGTGACCTGCACTTGGAAACATATTTCTGCAGGAGATGCATAAACCCATTAAGCTACCTTGCAGGTGTTTGACTGTGATGATGATGACAAAAGGCTCTAAGAAGGATACCTACATTTGGTACATGTCGCTGGACTGGGTGACATAATCAGCTAGACCAAGAATGCACATGAAGAGTTGTGTTTCATAGTCGAAACTAGGAGCGGGCAACAAATTCCACTCAGTCGGCGGTGTTGGTGGAATTTGGCCAGTCCGCACTAAGCTTGTAACGGGGAGTTCCGTCAAAATACCACTAATCGCCACACTGCAGGGTGTTTTTTTTTTAGCACAGCTCACTATCATAAGTTGACGAGTGTGAGCGAGAATTGGCATCCCCTAGCATGATTTTCGGGCTCTTAGAAGGCACCTGACGAGATTTTCTCTTTGCGAACAGTAGCGGATGGTCGCAACCGTTTGCAGTGAAAAAGCTTCTGCTAGAGTAGAAAATCTACTTAAGCGGCAGCAAAATCTACTCGAGCAGCAGCGCCATCTGGCACGCCATGTGGTGCCTGATTTTTCAGTTCTGAACGAGCTCCCAGCACTAAAAATCAGAACGAGCAGTGCAATGTGATGATTTTCATCCGTTCACAGAACTCCGCGGAATGTCATGGTGTTTTCATGTAACTCCACGGAATTCCATGGAGTGAAACTCCGTGAGTTCCACCCACCGCTAGTGGAAACCCCTTCAATAAGGATTACTCTGCTGCCACAATATGTATGTTCACCTCTCCCAGCCACTGCCAGCCACTAGACACACATATTGGCACAGGCCTACTTACCGAATCGACTGAAATAAAAGCTGCCATGTGACGGTGCTGCACGCCAAAGCGCTGGAAGCGAATCGCAATCTCATACTGGTTACCGGGTTCGAAGCAGAAAGGCCGGGATAGGACGATGTACCTGGGAGAGGAGTGAGCAGAAGAGAGACAGCGAGAGAGAGAGACGGAGAGAGAGAAAAAGAGAGAGAGGGAGACGCAGACATAGAAAAAGGGAGAGAGACCAAGAGAGAGAGAGAGAGAGAGGAGGAGTGCAAAAAAAGAGAGAGAGGGAGGCGGAGAGAGAGAGAGGGAGAGACAGACATAGAAACAGGGAGAGAGACCAAGAGAGAGCAATAGAGAGACAGATAGAAAGAGACCGAGAGAGAGAGAAAGAGAGAAAGAGTAGGAGAGAGAGAAGGGGAGAGATGACATGTCACTTTACATAATACATTGTTACCAAGGAGTGGAGCATTACACAGCTACAGGAAATAACCATGGATCTCAACCAGGGGTAGCCAGGGGTATCTGTTGCTACCCCTGGGCTACCCTTTGCCACCCCTGGCTCTGCCATTACCCCTCTGCGTTCAGGGGTCATGCAGGCAGCAACCGGAAGGTAAACTAGGGATGTGGGTAGTATTCACCCCTTGTCCCTCCACTACGCGGTTTTTAGCAAACCTGAGGCTGTTGAGGGCTTCGGGTGAGACAAGTGGCCAAATGTGTGTTGTCACTGGGATAAGAGTGTGTGTGTGCTTCCTTAAGCTTCCACAGGCTTTTTGCTTAATTAATGTCCATGGAAATAACCCTAAATGTATGCTTAACTAATCAAGCTCCTTTAGGACACTGAATTAGCAGTGAGGCAACAGTTTTCTTTTGCTGCTTTTTAAAATGAATGTGACCTATACCACAATAGTGTATGACACACTTATGGAATATTTAAGGCAGCTCTCTGCATGGCTATGGCTGGCACTACAGTTTGGAATCCGATGCTGTGCTGCAGATAAACCCCAAATGTGAATATGGTTTTAAACCCACACAACCATGCCCTGAAGTTTGCACTGTTGCACTGTTATCTTGGGTTTTGATAGCTCATACTTGCAGGAGTGTTTGTGTGATGGCTCCTCTTGTGAAGTTGAACTCTCCCAACAATGGCAGCCCTAATGTTATTGCTTTCCCAGCATTCCTTACTCCCCTGACATCCTCCCCTCCCTGATGCATCTCATTCACAGTCTGGGATATGATCCAGACGCCCCCTTTCACACTTGCAGTAGGTACATCTATGCATGATTACTAGGAGCACTAGGGCCTAAAACTATTTAATTTCCAAACATCAGCTTTAGGTTTTAGTTGGCAGGAATCAGGGTTGGAGGGGCTGTAGTGGTTGTGGTTTTCGGACACAGTACCATGAACCCATCTGCGTTGAGTGTGTTTAAGTGAAGGAAAGGCCGGCAGTCTTTATGCACTGCAGGTGCTGATTGGATTTGGGATGCATGCATGGGGAGAACATGCTCCGTAGCAGAGCACCTGCAGAGCACCACTTTCCCCAGTAGACCACAAACCCTTGTGTGGCTAGAGACATGGCAGCCATCTTGGATCTTCAAGGCAGCCATCTTTTATCTTCAGGTAGAACACCTCTTATGGTGCCCTGTGTCTTAGGATGGCAATTGTGCTACAATGTTGCTGCAGCCAGGACCTTGCTACATGGATGATGAAGCTCAAGTGGCAATACCTCTTACTTTCTAAAGGAGTGTTAATTGACACTTGCATCACAAAGAAAGAAACTTTGAATTATTTCTTGCACATTCATTTTGAACTCAAGACATGCTATGCTATGAGTTCTTGTGAAGGAACTCTTCTTAAGAGGACTTTGCACACGTACATACATATTTATCTATGTTTTGTAAATGGTATCTATCTATCTATCTATCTATCTATCTATCTATCTATCTATCTATCTATCTATCTATCTATCTACTACCTACTGGCAGTCGCAAGCAGGTGGTTATAGTTAGGATCATGTTTCCATTGAAAAATAGTTTTTTGACTTGCCTATATCTTTGGCGCCGTTTGACAGATCTTCATGAAAATTTCCCCAAAAAGTGTGCAGGTAATTTTTGGTGCACATGGAAAGTTTTGGGGTGATCTGTAAAGCAGGGGCGGAGAAAAGGGGATGGGGGCTTAAATAAAAATGCATTTCCCATTTTAATTCCCATAGGGAATCTAGACACGACTATAGCCCAAACCGCTGGTCGGAATTTACACCAAATGTGACAGAATGTAGCTGTTGGTCCAGAAAGAGTGATGTTTGTTATTTGGTGTAAATCTGTTAAGTAGTTTTTGAGATATTCAAAGCAAAACAAATATTGATATCTAGAGGCGCAAAGGCTTCACAATTGTTCCTGATCTCATGCAGACATCTGATTGGCTGCCAACACGATAACCAAGAAGTGTTGGCAGCCATCTTGGGACTCGTCTTCAGCCCTGGGGACCATCACCTCACCGGGGCTATTGTTTCTAAATAAGGGGGACCAAGCACCCCTCCCACTGCCCTGGGGACCACCACCTTCCCAAGGCTGGAATAAAATAAGATTGGGGGTTCTTGCGGACCCCTGGCCCCAGGGACCACCACCTCACACCTTCGCCATGCATTGCGAATTACCTTAGAAATTTCAGCACTCATGACAACTTTTATAGCGTCAGTAAAAATATCAATGACACATTAGAAGTCAAATTGTTAAAGAAAAAACTGTGCCTGGTGAGGGCGTGAGTTATATTTACTTTACACTGCGAGTTATAGTCACGTAAAATAACTCTAACTATAACTGCCGAATTTTTCTGGTTTGTGCGAGCAAATTCGGAACCTAACTATAATGACCCTGTAAACTGTGTAACCTTTGTTTTTCACGAAAATTCCCCCAAAAAATTAGACGCTCAAGCGTGGGCCAAGAAAAAAGGGGTGGGGGTGGTCACAAAACACTTTTTTCCCTCTGCATCTTTACATAGGGATTTTGAACAGCAATAGTGCCCGAACCACTGGAAGGATTTACACCAAATTTGGCATAAAGTTAGGTCCTGGTCCAGAAAGTGAACTTTTTGTGATTTGGTGTGAATCTGTTCAGTGGTTTTCCTGTAATTAAGTGAAAAAACAAATTTGTAAATATAGGGACGTGGATCCGTCGCGACTCCTGCGCGGAGAGCCGCAGCTCAACGCACCAAAAGCAGTACTGTGATTGGCTGACAGCAAGCTGTGAAGAAAGTTACGTCTACCATTTTATGAAATGGTGCACGGTCCCGGGGGATGAAAATAGAGGAAGAAAACGATAGAAGGAGTCAGGGTAGAAGTACTCTGATCCCATAGGGGCACTGAATGGGTGAATGCATGACCCCTTTTTTGGTCAAAAAATGTAAAAGCTCAGTCGAGGCCCTCAGCACAACTCTCCCATGTAACGTTGCAACAGAGTTGCAAACCCTGCAGATAAAATGTTTTATTAAATATACATTTACACACTCATTCACAGCCTGAGTCAGTCACACACCCACTCACAGACGCACACAGAGCGTGGTACACCCAATCATACACTCATGCATCCATTCAAAGATACCGTAACACACACACACAGCAAGTCACAGACCAACTCACAGTCACACATCCACTCACAGACCCACACAGACAATTGTACACCCACACAGACACTTACACACCCACTCACATACCCACTCAAATACTCACACACTATTCACAGATCTAACCACACTCATGCACCCACTCACAGACCCACTGAAGCTCATACACCCACTCAAAGACCCACTCAGACTCTCATACACCCACTCAGACACACTGACATTCATATAGCCACTCACAGATGCACACAGACATTGGTACACCTACTCACAGATCCACTGACACTCATGCACCCACTCACAGACCCACTGACACTCATACACCCACTCAAAGACCCACTCAGACTCTCATACACCCACTCACAGACATAATGACAATCATATAGCCACTCATACATGCACAAATATACTGGTACACCCACTCAAAGACCCACTCACACACTCATGCACTCCCAGACCCAGTCACAACCTCATGCACCCACTCACAGACCCACTTAGATACTCATGCACCCACACACAAACCCAGTCAGGCCTTCATGCACCCACTCACAGACCTACTCAGACACTCATGCACCCACTCACAGACCCACTCAGACCATCACACACCCACTCACACACCTACTCAGACACTCACACACACTCTCAGACCCACTCACATCCTCATGCACTCGCTCACAGACTCACTCAGACACTGACACACTCACTCACAGATCCACTCAAACCATCACACATCCACTCACAGAACCACTCAGACTCTCATGCATCAACTCTCACACCCAGAGACATCCTCTAACACATATTCTCACACCCACAGAGACAGAACCAGTGTGTGGTTGGGTGTTTATGGGGGTTGGATGCATGGCTTGGCCTGCGGCCAGGCCCTGTGGCCAACCCTCGCCACACACAGCCAAAGGCTGGCCGTGAGCGGTGTGGGGTTGGGTGGTTATCGGGGGCTGGCTGCATGGCCTGGACGCAGGCCCTGCAGCTAACCCCACCAGACATGATCAAAGGCTGTGTGCAGCAGAAGTTGGATTAACGTATAGTAATTAAAATTACTTTACATTAAAAAAAATAGAAATTCACTGAATAAACCGAAGGTTACAGGGACGTTGTAGTAGGTTCTGAATTTACTCATACAAAACAATAGAAATTTAGCAGTTATAGTTAGAGTTATAACTATAACTCACACCCTAAGGTAACTATAACTTGCGCCCTTGCCATGCACAGCTAATTTCCCCGGATATTACAGCACTCATGACAACATCTATAACATAATTAAAAATATAGATGAAACATTAGCAGTCAAATTATTGAAGACAAAACTGTGCATGGCAGGAGCTAAAAGTTTAGAACCACAGAGGGTTAATGGTGTTCCTTGTTTTTGCAGCTCTACAAAGTCATGAGGAAACTATACTTAACTGGGCGAACAAGGAGTTTGCCCAGCACAACAGTGAAACAACGGACTTCCCATCCTCACAGGACCTCTGTGATAGACTCAACACTTACTTTCACCACAAAATCAAGACCATCTATGACAGTTTCAGCAAGGACAACCTACCTGCAGAACCCCATCTACCAAAACCCGACACCAACAAACCAACAATCACCACCTGGACCCCCCCTCACCACCGAAGATAATCTGAGAACAATGAGGTCCATACACTACGGAGCCCCCACGGACCCATGCCCCCACAACATTTTCAACAGATCTGCAGACACCATCGTCCCCAAGCTCTGCCTCGCCCTCAACCACTCACTAGCTGCTGCCACCTTCCCCGACAATTGGAAACACGCAGAGATCAGCCCCCTCCTCAAGAAACCCTCAGCAGACCCCACCGACCTCAAAAACTTCAGGCCCATCTCCCTACTCCCTTTTCCTGCGAAAGTCATCGAAAAAGCAGTCAACAGCCAACTCGCCACGTTTTTAGAAGACTACAACATCCTCAACATCTCCCAATCTGGATTCAGGAAAAACCACAGCACCGAAACAGCCCTCCTGGCCGCAACAGACGACATCCGCTTCCTGCTGGACAAGGGAGAGACGGCAGCACTCATCCTGCTAGATCTCTCGGCGGCCTTCGACACAGTCTCCCATTACACCCTGATACGAAGATTCCACGAAGCCGGCATCAGAGACAAGGTCCTCGACTGGATCCAATCCTTCCTCTTCAGCAGAACTCAACGAATGAGACTCACCCCCTTCCTCCCAGATCCCACACCCACCACCAGCAGAGTTCTCCAGGGATCTTCCCTCAGCCCCACGCTGTTTAAAGTCTACATGGGCCTGCTAGTCACCATCATCAGAAGCTACGGAATCAACATCATCTCCTACACCAAAAACACCCAACTCATCCTCTCCCTCTCCAACAAACCCGACAAGGCCAGACACAATTTCCACAAAGGCATATAAGCAGTTGCCAACTGGATGAGAAGCAGCTGCCTTCAACTCAACGCAAACAAGACAGAAGTACTCATCTTGGGCCCTCAACCAAGCGCGTCGAACAACTTCTGGTCCCCCTCGGAAACCCGCCCACCCCCATCAGCCAAGCCCGCAACCTCAGGATCATCCTGGACTCCAATCTGAGCATGAACCATCAAATCAACTCAGTCACCTCCACCTGCGTCTGCACCCTCTGCCTCCTCCGCAAGTCCTTCAAATAGATCCCCCTCGAACACATAAAGACTGTCACACACGCCCTCATCACCAGCAGACTGGACTATGGCAATGCACTCTATGCCGGTATCAAAAAGAAACTCGTCCGCAAACTACAAAACATCCAGAACGCCGCCGCCAGACTGGTGTGGAGACCTCTGACTCTGGTTTCTCTCTCACTCCATTCCCATTCCCTCCTTCTCCTGTTGACCCTCGTATATGAGCCTACATGGTTGTTGGTGGGATTGGTGAGACAAGGGAAAGGACACTGCTTTCATTGGATTAAGTGCACAAGATTAGTCCAAACCGGACACTAATATCCATGAGTGTGGGCAGCACTGAATAGCATGTGGAAAATACCTAATGAGCGTACACCATGCACAACCGTAGATGTTGCTGTGGAAGAGTTATGTAGCATGTAAATCCTACATGTAATTTGTGCCGTGCACACCTAGTGAGAGCTCAGTGCACAGGACCCCTTAGTTATGCTTTAGCTGAATCCCACTTTTGACTTGGATTGAACACAACCGTGAGCAGCTCTACACTTGGTGGATCAGGCTCATGCACTATTTAAACCTTCTTTGTGCTACACTTCAGTGACTCACACACAAGTTTGTGAACACTTTCAGGGGAAGTGGGTATCACTGTTGTTTGTAAAAGCCTCCCCTTCCCATCCACCTCAGGCAGTCCCCCACCCTGTCACAGTTCTGGAGGGACCTCAAGACCTGGCTATTCGACTGATCCTAACACCCCCCCCCCACCTCCAGTAGCGCCTTGAGATACCCA
This sequence comes from Pleurodeles waltl, assembly GCF_031143425.1. NCBI lineage: Eukaryota > Metazoa > Chordata > Amphibia > Caudata > Salamandridae > Pleurodeles > Pleurodeles waltl. The sequence continues at coordinate 26,987,239 of NC_090448.1, read as the reverse complement.
TGGGTGAGTAGCCGCGCTTTACAAATCCCTGATTGATTGACTGATTGAAAGCCAATTTTCAGTACAGCAAACACTTAAAGTAAAGCAGCGGTCTGTGCACCTTTAAAGCCTGAAGGGTGCGGCTGTAAGCAAATGCATTAGAAAGTGTCACTGTTTTCTTGCAATAGTGCGTTAGGTAATATGTTGTCCCAGAGCACAACTGAAGCACTAACTGTGATCTCAGCCATCCGTAGGCGGCAGCACAATAAGGACTTTCTTGCAGAGTCAGCTACAGCATTAGTCATAACAAGTTAATGCATAAATTGATGTTTAACAAACAATGCTAAGATAATGCAACTTCACTGATGATTAATAGAAGTAAATCATATTCTGTGTGATGTATAATGTGACACATAATGCGTTAATCTGATATTCATGAAACAATGCTAAAGTAACATGATTCAACAATGTTTAAAATAAGACCAGCAACAACAATAGAGTATTTCTCCCTCCCCCTGCAATGACTCATGCAGTGTATCTGTTACCTGCCGCCTAAGCTGCTTTGGCACTAGACTTTTATAAACTTAGGGCCTCATTTATGAGGTTTTGGCGCAGGGCAGTGCCGCAAGGATTCTTGCTGCAGTGTCCTGCGTCAAAAGAAAAGGGTAGGAATGTGCAGTATCTATGAGATACAGCGTATTCTGGTCCTTTCGCCTTGCGCTGGCGCATAATGCGCTGCCATGCACCAACACAGGCACCCTTTCACCATGGTGCAAGGGTCTCTGCATTGCAGGGATAGTTGTTTTTGTGCAGGAAGGGGCACATTCCTGCACAAAAACAATCACGAGATGTGTGCTGCAGAGTGCAGCACACATAGAAAAAGGAAAAACGAGGTGAAATGAAGGTATTTCTGTTCATTTCCCCTCCCGAGGCGTAGACATTTGACACATTCCCAGGTTTACGAAATCTCATAAGTGTCCCCACGTAACACCCATGGCATGCCTCCCTATCACAGGGTGAGGGAATGCGGCGTCTTGCTCTGCGTTGCCTCCGTCCATATCTACAAGGCCATGAAAAGCCATGCAGGGTGGCTTTACGTGGCCTTGTAGATATGGCCATGCAGTGTGCGCTGCCAGATGTGACGTTGTGACGGCACACAGGAGCTTGTAAATAGACTCCTCAGAGAATAACCCCATTCGCTATTGTGGACAGCTTTATGTGCTTATATCTACTTCATCTCGGCTCCTCCGTGTTGACTTTTGTATGACGTTGCCTTTCATCGTGAAAGTAATACTGCTGCAGGGTAAACCTTCAGACCCCTTTGTTAAGTAAGATCATTTGACATAGATGCTGAAACCTGATTTGGTGACTTCGGCATTTGGCTCTCATATTGTCCACAATGTGTATGTATGCCTTTGTATTATCCAGGGGCGCCTCCTCCATGAGGTTGGAGGAGGATGCCCCCCGGCCAGTAGTGGCAGCTGCAAAACCTTTACAGGGAAACGAAACCAAACAGTGTTTGTTATCGTTTCCTTGTAAAGGGGCAGGGCCACGGGGGTGACGAGTGTGAGGGGGAGTGCTAAGCACTCCCCCTCAGATCCCCCTCAGAGCGCATGTGTGTTTGGCCAGCCGTCTCGGGCCAGCCAAACACACATGCGCACAGGGCACTCTCCAGCCCAGCAACACTGTTACTGGGCTGGAGAGAGCCTGAACAGGCTCCAGGTCTGCCTGGGAGCGCCCTGGCTCGGCGCTCCCAGCCAATACTCACGCTGCTTTGAGCAGCGTCAGGATTGGCCGCAGGTCAGGCTGGGAGCCTGCGCATGCAGCCAGCAGAGGTCCGGGCACAGCGCAGCAGTGCGTACTGGTAAGTTGTTTGTTTTTTAAAATTTTATTAATATTTCCCCCCCCCGTCTCCCCTCTGCGCGCCATACCGCCCCCTTCAACACCAGAGAGCTGCGACTGGTATTATCTCAGGTAAAGCCAATCCCTGCACACAGTGCTTTGTCATGTAGTCTACAGAATTCTACTCCGTTCACCTCTTGATAAAATACTGTACTTTCGTATGCAGAACCTTCATTTTCAATTCACGGATAACACTAGGCTCATCCTCTCCATGTCAGAGAAATCCCCCATGACCAGATCCAACTTTACCGAATGCATGATCCACGTATCAGAACGGATGAGAACCAACTGCGTGAAACTCAACACAGATAAGACTGAAGTGCTGATCTTTGGGGCCAAAATCTTCCCCTGGGACGTCACCTGGTGGCCATCAGAGCTCAGTCCTGCCCCATCACTCACCAACTGCGCACACAACAAGGGGATCATATTAGATGACAAACACAACATGGCCTCTCTGGTGAACCAGTCAGCTCGTTCTGCTTCCACATGCTACGCATCCTTTTCAAAATCTTCAGATGGATTCCCAAGAGCACAAGAGGCCCTAATCACCAGCACATTTGACGAAAACAATGCACTCTATGCCAGAATCCTTAACCACCTCCTCCACCATCTTCAGACCATCCAGAATGCTGCTGCTAGACCCGTCCTGGACCTCCCTCGGCTCACCCACATCACGCCGCATCTCAGAGATCTCCACTGGCTGCTGATACACAAAAGCTCCCTATTGAAACTCCTCACTCACAAAAAACTGGACCAGCAACCTCAACGGCCGCCTCCACTTCCACCAGCCCACCAGACACCTATGCTCTGCCTCACTCTCTCTCCCACACACTCTGCATCTGTAAAACCAGAGAAGGAGGCCTAGCCTTCTCATACCTCACATTCACAACATGGAATGACCTCCTGCTACACCCAAGGGCCTTCTCCTCGCTTCTGGAGTTTTGTAAGAAGCTAAAGATCAGACTCTTCAACCAAGACCCTGCAGACGACCTTCACACCTGCCCCAGCGCCTGGATGACTCTTGTGTGATTAGTCACTCTTTACAAAACCACAGAACGTATAACACAAAGGCATCTTCACTTCAGAGTTCTTTGTAAATTGTCAACAGTGCCTTCCACGATTATAAATGGACTTCCAGGGGTAATGCGCACAAAGAACACAACAGTTAATAGAATTGTTGAGCTAAAACACCTTGGCCACGGGGAATATCTCTATTGTTTATTATTTCTTAACCTGTCTGGCCATTTCCTGCCTAAACCACACACAAAGACATGGTTGAATTAAACCTTACAATATATCTCCCCTTTCTTTTTTACATTGAGTGTTGGCAGCAAATGCATTTGTGCTTCGGAGCTTGAAGTGTAGCGGTAGTGTGCTCCTGGAACTGCTTTACTGGAACTCAAAAAAATCATTACAGTTACCTCCAGCACCTCTCATGTTGTTGCAAAGTGAATACCATTTAATTCTCTATGACTCATGCATAAGCACACTATTAAATGGACCATTCCATCCCCTGCCATCAATGGCCGTCTTCCTCCACAACCTTATCCACTTAACCAACTACAATGGTTCAAGTCAGCAGTCAGGGTTCTTTATTTCAGGCTGCCCTTCTTTGTAAATTCTCTACATATTCAGGTGTTGTCAAACCCATCTTCTCACGTTTACAGGACAGTAAACACATAGGGGCATATGTACAATGCATTGGCATAGGGCAGTGCCGCAAGTCTTTTTTCTGCGCTGCCCTACGCCAATTCGAAAGGACAGAAGTGCACCGTATTTACAAGATATGGTCCATTGTTGGCCTTTCCTTCTGCGCTGGTGCACAATTTGCTGCCTAGCGCCAATGCAGGCACCCGTGCATCATGGTGCAATGGACTCGGGTTGTTGGCAAAATTGTTTTTGTGCAGGGGCACCTTCTTACACAAAAACAATCCCAAGAGGAGAATGCAGCACACATAGAAAGAAGAAACAAAGAGGACAACTAAAGATATTTCTCCTCGTTGCACCTGCCCTGTGGAGGCGTACAGTTTTGACGCATTCCCAGGTTTAAATATACGTATAAATCCTGGAATGCAACAAAATCCATGGGTGTTGTGTGGGAACACCCACTGCAAAGCCAATGGAATGCCTCCCTACCACAGTGTAACGCAACACAACGACTTGCGCTGCCTTGCCTTGCACCAGATGTACAAGGCCATTAAAAGCCACGCAAAGTGACTTTGCGTGGCCTCGAAGATATGGGTCTGCACTCTGCACCGCCGGAGCGTCAAAAAAAGTGATGCATCTGCAGCGCAAGGAGCTTGTAAATATGCCCCTTAGTTCTTTACTTCTCGAAAGAAAGATGTGCCAGATTAAGGTGGTACAAAATGCATTCAGATCACAACATAACAACAAAAAACGTAACATTCGGTCCAAGAAAGAAGCCTAAACACTGCTTTCTGGTGGGTGAAGTACCTGATGGCAATGTTGCTTCAGCCCTCTTCCGCCCCTAGAGTACATATAGTTCCACTGGTTCACCTCAATGGTGCATCATGTGTTCCCTATACTGGCCAGCGTGTGGCTTGGGTCTCCACTCTTACCTTTCAGTATGAGGCAGCTTCTCGCTGTACAACTGTTCGGAGGGCAGCACATTCCCGCAGCGGGCACTCATGGACAGCATCTGAGAAGCGACACTCACCAGGGCCTCCCAATCTTCAGTAGACTGCAGCAGGTGGGTGCAAGGGAAGAGACATGTCCATAAACATAGACTGGCGGCAGGTAAGAGACAGACATCAAACACAGTGCATGTCTTATCCCAAGGATCCAACCCACAATGCATAACAATATTGCATTTAATCAAAGACACACCAGGAGAGATGGGGAAAATGGTACAGCAGCTCAAATTCCCAACGTGATTGAATGCAGTGGTGTAACAAGGCATTTTAGTGAAACTAATGCTAGGAATGGAGACCAATATATAAGATCAGTAGTAATAATCAAAAGTTCTGTCCTCACCACACACTTTAGGAATTGAAAACTCAAACCTCTTTCTCTTGATTTTATAAAGGCATTGGATATTTGATGTTATTGAATTTACTTCTGTAATCTTTGTTTCAGCAGAGGTCACCTTGAAGGCACTTAAACTCTCCTCCAGTTCTCTGGTTTCAGCTCCTGACTTCCTATCCAGTTTTTATGTCTAGACCCACCCTTTACTTTCAGGTAACACATCACAGCACGCACTTGTTTTTGTCACTTTTGTTCCATGACAAGTTGATAAGAAGTTGTGGAGGGCAGCAACTTCAGGAAACAACAAGGCACCCTGATTCCAACCAGTTTGGAGTTTTCTGACCCCAGTGCAAACCTCTGTTTCAAATTCAGTGGTATCTACCTGAGAATATCTGTCACAAGTGAGCTGGGCAGTCTCAGGTCTTTTCTGTTTTTTTTCTCAACAGGGAAACCATGGCCCCATTCATAAAGGTAAACTTGGACCAAAAGTCTAAACCAACAGGTGAGTACACCTTGTCACACTCAAAAAAGTAAAGTCTAAACTTTAGAAAGCCTGTATCCTGGCATGGCCTCTGAAAGATGTGTTGCTTTCCCTCAAGCAGAGCATGGCATATGACATGTTTACCTTCCGATGCTTCTGCTGAACCTGCACAACTTTTTGTTGAGTCTCCTGTACTGGAACAGTGAAATATAGGTATATACCAACATTTCTATGCCCTCAAAAGACAGTTTCTGTTTCTTTCTGGTGAGGCACAGAGCCATGTTACTGAAGGTTCAGTAAGCTAGCTATGATAGGACGGGCAGGGGCCTCCAGTGGGGGGTGCACCATAAGGGATCTAAGGGGTTGTTTCAACCACAAGAAGGCACAAGAAAGCATCCACCCCAAACAGTTTTTCATAGTCATCAAGTTGTTCCCTGTTTGTGGATTTTGGAACTCCCAAAATGTGTATGTTATTCCTGCAGGAGTACATTCTGATTTGCGATGACATGGAGTACCTTTTCCATGTAGAGAAGGTCTTGCTTTTTGTGGACCGATTGTCTTTGGTTGCTGAGATTCTGTGCTCGGCCTCCATTAGTTTATCCTCCTACATCTCCAATTTACTGGAGATGGGGTCCATGCATGAAGTGAGGGGTTCTGGTATCTATTGACACCAGCCCTTTCTGCATCACTTTTAGTAATACCTTCATGTCCTCCTCTCCATCACCTGTGACTGGAAAACAGGCAGCATAAAAAAACTGCTTTATTTGAAATCAGTGAGAGATATGCTGGTCTCCAGACCCCAGCAGGCCACCATCCCTGTGAGTGCGGCCATTCCCAATTGGGTCGTAAATTGCGACCCACCTCATGAATATTGATGAGGTAGGTCTTTGCAGCCCCATTGGGATTCGCTAAATGTGTTTGAGACACATTTGTACATTTCATTTTGCGAGTCTCTAATTGCGAGTCGCAAAAAGTCAGAATTAGAAATTGCAAAATGAAATAGGCATACATCTGACCCTAGGTTGCTAAATCTACATTCAAAAGCTAGTTACTTCCTGTTAACGTTTCAATGTATGTTGGCGATGGTGAGCAAAATGTTTTAACAGATGACAGTAACTCTACCCGACTCCTACCTTCAAAGAAAGAGTTAAAGATGGACTGTTCCCTGGGTGCCAGTTTGTCTACCATTGGGCACAGCCTTAAGATAGCCATATCTCAGTTACACACAAACAGCATAAAGGCAGCAGTGATTTGCGACTTCATGTCGGTGCTTGACGGCTGCCCTGGAATTTCATAACATGACATTTATGGAGGCCCATTTGGTGTTTCTTGTCAAATCATAAAGAGTTACTTCCTGTAAGGTAACCTGATGGGGTAAGTTTTCCTGTCTGAGGACAGTGATTACATTATTATAATATAGTTGGAAGGGAACCAAGACAATAGACTTTGGTTAGAATAATCTTTCACAGCATACCTTGTCCATTGAACACTCACATAATGGTCTCATGGCATAGTTGTTAAAATATTTTAAATGCAGCAAAGCCAAATAATAAAAAAGGGATAACTGCAGTATGAAAAATCCCATGTATTATGTATTCTGTTTGTTCTCCCTCTTTACCTCTGGCTGGTACCGAATCATGATGTCGTACTCCATAGCGTAGGGAATGTTGCTGATGTGGAATAACAAGCCGGCTCCATCCTTGACGCGGGCGAACCCAAGGCCTGTCCATGTTATCCTCTGGCCCAGCTCATGCTCTTTGCGAATAATCTCCACATCTGGCTGCAAACACAAGTAGCAAGAAGCAAGTTAGCGTTAAGGGCCTGATTTAGATATTGATGGACGCGTCACTCCGTCACAACGGTGACAGATATCCCGTCTGCCGAAATCTAAATCCTGTTAAATCCTATGAGATTTCGATTTTGATGGACAGAATATCCGACACCGTTGGGATGGCGTAACCCGTCCGCCAATATCTAAATCAGGCACTAAGCCAGAAAAGGGTAAAGCTCCAGGACAGATGGTTTAAGGGTCATGGTTACTGGAGATTTGCTTTGGCGGACAAGTAAAGATAAATCAATGCAGCCACCTCAGGGTACTTGTAAACCAGGGGTGATGGTCGACACTCTCTAGGAGGCGCTCACTGCCTTTGAGGTCCCACAAGTTGGGGTGCCTGCCTAGTTTTATGGGACTCAATGCAGTATGGGTTTATCACACTGACTAGGGCACACCCAACCATTTTGCCTGTTATTGCCAGCGTGAGTAGACAGAGAACAGATACTCTGTGCACACCGTGGACAAAGTGGACATAGTATTTATCAAAGAATAGAGTCATATTTAAATATAGCTAAGAGAAGTGATAGGGACGCATCTGACATGCGTTAGTCTTTGAGAGGCGTCAGACTCCACCCCAAACCAGGGGAGCTACCTAGAATCGGAATGGGACCAGCCTGCACCTGCATACGGGGTCATTCCATTCAGAGTAATATATTTGAACCATTCGTGAGGCAAGGCACTTTCAAAACAACACAAATAATCAATTTTAGCAGATTTCTTACAAAACTGTTTCACAAAGAACGTGAGAACGGTTAGGGACTCTACAGTGCCTATTCACAAAGGTAAATTACACATGAGTAAATCTATGCACATAAGTTTACTCTCACACTTTTTGAGTAACTTTACTGCTTTTTGATATTCACCATTTACAGGTGTAAAGTTACTCCAGAGTGTAGACCGGGAGTGCAGCCTAATTTACCAGTGTTAGGTTACTACTTCTAGCTTTTCACACATAAGTGGAGATCTTCGCCACTGGGGCAGAGAGATCCCTATAGTAAAATATAGGGAAAAGTTTAAAAGTTTATTGAACTAAAACATAAATTAGCAAAAACAGATGTTAAATATTAATGTAAATTCAATTTAAATTGTGTATTTTAAAATCACAGTAAAATAAACACCTGCTACAGCATTAACTCAATGTTTTTTTTTTTTTTTAATACACTTAAAATAAAATTATTTTTCCTGAGATTTAAACAAAAAAAACTCAACACAAGTATAACATGTAGATTTCTTATTTCTTATGCAGTAAAAATTATGTGAATGTTATGTATGAAACTAATTTAAAATTATTTCTTTTTTTAATTTAAAATATTGTTATTTACATATTTTATAATTAACTAAAATGTACGTTTTTTAAATATATTATTTTGTTTACATTACATGTATTTTTATATAAAAATATGTTTAATTAATTCAACATTATTTCATATGAGTTTTTATTTTAAGTCCACGCCGCCACTATTTTCTATGGGAGGGTGTTGCAGCACCTGTGGTTGGCCATGTGTGGTGCTGGACTTATTCCAGCTCTGAACGGCGGTACATTTATATTTGTTTCGTCTGTTTCGTCTGTAGTACCTTTAGAAATACAGTTTGTGAATATCAATGGCCTTACTCTTTTGCGGGTGGGTACATGTCCCTCCCTAAACTCCGGTTAACCCCTCCCTACTCCTTCCTAAACCCTTCCCATTTATTCTCAGATATTCCCTATTTTCCAGCCACTCCCCCGGCACACATACATTTATTACTAAAATGTATACCTATGTATGTGAAGATCTAAGCACATAAAAGATAGGCGGGCGGAGCCCTAAATCTTCGCACATAGGTTAGTGAATAGCATTTTGTAGACTTAGTAGCACAATATGTGCCACAAAATGCAGTTTGTGGACAGACCCTTACCCCCTCCTCCTTAGCATTCTGCCAGACACCAATGGACGCAACAACTTTACCTTCTGCTGAAGCTGGCGAATGCGTCGCAGGGCTGCCCGCTGCTGAAGGACGCGGATAGTTCTGCGATGGCGCCGCAGCCTCGCTTTTCGTCCGTTCTGTATGGCATTGTAATACTCCAGGCAGTCTGTGGGTGACTCTGGTCGGGGGGATCCCTGTGAAGAAGAGAAGAGATTGATCATCAAGGGTGCCGCTGCCACTGAGTACAATGTGGCATCTATGCTGCAGCAGACTCCTGACACATACACTTAAGCTGGCATCATGCTCATTAAAAGGGACTTTGGATTTTCAGTATATAGAAACAATGTTAATGCCACCATGCAGAGATGAAAATGTATAACATACATCTTTTGGATGAAAGCTAAATCATGGCTCGCAGCAAGGCAAACAGTAATGAACCTGGTTTATTCCTAAAAAAACTGAGGCCTTCATTATGAGTTTGGCGGTTTTTGGGCCGGACTGCTGTGCTAAAACCTGCCACCAGACCGCTAGTGGTGGCGGTACAGTGACTGCTGCATTACGCGTCACCATGCGAAAACTGCCGTAAAACAGCCCGAAACTCAACACCTCCAGGCCAAACGAGGGCGTGAGAGAGGCTGTCCTACCACCAGCACCGCCACGACATCAAGACTCTCACTTCCATATTATGTGCAAACTTTTGTGCAAGGCGGTGAACCCGTGGTAGTTCGCACCGCCACGCACTGTCCAATAGGATCGCGTTGCTGCAATGGGGGACTGGGGCACATGACGATCATCGCCGGCAGTGACAGTCAGGTATGCAGAGACTGTTACCGCCGGCATCTCCCCCCTCCCACATGATCCTATCGCCGTGGGCTGCAGTGTGGCCCTGTTAGGTAGGTGGGACTACTGTCAGGGGGGAGGTGTGCCTGCTGAGCATGTGTGTAGGGGGTGTGTGTGTGTGTGTCTGTGCGGGTGTGTGTAGGTGTGGAGGGGCGAGTGGGGGCAACAGGAATGTATATTCCTGTCACCGGGTGCGTTACCGCCAGGGTTTTTGTGGCGGGGTGACCGCCACGAAATCCCTGGCAGTAAGCACGCTCGTAATATGGCCGGCGGTGTTTGGGCATGCCGCTGGGCTGGAGAAGGCCCACGCCGGCTGCAGCAGTCCACCCGCACTGGCGGGCCTGGTGGCGTTGTGGCTGTTTAGTGTTGGCCACACCGGCGTGCCCCAAATACGACAGTCTGCACCGCCAGCCCTGTGGCGGTGAGACTCCACTGTGTCTTTGGACCGCTGTGGTCATAATGAGGGTATGAGTGTCGCACAATGGTTGCCCTCACTGGTAAATATCATGACATATTGACATATCCCACAACCCTAGGCATGTATTTGTTTATAGATGCAGTCTTTATGCATCTAGATCAGAGTAACACGAAGAATAAATAAATAAATATATTCATATTGTGATTATATGATAATTAGTGCTGGTTTCTTTCGTAAGCCATTTGATTTCAGTAAATGAACGTACAGTATGTTCAACTTGCATGTCTACTTATGCACAGGGTGTGATGTGTGATAGGCCACTCATTAGTCAGTAGGATGGGATTTTGTTCCAGGTGAAGATTTTTTCCATTTTAAATTGCTTTTCAGAAGGCATGTTTTCCTTGCAGTAGTGAAAGGTTTTGACAGCTGTTTACAGTTCAGGAGAAATGGAATGCTGAACTGACAGATACTATCAAGTCAATAGAACATTCTTGTGTTCTGGTTAGTAAAGAAAACTTTGAAAAAAAGCACTTCATTAAGTGAAAGCATGCAGTTTTACACTTCAGTGGAATGGAATGTGAGCCAATAAAAGGAAATAAGGGAGTTTTGAGTACGGAATCCAGACTGAAGCCTTGCTTACAAGTATCCCGAAGGTGGTGTACTCTTTATTGCAACCAAAACACCCAATACCTAAGAGACTGGAATTTATTGGGTGTGGTAAATAGCACCTATTAAATGTTTTACCCCAAGAATTGGGAATAAGAAGGAGATTGTGGTGCTTTCTGCACCAAAGTTGCACTCTCCTTACATTTTCCTGACCTTTTTCGCCCATTTCTTTTGGTGAATTCATCTTAAAAATGTAACAGGTGAAAACTTTTGGGTTGCAGAATTTATTGTGCCCAGCAATTACCAAGGTCTATAAGATGGATTCAGTGTGCTTTACACACTAAGGCCCTCATTACAACCCTGGCGGATGGTGTTAAGTTGTCGGTAGCACCGCCAACAGGCTGGCGGTAATTACCGCCAAATTATGACATTGACGGTTTGGCACATGCCAAACCTCCAATGTACCACAGCGTCCGCCACGGCGGTAATGACCGCCAGGCTGGAGACAATGGTCTCCAGCCCGGCGGCCATCACTAGTCCGCCTGCAGGATCATAACCCCGCATACCGCCATGGATTTCGTGGTTTTTTAACTGCCAAGAAAACCATGGCGTTAGGCACTATCAGTGCCAGGGAATTCCTTCCCTGACACTGATAGGGGTCTCCCCTGCCCCTCTTCCCCTCCCCAGAGTCCACCCCCAACAGCCACGACCCCCCTACCACCCCGCAAAGGTGGTAGGGCCCCCTTCCCCAACCCGCCGACCTCCACGGACCCCCCCAGACATACCTCCCACCCCCCCAACTCACACACGCACACACCACTCACACACATACACGCGCACATACATGCACACATACATACAAGATACGTCCCCACTACACACATCACACCCCGGCATAGATACACGCACCCACACCCCCCCTCTAAACACTCACACTGACACCCCCATTCACGCCGACACCACACAACATTCCCCCACCCCCCTCCCCTGTCAGACGATCACCTTACCTGCCTCGGTGGTCGTCCGGGAGGGAAAGGGTTCCATGGGGGCTGCTCCGCCCCCAGCAACCCTTCACCAGAACACCGCCACGCCGAATACTGAAGTGTAATTCTGTAGGCTGTGTTCTGATGATGTGGTGGTGACGGAGGAGCAATCTCCACTGCACCGCCGACCGCCAGTATGGCTGCTGGCGGCTCTCCGACCAAAAAATGGCAGAGGGCCACCAACAGTCATAATATGGTTGGTGGAAGACCGCCAACACTTGCGGTCTTCGGTCCGGCGGGACCTCATCGGTCTTCGGTGAAGACCGCCGAGGTCATAATGAGGGCCTAAGTCTGTGCTCTGATCAGAATGGGGCAGTGCGCCTTCTCACAACAACTGACCTGTCCCCAGTGCAGGCAGGAGCAGTGCAATAGTGAAAGTTAGACCAGCTGCTCAAAGCCGCTGGCCTGCTTTTCACTGTGCAGGTGGCAAAACAGCCAGCATTTGAAAGTAGGACAGAAATCTCACCTCTACATCTGTGTAGTGAATGACTGCCCCCCGCCTGAAGGGGGATGACTTCGGGGGGGGGACTTGGGACCTTCTTAACCCCATCTGAGGGGCAAGCTGACTTTGCCCACCCTTTTGTGGTGCGCAGTCAGTGAGCTACCTGATAAGCTTATTTGACTCTTGGTCTATAATACGATGCAGGTGCAGTGTTTCCTCATTTGCATGGAGTCACTTCTTCATGCAAATGAGGGCATGCCCCCCTTGAGTTTCTGTTGCCATTCATATAGTGCAAGCTGTTTTACTGCGGCTTCTGTAACATTAAAGTGCTTCCTGGGGCTCAGAACGCAGGTGCACATGCCTGTGGTGCCCCCAGGGCAATTAGTGTAACACGGCCCCAGATTTGGTGGACTCCACACCCCCATGTAATGGATCCGTACACAAAAAGGGATTTGTACAGGGATCATGAAATAACAAGACACTCGTAATCGAAGCTGGAGGAATTTGGAAGAGTGGAACAATACAGGATTCAGGGAGATCTTTGGCTGATGACAGAATGCAGGGCATCAGGGAAACGCGAAAATCACAAGTGCAAGATTTTTGCGCCCTCTTGTTTGCTGAAGAGATTCCACATACTCATGCTCCTTTGCAAGGGCGATGACAGAACGAAAACCGGATAGCATCAATCAGGTAAAAATACTTTTTAAAGGGATCTCATCCTCACTGTTGGAAATGGCCTTTCTGCAGGGTCACCCCCAAACTTTTTGCCTTCCTCCTTCTCTTTTTCTGACCTAATTTGTACTGGCTTTAGAACTCTGCGCACTTTACCACTGCTTATCAGTGCTAAAGTGCATATGCTCTCTACTTAAAACATGGTGCCATTGGCTCATACCCAATTGGCTTATTTAATTTACTTGTAAGTCTCATGTGCCCAGGGCCTGTAAATTAAATGCTACTAGTGGACTGCAGCACTGGTTGTGCCACCCACTTAAGTACCCCCCTAACCATGTCTCAGGCCTGCCATTGCAAGGCCTGTGTATACAGTTTCACTGCCACTTCGACTTGGCATTCAACAGTTATTGCCAAGCCTTAAACTCTCCTTTTTCTACATATAAGTCACCCCTAAATAAGGCCCTAGGTAGCCCATAGGGCAGGGTGCTATGCAGGTAAAAGGCAGGACATGAACATTTATAGTTTATATGTCCTGGTAGTGTAAAACTCCTAAATTCGTTTTTACGCTGCTGTGAGGCCTGCTCCTTTCTTAGGCTAGCATTGGGGCTGCCCTCATATACCGTTTGAGTGGTAGATCCTGATCTGAAAGGAGTAACAAGGTCATATTTAGTAGGGCCAGAATGGTAATAGAAAGTCCTGCTTATTGGTGAAGTTGGATTTCATATTGCTATTCTAGAAATGCCACTTCTAGAAAGTGAGCATTTCTCTACACTCATATCCTTCTGTGCCTTTCAATCCACGTCTGGCTAGGTTTAGTTGACAGCTCCCTTGTGCATTCACTCAGACAACCCCAAACACAGGATGCTCAGTCACACTTGCACACACCTGCTTACTGAATGGGTCTTCCTGGGCTGGGAGGGTGGAGGGCCTGACACTTACATGTCAAAGGACAGTGGGCTGCTCTCACACAATGGACTGCCACACCCCCTACTGGGACCCTGGCAGACAGGATGGAACTGAAAGGGGAACCTGTGCACTTCTAAGCCACTCTTTCAAGTATCCCCCACTTCAAAGGCACATTTGGGTATTTAAGCAGGGTCCCTGACCCTACCAACTTAGACACTTCCTAGGAAAGAAACTCTGCACCAGAACCTGCAACCTGCCAAGCAGAACTGCCTGGCTGTCCAAAGGACTCACCTGACTGCTTTTCTGCAAAGGACTGCTGCCCTGCTGTTGCCTTGCTGCCTTGCTGTCTTCTGGCTTTGTTGAGAAGTGCTCTTCAAGGGTTTGGATAGAGCTTGCCTCCTGTTCCTTGAAGTCTCAGGGTCAAAAAGACTTCATCTCTGCAAAGAACTCCATGTGCGGCAAAAATTTGACGCACAGCCTTGCAAAAACGACACACAGCCTGCATCGCGGTGAGAAAATCATCGCACACCGAACCAGAACAACGCAGCCTGACTTCCCGATTGGAGATTGACACAGCGCCAGCATTGCGACCGGAACATCGACGCATGGCCCACTGGATCAACGCATAGCTGAGCCGGAACAACGCAGCCCGACTTCCTGGGAAGAATAGATGCACCGCCTGCCGTACAAAAGAAATTCCGCCCCATTGCCCACTGGATCGACGCAGCTCCTGTGACTTTGTTCTGCACCAGCAGGATTTCTCCACATCATCCCCAGGGTGTCTGAAAACCCCACAACCCGAAGAGGATTCAAGTCAGTGCGCCGGAAATCGACGCAAAGCTTTCCCTGCATGGAAAATCATTGAGGCATCGTCTATGTGCGCCCAGAGAAACCGACGCACACCTCCCCGTTTTCAACGCATGTCCTCCTCTGCGGTCCCTTGCGGTGAATCTGAAAGCAAACCAGGTACTTTGTTGCTTTTTAAGGACTAAAAATTCTTTATATCATTTTCTAAGTGATATCTCAATGTGTACTTATTGAATCTTGATTGTTATGACCTACATTTAACCAGATAAATATCCTATATTTTTCTAAACACTGTGTGGTGTATTTTTGTGGTGCTATACTGTGTTATTGCATGATTTATTGCACAAATACTTTACACATTGCCTTCTAAGTTAAGCCTGACTGCTCAGTGCCAAGCTACCAGAGGGTGGGCACAGGATAATTTGGATTGTGTGTGACTTACCCTGACTAAAGAGAGGGCCCTTGCTTGGACAGGGGGCAACCTGACTGCCAACCAAAGACTCAATTTCTAACACTCACTTTTTTATTGCAGGTATTAGTCAAAGTAGGACACATCTCAAATTCTCATTCTGCTATTGAATCGCAATTCTTGCTTTTATACATTTTAAAAAAACATTTTGCAGTTCAAAACGGCTGCATTCAGGGAATGAAACTGTTTACAACTGCAAAAATGCTTAGTACATCTGGCCCCAAGAGGCTACATTTGAAATTGATTTGTTTCTGGTCTTCTGAATGCTTGATTAGGGTGGAAACCTATTGTTCCAAAAACAAAATCCTGTAAAAAATCTAGAGCCCTAACAAGATCACAAAGGGAGGAATTTATATTTTTCGAAGAACACCAAATCTCAAAGTTATGCCAGTAACAAGAATAGGACGTGCTCAAGGATGTCTAGATTGGTGAATGATTGAAACCACTTCAGCTGAACAACCCTCAGCAATCAGATTTAGCCTTTCAACTCCAGGGTCCTAGCTGAAGTAGACTGAGGGCCATGTGAGGAGGAGGGGAGTTCTGAGGGAGTTCGGGCTGGACTGTTCCCATGAGGAACAGGGTCAAGACTGATTTGCATTTGGCTGGGTCCAAACTGGGGTGGCATGGTGAGCAAAAGAACAATAAGTTAAACCCAGATCTGTGACTGTGGGTGAATGTTTGAAAAGTTTCAGTACTCCGGCCATCATCCTTTTGTATTTCTAAAGTTGCTTTAAGTGGCAAGGGTATGCCCAGACATGGGTACTGAGCTTACTGTGCCACTGAATTCAAGTTAGCCTGGCTGATGAGGGGTGATACCTCCGAAACTGGTCCAGGATGCTTGTTTCTGGTACAGGGAGGACCTGGCTTGGCAGTTCGGGCTGGACTGCTCCCATGGGGAACAGGGTCAAGACTGATTTGCATATGGCTAAGTCCAAACTGGGGTAGCATGGTGAGCAAAAGAACAATGGATTAAACCCAGATCTGTGACTGGGGGTGAGTGTTTGAAAAGGTTCAGCACTCCGCTCACCATCCTTTTGAGGTGACCAATGAGGACAGACAGCTGTAAGACAATGACAAACCATGGATATCTGACCAGAAAGTGAATATCAAAAGCACTCCTGTGTGATCCTCATGAATCTGCTTTACGGATTTGGGGATCAGTTGAAAAGGAGGGAATGCAAACTGGTGCCCAAAAAACTAGGGAATGGAAATAGAATCTCTCACTTGGGCTGTTTGATCAGGTGTCAGATTGTAAAAATTCAGAAGCTAGGTGGTCTCTGCGAGGCAAAGTGGTTTAGCCAAGTGTGCCCGAACCTCTCCAAGATATCCAAAAACAGGGTTGGACTAAGACAGAGGGCTATCAGAGGGCAACTCAGATGGTTCAAAGCCCCATTTCACCCACTCAAGCCGGGAGATACACTGTGGTTAGAGAATAAAATATTTCTTTCACCCAAAGACAAATCTCCTGAGGCTGCCCCGGGCAGAGTTGGCACTCTTGTTCTTCCATGGTGATTTATATAGGGTCTGACAGCATGATTGTCAGTCTAATACAAACCAAAATGATGGATTAGAAACAGAGCAAACTGAAGGAGAGCTCTTTGTATGGCTGCCAACCTCGTTCACTTAGATGACATATTTTTCTGTGTTTCATTCGAAAGATCCTGAATCTACGAATCTCGCTCACCAATCCTGTTTTCTTGCATCGTACAACCCCTTTGGAGTGGGTGGAAGCCAACTGGAACCTCGGCTCAGGTTTTCTGTGACTAGTCTGCAGTGCAAGTCTCAGTGCACTTCTGGAGACACAGACACTTGAGTCTCATACTCCTGAGATATTGTCTTCCAAAACTAAAGCATATTTGATACTCAAGGCAGACGATGAAGTCAGGTCCAAAGAAGGATCACCAAACAGGCCATCAATTCATTCACTCTCAACCTTCTCTCACTGCGTGGTTAGAAGAGGCAAGAAAAAAACCGCTCTTTGTTTTCCACAAAAAATATGTTCCAGGGCTGTACGGAATCCTCCACCTATTTTTGGAGTGGATGAAGCCGATATTTCTTGAGGTTCAGGAGAAAACTGTGACTCTGAAGGGCTTCTAAAGGTGCTGGACTTTCTTGCATCCCTTGGAAAAGAAAAAGCAGTTAGACAGTCGCCCACGTAAGGGTACACCTGAATACCCAGAGAATGAATGTTATCCATCAGGCTCACCAGGAGGATTGATAACACTTTGGTGTGGATGACCGGTCAAAAGAATAACCTGGAACTGGAAATGTTGATCTAACACTTCTGAGAGTCTCTGTGAATGGGGGCATGAAAATAAGCATCATGCCCTATCTAAGAAAACTGAAACACCTGTGACTTTTCAAAGGAAGAAGGTTCTGAAGTACCATCATCCTGAATGATTGGACGGGGTATAAAGCGGTTTATCCCCTTTTGGTCTACCATGGGACAAAATTCTCCTGACACCTTCTGAACAAAAATAAAAAGGACTAAAAGCCCCGATAATTCTCTGGATCTCAAACAGGAATGATTTCTGATTTGTCAAACCCGTAGCCCCCTTAGGAATGGCCTCTTGTCTCCTTTCACATCATGGAAAGGGAGTAGCTGAAAAAGATTGAGTAGGACTGTCCAGAAAAGGAATTAAACATCCATGCCCTATGATGTCTAATGCCCAAAGTTCTGAGACATAGGACACCCAAGGGTCCAGAAACCACTGAGCCATGCCTCTCACTGGCAGATCTGGACAAATGTTGCCATAGTCATGCTTTGGGAGGGGCTAGGGTGGTTTAGGGGGAGGAAGGCTGGAACTTGCAAGTATTAGAGGCCTGGCCATCAGCACTATCTTGGAAGGGCTGGTTAGATAATTCTGTTCATTGTTTCTGGGCTAAAGACTGTTTTGCCTCAAAGGCATGACTCTTTTTGTCTCATACGGCTGAACCTGCACCATTATTGCTCTAACTGAGGCCCAAACCGATTGGATTCCTAGAAGAATAGGTGCCTAAGCAGAGACTTTGTGCTGTAACCACCTTCCAGGAATGCAACCATATGTGCCTTCTGGCAGCATTAGATGACTCTACATCTGATGTTGCTGCAGATAATGAATTATAACACACAAGTGAAAGGAAATACATCTGTTGCTCCAGAGGGCAATCTCCTGCTGCATTTGTCCGACTAGCAATTTAATGACTTAGCAGTGACCGTATTGTGTAGGTTCCCTAAGTGTTTGCCTAGGCACCAAAGTTAGAAGCCGAAAAGGAATGCTTAATAGCCATCCCCATCTTTCTTTAGAAATAACCGGGCCTTGAGATGATAACACAGCCATTACCGAATCAACTTTCATGACTGAATGGAATTCCTCAGCAACATTTCCCAAAGGGTAAGTCCGGCCTAGTAATGAATATGCGTAAGAATTGCATCTCCACCTCCTTCCTCTCATGTGCTAGTCCTTTCTGAAATGCACCATGAAGGACCAAGGATTTAATTTTTTTCCTTATGTACTGCATGCAGATGTCCTCCTCTTGCTCATGTTGATATGGACCGTGGAAGGACAAGTTATCCGTAAGATGCAGAAGACGCTTTGAAAGCTCAGCACCTTGAACAAAGTGATCCCTTACATTGTCATCGTCAAGATCAAATGTCATGTCCTCATTTGGATCCCTATAAGAGCTTGTGGGTCAGGAGAAGGGCCTGTGGGCTAAAAAGCAGCTATTACTGAGGACTCAGTAATTTTCTGAATCACCTGCATTGATTGGACAGCCTTTGGCACAGCAGCCTGCTTCTCCAAGGAAGCATCATTATGGGAATCCCAGTGAAGATCCACAACTGCACACACAGAACCAGTGCTGGAGAAAGATGCTGCAGTAACCAGCTAGAATTTCCTTTATTCAATGGCTATCGTGGGAGAGTTTTGTGGCCCTCTCAAACTCTTGTAAGACCTGCCATTACAAGGCCAGCCTTGCAGGAGAATGTGAGACCAAAAAAACCATCTCTGTCTTCACTGAAAATCTTCACAGGAGACAGGTGCCTGACAGCATGTCCTAATTGGCTGCTGTAGGGGACCAGGCAGTGGCGTAACGAAACTTGAGGGGGCCCCTACAAATTGCCTGGAGGGGGCCCCCTCCCCTCTGGACCAAGTCAGGGGCCTTCTGCCCATGCATAGTGTACTGTGCTTAGGGGGCTCCCTGGAGCTCGGGGGCCTCCCGCACTGTGGGGGCTGCGGGTGCCTTTGTTACGCCACTGGGATTGGGATCGAGCCACTCTGTATGTGACTTACTGTGCTTACCACACCAGGGTGAAATATAATTCCAGGATGCTAAAAAGAAAAGATAAAGGAGACCTCAAGGGAAATTCAAGAAAATAGCATACAATCAGTAATAAAGTAATACAACTATACATATAGCAGGAACTACAGAATAAAACATGAAGTGTTTGTGACTGCTTCCTGTCTTTGTATGCTTGGGGTGGCAGCAGGGATGGCTCAATGTTGGAAGAGGACTGGCTTCAGCCTGTGCATCGTGAGTGGCCCTAACCTGTCCAGCCTGGGAAGTTCAGACCCGCAGTTGGTTAGGATGAAAGAGATGTCTTCCCCTGCAATCACAAATTACCCTGCAACCACCATCTTGCAGGGATCCCCTGAGAATAAAATCACTTAGTGATTCAATGCCTTGATCTCTAGAGATGTGAGACACAGATGTGGTCACAACATCTTTTCTTAGAAGCTGGGAAAATAGTGAGGTTTGTCTGAGCTTTGCTAGTGGTGTCAGAGACCAGAGCCACAGTGAGTGCAAACATGCAACTTCATGCTGTGGTTTCTTCCGAAGCTGTGTAATCTTTTGGAGATTAAATATACTTGTTTTTACAGTTCATTTCTGGCTACAGGTTTTGTGGAGTAAAGAATATGGCCCTCATTCTGACCCTGGCGGTCGGCGGAGAGACGGCGGTCGGACCGCGAACAGACCGGCGGTATTAAAAATGGCATTCTGACCGCGGCGGTCCCCGCCGCGACCGACCGCTACTTCTCCACTCCGACCGCCGCGGCGGTCATGACCGCGGGGCTGGAGTTTGCGCACTCCGGCCCGGCGGTCGTCCCAAGACCGCCAAGGGTATTATGACCCTGCCTACCGCCGCGGTTTCTTGCGGGCGGGAACCGCCGTGCGAACCATGGCGGTAAGCACTATCGGGGCCAGGGAATTCCTTCCCTGGCACTGATAGGGGTCTCCCCCACCCCCCACTACCCACCCGAGTCCTCCCCCCACACCCTCCACCCCCCTGCCACCCCCCAGAGGTGGTACGAACCCCCTCCCCACCCCCACCCCGACATGCACATACATGTACCGCGACATGCACACACCCCCAACATGCACATATACACACCCCCTACACACACATACACAACGGGGACACATACCCGCACACATACATGCCGACATGCGCACCTGCCGAACAGCACACATTACCCATAGACACAGCAGCACCCCCCGCCCGCATACACGCACTCACACACCCCCTCTACACACTCACACGCACACCCCCATGCACGCCCACATCACACAACACCCCCCCACCCCCTCCCCTCACGGACGATCAACTTACCTTGTGCGTTGGTCCTCCGGGAGGCGACGGGAGCCATAGGGACGTGACCGCCAACAGAAGACCGCCAACAGAAGACCGCCACACAGAAATGTGGGTCGTAATTCTGTGGGCGGTGTTATGCTGGCGTGGCGGTGGAGGTTGACCAGTCTCCACTTTCCCGCCGACCGCCAGTGTGGCTGCTGGCGGTTTTCCGGCGGAACGCTCCCAGCGGTCAGAATGCGCACAGCGGCACACCGCCGCGGTCGGCGGTCTTCACCGCGGCGGTAACTCAGCGGTCTTGCGAAAAGACCGCCAAGGTCAGAATGAGGGCCTATGTGTTTATATTATTCAACATAATGGTCTAAAAGCCAGCTTTGGAAGGTTGGCAGGCTGGAACAGGGACCCAAAGATATGATCAAATCGATTTGCAAACAGGATTTACAAAGTGTGACTAATCACCCACGAGGGTATCTAGGCTCTGAGAATTCTCGCTGCTTTGGGTGTTCAGTTGAACAGCCAGGTCTTGAGTGAGTTCCTGAATTCCAGAAGAGAGGATGAGGTTCTAAGGTGAAGGGAGAGGTTGTTCTAGAACATTTAGGTGAGGTAGGTGAAGCAGCGTCCTCCATTATTACTTTGGTGGATGGAGGGGTGAGCAAGGGAGGTTGGGCACAGGTGTCTGGAGGGTTGGTGGAAGGTGACACAGTGGTTGATGAATACAGGTCCTTGATTGTGAAGAGGTTTGTAGGTGTAGATCAGCATCTCATATTGACATCTTTTCTGGATGGGGAGCCTGTGGAGCTTCTTAAGGTGGAGGGTAATGTGTGTCTGTATGGGGAGGTCGAGGGTGAGTCTGGCTGCTGAATTCTGAATGGTTTGAAGCCTCTTCAGGAGGTGCCTGGTGGTTCCTACGTAGAGGGTATTTCCGTAGTCCAACTGGCTGGTGTCCAGGACTTGAGTGACAGTTTGTCTGGTGTTCATGGGGAGCCTTTTGAAGATCTTGCGGAGTATGCAGAGGGTGAGGAAGCAGGTGTTGATCTGGCTCTTCATGGGGAACTTGCTGTCCAGGATGATGCTGAGGTTGCAGGCGTGGTCTATCGGGGTGCGTGAGGGTCCTAGTTTGGAGGGCCACTGGGAGTTGTTCCATGGAGAGGTGTTATTCCCCAAGATCAGCACTTCCGTTTTGTCTCTATTGAGTTATAGGCAATTGTCCTACATCCAGCCTGTGACACTTGTCATGCATCTGCGGAATGTGGCCATCTTGGTGGAGGGGTCCTCTGATAGCGAGAGGATGAGCTGGGTGTCATCTGTGAAGGATATGGTGTTGAGTCCATGTTTAGTCCATGGGTTCAGATGATGTTGGCCAAAGGGGTCAAGTAGATGTTGTACAGTGTAGGGCTGGTGGATGAGCCTTGAAGAATGCCACAGATGATGCTTTTAGGATCAGAGGTGAAAGGTGGCAGGCTGACTCTCTAGGTTCTTCCAGTGAGAAAGGAGATGATCCATTTGAGTGCTTCTCCTTGGATACTAATATGAGGAAGCCCCTTGATAAGGGTGTAGTGAGATACGGTGTTGAACTCTGCTGAGAGGTCCAGGAAGATTAGGGCTGCCGTTTCCCCCTGGTCAAGGAGGGTTCTGATGTCGTCAGTGGTGGCGATCAGGGTGGTTTTGGTGCTGTGGTTGGTGCAGAATCGGGACTGGGAGGAGTCCAGAAGATTGTTGTTCTCCAGGTGATCCATGAGTTGGCGGCTGATGGTCTTCTCCAAGTCTTTGGCGGGAAATGGGAGCAGGGAGATAGAGCGGTAATTCTTGGGTTTGTTGGGGTTGGCGGTCAGTGTCTTGAGAAGGGGTTTGACTTTTGCATGTTTCCATTCTTCGGGGGAGGTGGCCATGGTGATGGAGGTCTTGGTTATGGTCATGAGCTCATTGCTGATCATCTTGCTTCCGAGATTGAAAATGTGGTGGGGACAGGGGTCTGTGGGAGCTCCTGAATGGATGGTGTTCATGATGACTGTGGTATGTTGTGTGGTGAGATGGTCCCAGGTAGTGAACAGGTGGGTCAGGGTTTTCCTCCATGGGTGCGAGGAGGCTGAGGATGTCGGCGGCGGTGGGTTAGGGTTCGAAGTTGTTTTAGAAGGTGGAGATCTTGTTGTAGAACAAGTCCACCAGACAGTCGCAGAGTTCCTGGGAAGGGGTCATGATGTTTTTGGTGGCTGTGGGGTTGGATAACCCTGGAACAATGTTGAAGAGTTCTTTGCTGTGGTTGGCATTGGCTTTGATGCGGTTGGCTAGGGTGTTACTTTTTATCTTTTTCAGGACTTGGTTGTACTGGTTGAGGGAGGGCTTGAAGGTGGCTCGGTCTGTGGGCTCTTTGCTGATGTGGCATTTCCTTTCTAGTCACTTGCAGCTGGGTTTGGGGGTTCCCAGTTCAGTTGTGTACCAACCGGCCTGTCTGGTGGATCTCTTGAGTTTGGTGGGCTTGACAGGGGGGACTCTTTTGGCACTGTCTGTGCTCCAGGTGGAGATGTTCTTGACCGCCTGTTCTAGGTTGGTTGGGGTGTCAGGGTGGAAGGTGTTGAGGGTGTTGTTGCACTCCCTCTATGATGCTTTGCTCCAGCTACGGTGTGGGGTGCGGGGAGGTTTGGTAGAGGTGCTGGGGAGTGCTGAGATGGCGAAACTGACAATGGCGTGGTCTGTCCAGGTGAGCTCCGTGACATGGCTGTACCTGACTCTGTTGCTGGCCGTGAAGATGGGGTTGAGCGTATGTCCTGCGTTGTGCCTGAGGTTGGTGACTTGTTGGGTGAGGCTGATGCTGTTCATGCTTTTGAACAGGTTTGTGGTGTTGGTATCATTAAAGTCGCTGCAGTGAAAATTGAGGTCTCCAAGAAGGATGTAGCATTTGGAGTCAATGGTGAGCGTGGTGATGAATTCATGGATAGCATTGCAGAAGCAGGGGCGAGTTCCTGGGGCCTGTAGGAGAGGGTGTCTCTAAGGGTGGTTTTGCAGTTGGTTTGGAGTTGGAAATCGAGGTGTTCCATGATTGGGGTGGTATCATCTGCGGTGGTAGTGCAGTGGATGGTGTCTTTCCACCTTTGTGTTTGTTGATGGGGTGTCGGTGTGCCATTGTGTAGCCGTCTGGGCTTGCTTCAGCGATGTTGGTCGCAGATGCAGGGTTGAGCCAGGTTTCAGTAAGGAAGAGGATGTCAGCGGTGAGGGAGGTGATGGTGTCCCAGATGTCGGTGGCGGTCTTGCAGAGAGATTGTGCATTGAGTAGGAGGCAGTGGTGTTCTGATGTAGTCGTGGTCAGTATGGTGGTGGTTTTCAAGAGTGAGGGTCCTTCAGTGTTTCAGGAGACGAGGCAGTGCTGGCAGGAAAAAGGTACTACCGTAGATCTTGGCACGGTGCACCAGCAGTTGTGGTTGTGGAGTCTGGGGTCCAGGGCTCAGAGATTGGTGCCGGTGTATCTTCGAAGTGGTGGGACAGCAAGCATTCCAGGCGTGGATGGCCGGAGATGACTTACCTCTGGCACACTTTTGGGGGAGAGAAAAATAGCAGTAATGGTGGTGAAATGAAATGTTATTAAAGGCCACAGCCAGTAAATGACAGCAGCAGTGGACAAGAATTAAAGTAAAGGATTAGTGGATATTAATAACATCAAAGACAATAAAACAATGATTGACAACAGCAGAAAGAACTAAAGTAACAAGCTGAAAACAGATATTAACAACAGCAGAGACAATTAAACAAGGAATTGACAACAACAGAAAGTACGAATATCTGGCTTAGGGATAGCGATGCAGCAGGAGCAAGAAGCGGGGGCAGAGGCAGCAGGGGAGCTGGCACGAGGGAGTCACACAGATTGTAGCAGCAGATGCATTTACACTCTGAGCTGTCTTATTACATACATTAGTGTGTACATACTTGATGATTATTGGGTGGCCTTTAAGCGTGGTGGTCTTCTAATGACTCTAGCGCTGAACTTGCTCTAAACTCCCATCAAAGTGCACCCTAGTCCCAGACATGCTAGGCTTGTGCGCAGGAGCCATTCAGGGCTCACCAAACACAGGAATAGGACCCAATGTCCGTACGTCTGAGTCATGCTGGTTGCATTGTCTACCCAGGAACTGGAGGAATCAGGGCAGAAAATACTCTCAAGTATCCTGACCTTAGCAGCAGCCTCTCAATGCCAGGTTTGCTTCCTCCTCTGGAAGCTTACAAGGGGTACATGTCAGAAACTTTCCATAGCAGGAGCTGTGAAGGTTCTTCAAAGGACAGTCCACATGGCCCCCTTCCAAAATATCCAGAATCCCTTGTGCACCAAAGCACCACACATCCTTAATACCTTGCAGATCTACTGGGGTGCAAGACACATCTACCTCACCACCACTGGGCTCCTGAAGTCCCTCTTCTTCTCCTCTGTGTTACATGTCTACATCTGCCTGTTGAACCCACTTTTCCATACTCAGTCTCCAGGCCTTGTTCTTTATCTTCACCTTCCACCTCTGCTCCAGTTAGCACCCATCCACCGCCCATCCACCAGATGCCACTACATGCACCCATCCACCGCCCATGCACTAGATGCCACTACATGCACCTATCCACCACTCATCCACCAGATGCCACTACATGCACCCATCCACCGCCAATCCACCAGATGCCACTATATGCACCCATCCACCACCCATCCACTAGATGCCACTACATGCAACTATCCACCACTCCTCCACCAGATGCCACTACATGCACTCAGCCACGCTCCTCCACCAGATGCCAGTACATGCACCCATCCACCACTCACCCACCAGATGCCACTACATACACCCATCCACCGCTCCTCCACCAGAAGCCAATACATGCATCCGTCCACCACTCATCCACCAGATGCCACTACATGCACCCATTCACCGCCCATCCACCAGATGCCACTACATGCACCCATCCACCACATGCCACTACATGCACCCATCCACCCCCATCCACCAGATGCCACTACATGCATCTATCCACTGCCCATCCACCAGCTGCCACTACATGCACCCATCCACCGCTCCTCCACAGATGCCACCACAAGCACCCATCCACTGCCCATCCACCAGATGCCACTACATGCACCCGTCCACCGTTCCTCCACCATATGCCACTACATGCACCCATCCACTGCCTATCCACCAGATGCCACTACATGCACCCGTCCACCGCTCCTCCACCAGATGCCACTACAAGCACCCGTCCAGCACTCCTCCACCAGATACCACTCCGTGCACCGATCCACCATTCCTCCACCAGGTGCCACTACATGCACCCGTCCACCACTCCTCCACTCTTCCACCAGATGCCATTACATGCGCCCATCCACCAGATGCCACTGCATGCACCCATCCACCACTCCTCCACCAGATGCCACTACATGCACCTATCCACTGCTCATTCAGCAGATTCCACCACATGCACCCATCTACTACTCACCCACCAGATGCCACTACATGCACCCATCCACCGCCAACCACCAGATGCCACTACATGCACCCATCTACCACTCCTCCACCAGATGCCAGTACATGCACCCATCCACCAGTTGCCACTACATGCACCCATGCACCGCCCATCCACTAGATGCCACTGCATGAACCCATCCACCACGCATGCCCCTGCATGCACCCTTCCACCACTCCTCCACCAGATGCCACTACATGCACCTATCCACCGCCCATCCACCAGGTGCCATTACATACACCTGTCCACCACTCCTCCACCAGATGCCACTGCATGCACCCTTCCACCACTCCTCCACCAGATGCCACTACATGCACCGATCCACCGCCCAACCACCAGATGCCACTACATGCACCGATCCACCGCCCAACCACCAGATGCCACTACATGCACCCATCTACCACTCATCCACCAGATGTCACTACATGCACCTATCCATCCCTCATCCACCAGATGCCACTACATGCACCTATCCATCCCTCATCCACCAGATGCCACTACATGCACCCATGCACCGCCCATCCACCAGATGCCATTACATACACCTGTCCACCACTCCTCCACCAGATGCCCCTTCATGCACCCATCTACCACTCATCCACCAGATGACACTACATGCGCCCATCCACCGCCCAACCACCAGATGCCATTACATGCACCCATCTACCACTCATCCACCAGATGCCACTACATGCACCTATCCACCACTCATTCACCAGATGCCACTACATGCACCCATCCACCACTCCTCCACCAGATGCCCCTTTATGCTACCACTCATCCACCAGATGCCACTACATGCCTCAGTCCTACTTATCTCCACACCCTCTGTTTCCTTTGCACACTTGAATTACCTGCTCACATGACACATCTCACCACTGTCTAATTTCACAGAGTTACGAAACACTACTTAACCCTTCCAAGGGCTCAAAAACATAGTTGTCATAACAAAAAAATGTCTGTTTGTTTGTACGTATGTGGTATTTCTACAGCACAAACCTCGCCGGAGGGCAGTGGAGTGCTGAAGTGGGTTAAAGGCGTGCTTAAGTCAACGAATGATAGGAGAGGCAGCTGGCTGATGGACTGTTAATGCATTGTGATGTAGCACTCTTAAAAAAGTGAGTCTTCAAATCATTCTTAAATTGGAGCAGTTGTGACAAGAACCACCAGCGATATCATCATTGATGTCATAAATGATGTCATAGAACATTTCATGAGTGATGTAATATGTGAGATCATAAGCAGTGCATGGGGAAGCGCAAGTTATAGTTAGCTTTGGTAACTATAACTGGTGAATTTCTGTGTTTTTTTGTTCAAAATGTTGATGTTCGTGACATAATTCACCTAACTATAATGTTACTTTAACCTTTGGTTTCTGCAGTGAATTTATAGGGTTCAAAAAAACTGATCTTTTTCTCACACATAACGTTTAACCTTTTCTTTCAGTGAATTTCTAGTTTTAAAAAAAATGTAAATAATATTTTCTTACCATGCCTCGATATGCCTCAAACCCCACGTCTTATTAGGCCCTGGGGACCCAATCCCCAGGCCCTTTTTTTAAAGGGGAGGGGGGGCAAGGGGTCACTATCCCTGAGCCTTTTTAGGTCCTGGGGACCCCATCCAACAGGGCCTTTTAGTTATAAGAAGGGAGGGGGACACACGGGCCCCCTCTCTGAGCCCTAGTAGGCCCTTGGGACCCCATCCCCAGGGGCCTTTTTATATTAAAGGGGAGGAGGTGCTGTGTGGCCCCTACTCAACAAGCCTTATTAGACCCTGGGGACTCCATCCCCCAGGGCCATTATTTTTCAAATAAAGGGGAGGGGCCACATGGCCACTATCCCGAGCATTTTTAGGCACTGGGGATCCCATCACTCGTGGTCACTACTACAATTAAAAGGAAGGGGGACTATGTGAACACTCTCCCTGAAGCTTTTCTGGCCCCGGGTACACCATCGCCCAGGTCCTGTACTATTACAGGTGGGAGCCGTGGCGCCACATTTTTACTTTATGAGTGGGCTCCCGAGAGTCTTTAATGGCTCGAGGAGGGGGACCATGCGGTCTCCCACCCAAAATTGAATACGGCCCTGGGATGGACTCTCCTGGACTTATAACCAGTGCTTAATTTGTGCTTGTTGTTTCCGGTGCAGAGAACCAGCACTTATTTTGAGGGCTGGGGCTTATTCTTCTGCCTCAAGCATTTCCTGTGAGCAAAAGACACATATGAGAAAGACGGAGGAAGAGAGAAACGAAAAAGTGTCACAAAGGGAGGAAGCAGAAAGCTGCAAGAGTGAGCTGAAGGGGCAGGGAGTGGCTGTAAATGGATTGAAGAGGCAGGAGATGGCTTAAGGATTGCGCTGTCAGTGTTTGCACATTTAAATGCAGCCGCCGCGTTTTTCAGAGGAGAGCTTTGGGCACCGGCACATTTTTATTTACAAATTAAGCACTGCTTATAACTAAGCAATGCGGCCTGGCTGCCATTTTTTTTTCTTTTTTATCCCGTGGGATCACTGCAATTTTTGTAGACTTTTTTTTTCATTAGCCCGGGGTGGGAGGGTCCCCCTTATGGCGCCTAGGAGGTCAGGGTATCCCTACCCTGACCCCTTATATTACTTTTTTATTTTTTACGTCAGGACAGGGGACTATGTCTCTGAGTCCTGCAATGGCTGGCAGCAACATTTTCCTGATGCTGCTGGCAGCCAATCAGAGTGCTCGCTCCTACAGGAGTCTGACTCTCACAGAAGCAAGATGGCTTGGGGGAAATAAAGCTCGCTGGGCCAAACAGAACTCTCTATTTTTAAATTGGCCCTCCTGCAAGACTCTCTTGAGCCTATCACAGACCCAACAATCCAGATATACAAGTATTACGGATTTACACCAAATCACAAAAAGTGCACTCTGCAGACCAAGATCTAGCTTCCTGGTAAATTTGGTGTAATTATGTTGATGTTTTTGCTGTAGCCCTCCTTAAAAAAGTCCCCAAAAAATGCTTGGGGATTTTGTGTTTGGTACTCCCCATTTTATCTTGGCCAGCCTAACGGATCACCCTTAAACTTTACATGCGCAAACTAGTCAAAAAGTAGCACCTTTTGGAATGTTTTGTGGACATTCGTCAAACAGGGCCAATGTGATTAGCAACACAAAAGGCACTTTTCCTATGGAACAGCTGACCTAACTAGAACTAGCTGGTGGCAACCGCCCCTGGGCAGAGATGTTTTAATGCATAGTCAAAGTGGGCTCTGGCCCAGGGCCCCAGCCTTTCAGTGGGGACCTTGATAGAGACAGCTCTATTCTGCAGAGCCTTGTCCTGGTGACTTTGAATAATTCTTAAACAGATTGTTTTAAATAGCATTTTTCTTTCATTTATTTTTAATGTGGGTGATGTGTGAAAGTCCATTACAGATATTTTTCAGACAAATGTGTTTGTTTCATGAAACATCCACAAAAAACTTTCATATAGATAAAACAGGACCTCATGTGTTAGAATTGAGAGGGTGTTAAGGAGATGCTGTTTTCCAATATTGAAAACATACATTATCATTCCTGAATATTAGATACAAACACAATTAGAATTTGGACGAGTGTGCCTGTGCCCTGTAAGAAGGCATGAAAAAACTGAAACTGGATCATAAATTTAATACTGTTCTGAACAGGGCCCCCAAATACGTTTGGCCCAGGGCGCCCAAAATCCCTAAGATTTTCATGCTGCTGGGCGATATATATAATATTATTAGAAAGCAAAGGGTTGAGGGGAACTAAAGCTTTCTTTAAGCCAGACCTAAATAGGGCAGATTGCCCCACAAAAGATTCCACCTCGCTGGAGAATCGAAAAACAGGGCAGATTGGTTTATATTTCAATAAAACAATTCTCCCACCCCTACCTGAGTAGCTAAAACAAAATGCTGCCAACTGATACTAAAAGGGGTGGAAGCTTCAGTGGGGTGTTTGGGGTGTACCCCCCCACCCCCCAATAAATGTATTTTCTGATAAATAGTTGGGTACAGAAGCTTTCATTTGGTATTGTGGGATATCAGTCGGATTTTAGCAAGTATTTTTACATACATACAGACCACAAACGTGCACACCCAGTGTGAACGTCCTCAAAAAATTTGGTTATTTTACAGAATATTGTGTTTCTTTTTTAGTACTCCTACAAAACCGCCTTCCTCGAACTTTCCACTGCCCCTTAGACCTCACTCATGCACCCTGCCTGTCATACAATGCATTTAAACATTATATGCCAGCCTAATTGTCGGAAAATCTGAAGCTCACCCCCGCCAATCTTAGTGACCAAGCTATGCCCCTGGGTACTATGGGCCTGATTTACAAGCCCCGTGGCACAGGGCAAGCCCTGTGGCACAGCTGTGCCGCCCTGCACCACCAGGGAAGGGCAGAACTGCACTGTATCTACAAGAGACTGCGCATTCCTGTCCTTGTCCCCGGCTCTGGTGCACAAATTGCTGCCTAGCGCCAACGCAGACAGCCTTGCACCATGGTGCAAGGGGGCCTGCGTTGTGGGGCTGATTGCTTTAGTGCAGGAAGGGGCACCTTCCTGCACAAAAACAATCAAAGGAGGTGTTTTCCTCTGTGTATGTGTGCTGCAGGATGCAGCACACAGGGAGCAATACGGATATTTCTCCCAGTTGCGTCACTCTTACACCACCTCTGAGGTTGCATAGGAATCTGACGCATTCCCAGACTTGTAAATCTGGGAATGAGTCACGTTCCTCTCTGCTCCATGGATGTTGCATGGGACCACCCCAAACATCACCCGTGGAACACCCCTTTCATACCCCTTTCATGCAGTGTTATGCGTGAAAGGAGTCTATATTTACAAAGCCATGTAAAGCCACGCAAGGTTGCTTTGCGTGGCCTTGTAAATATGGACCGGCACACTGCGCCACCGGAGCGTAAAAACATTACACTCCGGTGGCGCAGTGTGCCGCGAGGGCCTTGTGAATGTGGCCCTAGATTACCCAGATATTTATTTCTCCTCCTTTTACAGAAGGCCCTGATTGGCGCACACCTCTAATTTCTTGAACTCTCAGTGCATCTCCGGACCCTCTTGCTAATATCTTTTGATTGACGGCCATATATTCATATTTTTCACTGTCTTAAATAGCTTGTATTGATATAGTTGAGTGTGTCACCTTTGAAATGGCAGCTGCTTCTTCCCAGGTCGCATCACCACCACCATCACGGATATTCTTGCGCGTCCAGGGACTATTTTATTATTTTCTAAAGAGCACGTTGTAGTGGTGTAATCGTCGACAGATGAACCAAGGAACCGAGGTGAGTACTAATTATTTTATTTAGATAGCCAGTACACCGAAAGGGAACAGGTCCGTACAGACGAACATCCTGGCTCAACTGCCGACAAGAGAATTCCAACGTCGTGGACATTGGAACTCCCTCGCGTCATTAGCCACACATTCCATTAAGGAATGTGCTCACACACAACACACGTCCACCCGAACGGCTTCCTGGCGCTAAATGCTGAGTAACACTATAATGAAAATATACTGCCTGAGAAGGAAATAAAAATATACCTTGGCTGTTGGCACTGTTTAGGTTGTGGTGTAGTGCAGTTCACGTGTGTCCTCGCTGGTGATGGGTAGAGGTGGGAGGTGGATCCGTCCTTGCTGGGGTAGTGTCACAGTTCCTGGTGGCAGTGTACCTTTCTCTCCTCTGGGCCAACCCCTGCACTGCCTGAAACTCCTGGGTGGACTGATGGACGAGCACAATGTGTCTTTATCCCTAGGTGGGGTCTCTCGTGCCCTCTCGGGCAGGTTATTGGGGTCCCCTCTGATCCCAGCTGCACCCTGCAGACTCCATGTGTTGCACCCACTAGTGGACACGGAGGTGGAGCAGTGCCAGGCCTGCGGGGGCGATGGCACTCTTCTATAGACTGCAGGGGCAGCTGACGTCACAATCCAAAGGATGGTCAGCCAATCAAGACCTCCAACTTCCAAGCAAGGGGTAGAAGTGACATCACAATACCCTAGGTAAGCAGCCAATCAAAGACCCCTGCACAAATGACCCTTTTGGGTTTCACTATCCGTGCACAGGAAGAAATGACATCACAATCTCCCAGGTAACCAACCAATCAGACTATTAAGAAATGACCGAAAGGTTCCAAATAGAAATGCATGATGAAAGGATGGAGAAGGGACTCCTAGCTCGGGAAATAAACATGGCGTGGCCCGGAGTCATATGGTAGCCATGGGGTAGCGCGGCATGTCATTCATCCGAATTGTGATTGTCACTGAATCGCATGCGCCCCTCAGTTTGTCTTACTCTGAAACAGGATACAGATTTTACCATCTTTTTTCTACTCTTACATTTTAAAGATACATTGAACCATACATTGCTAAAAAGTAGCCTCTGTGTTACCTTTTGTGAAAACCGTGCAATCACAACAAAACGCTGCCTCTCGGAACGGATGACGTCACTCCCAGAGTTCCATGTTAGTGGGTTTACCCAGTCCCCATTATGACACTTGAAAAGTTGGGGAAATGTGAAAGTGAAATTGCATTCTTGAAGGTTCTGAATACCCTTCCCTCTCTGCAATGAAGGTGGTGGTGGGGGGTGGGGGCTAAGTGGGGGGGAAGCCGACTGCAGGACAAAGGTCCTGAGGGCCGGTATTACACGGTGCTCATGAAGTGGTGCCCATAAAGATATTTGTGGAAATGGTGACAGATGGGAGTACCGCTATAGCCGTCTTCTCTGTTTGTGGCTATCATAGTTTGCTGGGCATGAGGTCATCAAAGCCCATGTCTTGTCTCATTGGCCTGGGGCAGGACTTCTACCGCACCACAGAGCTCTTGGCTACCACCAGTTCCGTCATTTTGAGAAGAGCAATATAGACATTTATGTGTTTATAATATCTTAGAAGGCTTACTCTTATCTTTCAGCCATCTGCCACCCACTGCCATGCATCATATGCATGCCAATAATTGAGTTCAAGTGCCCAGGTTGGATGCAAGACTCCACAAAGAGTGAGCGTGCAGAGACCATAGAGAGGGAGTTGCAGTGCGCACAGACGTATCTTGCACCTCTTCAGGGTCAGCTATCGCGCCTTTCGGAGAGAGCAGATAACTGAAAAACTAAAAGCTCAGCTTCAGAAATGTAACTTTTTTGCAATGCAAGTTAACACATATCGGGACATGTCATTGGAGTATGGCACGGAGTCTCGTGTAGCGTTCCCTTCTGATGAGCACTTAGATCCGTGTGTCATTAGTCATGTTGCTCAGACCAGGCACGCCTAGTTATAGCTTGTGTGTGACATTTTGGAAAGCGTCAGCCACTGATGAGATGTCTGAAGACCCACCTGAGTGGAGAAGGGAGCTTCACATGAGTGGAGAAGAGAGCTTCACCTGAGTGGAGAAGGGAGCTTCACATGAGTGGAGTAGGGAGCCCCACATGAGTGAAGA
The DNA here is from genome assembly GCF_031143425.1 of Pleurodeles waltl. Taxonomy (NCBI): domain Eukaryota; kingdom Metazoa; phylum Chordata; class Amphibia; order Caudata; family Salamandridae; genus Pleurodeles; species Pleurodeles waltl. The sequence continues at coordinate 26,953,461 of NC_090448.1, read as the reverse complement.
AGGGAGCCCAACATGAGTGGAGTAGGGAGCCCAACATGAGTGGAGTAGGGAGCTTCACATGAGTGGAGAAGAGAGCTTCATATGAGTGGAGTAGGGAGCTTCACATGAGTGGAGTAGGGAGCTTCACCTGAGTGGAGAAGGGAGCTTCACATGAGTGGAGAAGAGAGCTTCACCTGAGTGGAGAAGGGAGCTTCACATGAGTGGAGAAGGGAGCTTCACATGAGTGGAGAAGGGAGCCCCACATGAGTGAAGAAGGGAGCTTCACATGAGTGGAGAAGAGAGCTTCACATGAGTGGAGTAGGGAGCTTCACATGAGTGGAGTAGGGAGCTTCACATGAGTGGAGTAGGGAGCTTCACATGAGTGGAGAAGGGAGCTTCACATGAGTGGAGAAGGGAGCTTCACATGAGTGGAGAAGGGAGCTTCACATGAGTGGAGTAAGGAGCTTCACATGAGTGGAGAAGGGAGCTTCACATGAGTGGAGAAGGGAGCCCCACATGAGTGAAGAAGGGAGCCCAACATGAGTGAAGAAGGAAGTTACACACCAACAGCCTTAGTGGTGTTCCATCTGGTGGCAGTCGGAATTCAGATATAGTTTTGAGAACCATTTCACCCAACTGCAATAAGCTAATATATTACTAATTTATCTTTGGTGCTTGATGGCTTAATTGAGTAGGCGGGTGTCTATACATAAGCACACCTTCCCATGCTATTTGGTCTTCTTGGTAACAACAGTTGCAGGCAACCAGACAGTGAGCCCTGAACCTTCTCTACTTTTCCCTGATCCACCTGCTTTTGATCCTCCTATTCCACCTACTTTTACTTTGGAACAGAAAGTGCCAAAGCTGATGGGTTCATGGGGCAGGGCATAAAGAGGTGACTGTGCAGCCTTTCCCTGGTCTTCTCCAGTTAGACCATTCCATGGAACAGTGAGGTGAACTTGGCCACAATATTTTCAACTGTGCATAAACTAATAATGCAAACGGTACTAGTGGGAGCTCTCACAAAGTGTGGCAGCTCAGCAGTGACACTGTGCCCGGCTCTTCAACAAACTCTGCCTCAGCTTCTATGTGGCTATGAGCGACTCACCTTGTTGAGTACCACGGTGACGGTGCCCGATCTCTGGCATGTCTCATGGGCATACTGGGGAATGCGTCTATGCGGTTTCTCACTTCGATCCTGTTCACCGTTTACATTTATTGCAGCGTAGCCCTTCTTCTTGTGCCAAACTCAGACAGTCGTGGGAGCCAGAGAGCAACCAATTTCTAGCATTCTCTAGAGTGGTGGGTACTGATTCCTAAATGTGAGCAGTAACAGTTCTGAGGGCTGCATAACCTAATCTCTGCTGTCTTCCGGAACATTCAACTTTACCAGAGCTCACCATGATCCTCAATCACGTGTAGCAAGAATCCAAGGGATCACCTGGTCCTCATCGGGCCACCTCTTCAGGTGACCTTGCTGCACCTCTAAAGGTGACCTTGCTGCAGGTTCACCAGTCGCCAGGGATTTTGGGAGGCCACGTAGAAGTGAGTAGACCAGTGCTTAATTTGTGCATATTGTTCCCTGTGCTGAGCACCAGCACTTATTTTTGAGGGCCGGAGCTTATTTTTCTACTTCAAGCATTTGCTGCGAGCAAAAGACACATATGGGACAGACTGAGGAAGAGAAAAACGAAAAAGCGTCACAAAGGTAGAAAGCAGAAAGCTGCAAGAGTGAGCTGAAGGGGCAGGGAGTGGCTGTAAATGGATTAAAGAGGCCCGAGATGGCTTCAGGATTACGCTGCCTCGGTATTCCGTGCTCACACATTTAATTGCAGCAGCCGTGGGTTTAAGAGAAGAGATTTGGGCACCGGCACGTTTTTATTTACAAATTAAGCACTGGAGTAGACTGTCCCTTGCCTGGAAAGGCACCACAATAGTGATTCAGCGACACAATGGTCTGTGTCCTGAACCACTGTCCAGGGGTTAGAGTCACGGTTTACTACAAAACCTTGGGAGCCATGCATCTTTCTTAAAGGGGCCACAAGCACCTGGCACTCAACACACTTAGCAAGACTTTTTTCAAAGGGAGAAGTCTGACCGAGTCTATACTGTACCTTTTTTTTGTTTTGTAAGAAAACAGAGGTTTAGAGGCCGTAAATCTGCAGCAGAGAGAGGGGTGCTGTGTGCACAATGGTCCATTCACAGTGAAATGGATCTTTTTTTGGGTTGGGCGCGGGGGTGCGGCTCTCTGAACTCTCAGAGCTCAGGTAAAGGCCCCAGAGTGAAGCATTTCTTTATTCAGACACAAGATCCCACAGGCCCTAGCTCTGGCACGGAGACTCCCTGATGGTATCTACAGCACTGGGCACCTGCGAGGCCTCCATCTTTTGCTCTTCTGAGTCCTCTCCCTCTGCTTCCTCCTTTACCCTCACCCCATCTCTCTCCTCCTCCCTCTCTTACCTGTCCCTTCCTTCCCTCTTTACCGTCTGCCTTAAATCATCTCTTCTCTCTCTCCTCCACCACACACCTGTCTTCACTCTTCTCTCCTTACCTGACCTGTTTCCTCCCTCCCTCCCATCTTCCTCCTTTCTTCATTTCAGCTTTTCTTCATCTCTTTCTTCTTCCTTCTCTCCTCCCCCACACACCTGCCTTCACTCTTCTCTCCTTACCTGACTTGTTTCCTCCCTCCCTCCCATCTTCCTCCAGCCCACCCCTTCCCCCTTTCTTCCTTTCAGCTTTCCTTCATCTCTTTCTTCTCTCCTCTCCACACACCTGCCTTCACTCCACTCTCCTTACCTGACTTGTTTCCTTCCTCCCTTCCATCTTTCTCCTGCCCACCCCTTCCTCCTTTCTTCCTTCCAGCTTTCCTTCATCTCTTCCTTCTCTCCTCCCCCGCACACCTGCCTCCACTCTTCTCTCCTTACCTGACTTGTTTCCTTCCTCCATTCCTCCCTCCCTCCCAACTTCTTCCTTTCTTCCTTCCAGATTTCCTTCATCTCTTCCTTCTTTCCTCTCCCATACACTCCTCTCTCCTTATCTGACTTGTTTCCTTACTCCCTTACTCCCTCCCATATTCCTCCTGCCCACCCCATCCTCCTTTCAGCTTTCCGTCATCTCTTTCTTCTTCCTTCTTTCGTCCCCCACAATCATGCCTTCACTCTTCACTCCTTCCCTGACTTGTTTCCTTCCCCCTCCCTCCCATCCTCCTCCTTTCTTCCTTCCAGATTTCCTTCATCTCTTCCTTCTTTCCTCTCCCATACACTCCTCTCTCCTTACTTGACTTGTTTCCTTACTCCCTCCCATCTTCCTCCAGCCCACTTCTCCTTTCTTCCTTCCAGCTTTCCTTCATCTCTTCATTCTTCCTTCTTTCCTCTCCCATACATTCCTCTCTCCTTACCTGACTTTTTTCCTGCCTACCTTACTCCCTCCCATCTTCCTCCTGCCCACCCCTTCCTCCTTTCTTTGTTTCAGCTTTCCTTCATCTCTTTCTTCTTCCTTCTTTCCTCCTCACACACCTGCCTTCACTCCTCTCTCCTTACCTGACCTGTTTCCTCCCTCCCTCCCATCATCCTCCTGCCCACCCCTTCCTCCTTTCTTCCTTCCAGCTTTCCTTCATCTCTTTCTTTCTCCTTCTCTCCTCCCCACACACCTGCCTTCACTCTTCTCTCTTTACCTGACCTGTTTCCTCCCTCCCTCCCATCTTCCTCCTTTCTTCATTTCAGCTTTCCTTCATCTCTTTCTTCTTCCTTCTCTCCTCCCCCACACACCTGCCTTCACTCCACTCTCCTTACCTGACTTGTTTCCTTCCTCCCTTCCATCTTCCTCCTGCCCACCCCTTCCTCCTTTCTTCCTTCCAGCTTTCCTTCATCTCTTTCTTCTCTCCTCCCTCACACACCTGCCTTCACTCCTCTCTCCTTACCTGACTTGTTTCCTTTCTCCCTCCTCCCATCTTCCTCCTTTCTTCCTTCCAGCTTTCCTTCATCTCTTCCTTCTTCCTTCTTTCCTCCCCATACACTCTTCTCTTCTTACCTGACTTGTTTCCTTCCTCCCTCCCTCCCATCTTCCTCCTGCCCACCTCTTCCTCCTTTCTTCCTTCCAGCTTTCCTTTATCTTTTATTCTTTCCCTCTCCCTCAAACATTTCCTTTTACTTTCTTTTGTTCATTAGCTGAACTTTCTTCCTCTTTTCCTTTCATTGTCCTCTTTCTTTCATTCCATTTATTTCCATTCCTTTATCCAACCCCTCTCCCTCCATCCTTTAATTAATTTTGTTTTATTCCTCCCATCCATTCTATCCCTCTGTTATTCTGCCCACCTGCCTGTCTTTCTTCTTACCTTCTGTCTATATTCCTTCTTTCCATAGTTCCTCCCTCCCTTCCTTTCTCACTTTGTTTCCCACCCTTCCTTGCTGTCCCTATCTTCATCCCTGCGTACTTTACCATTTTACTTTACTCCTTTTGCATTTCCTCCCTTTCTTTCCCTTCCACCCTTACATATTCCTCGTTTACTTCATTTCCCATCCTTATTCCTCCTATTCCTTCTCCTTGCTCCTTTCTTGTTTACATTTCTTTTACACCTCCCTTCCTTTTTTTCCCTACTCCTCCCTTCCTTAATTTTACTCCTTCCTCCTTTCAATCCTCCCTTCTTTCTCCTCCTTTCCACTTTTGTTCCTTTCCATTCACTTTCTGTCCATCCCTTTATCCCCCTTCTCCTTTCTTAATTCATTCCCGTTCTTTGTTTCCCTTCCATCCTCCTTCCCTCGTTCACTTAATTTGGTCCCTCCCCCATCCTTTATTTCCCTCCATTATTCTGCCGCCGCCTTTCTTTCTTCTTCCTTCCCATCTTTCTTCCTCCTTTTGAGTATTTCTCATTTCCTTTTTTCTTTTCTCTCCAGCCTCCCTTCCTTCATCTTCCTTCATCCTTTCTTCCTTTCATTCCTTCCTTTTGCATTTCCTTCCAGTCCTTCGCCCCTTCCATATTCCTCTTTTATGTCCTTCCCCATCAATATCCCCTCATTCTCTTCCTTGCTCCTTTCCCTTCTTTTTCTTTCTTGCTCTTTTTTCCTTCCTTTACTTTATTTTTTCCTTCCTTTCTCTTCTCCTCCCTCCCTTAATTCTGCTCCTCCCCACACTTCAGTCCTCCCTTCTTTCTCTTCCTGTCCCCTTTTATCTTCCTCTATTCCTTTTGGTTCCTTTCATTGCATTCCTTTCCCTTCTCTCCTCCCTTGTTATTCAACCCTCCTTTTACTCCTTTATTTTCCCTTCCTTCCTTCTCTTTCTCTCTCCCTAATTTTTACTCCCACCCCCTCCCTCTTCCCTCACTCCAGTGCTCCCTCCTCCATCTCTTTCTTTCCAACCCTCCTACCTTTTTTGTACCATCTTTTCATTCACTCTTTTCTTCATTTCTATTTCTGGTACTTCCTAATGTCCCCTACTCTGTTCATTCCTTCATTTAACATTCCCTTTCATTAAGTCCTTTCCCGGATTTCGCCTTCTCTCCCAAAACCAACTGCTGTTTTCCCCTCTCATCCTCCTGCCTCACCCATTGGTTTTAAAGACTGAAAGGTATGCACCATTATTACAGACAAGCACTGGAAAAGTCGATAAGTCTGGCATTGGCTTTTTTGGTTTTGTCAATGCTTGTTTTGTTTTCTTTTCATTTTTGCAAAACGGCAGCTAAAAGCAAACAATTTTCGTCCCAAAAAGCATGAATTCCCATGGTAGCCCATGCTCTGAAATGAACTATTTTGTGTGCGGATGTGCTCCCTGTAAATGGGAGAGAATGCTGTCACTCAAAGTTGAATCTGCCAATTATATGAAGGACACAATTACAGACCAATGAATGAAGAGAGCTGGCTTTAAGCCCCTACAAGTATATTGTACTTATAATTTTAGTGAGATCACATGTTTTCAGCTCATGCCAAACCTAAAAAACACACTATCTCCTCGTAAAGTCAGTATTTTTGCCTCTGCCTAATGTAGCGGTAACAATGTCAAAGAGGTCCAGTTTTCCTGACGATCCGGCCATCACTAGAAGGCAATAAATTGCAATGTTGTTATCTGTTACTTATGCCTGTTTCTGATAAAACTATGAAACAATATGAGATGGGCACAAAGTTCTACTTGAACTGCGCTTTTTCATAAATTCAGGGCTTTTTGTCATTCTTAAGATCATACAATTCCCAGGTTCAACATTTTTTACTCCAGTGTAATTTAATGCACCCTTTCCCAATTGAGTACTTATCACATTACTTGTGGAAATAAGACTTAAACAGATTGAGTACCAACTAACACTCTCAAGAGATGATCCCCAGTTGGGCACATTTGAGGTGGACTGGGTACCACGCCCAACAATGTACAGACCGGTATAATAGGGAACCAGGTGAAACTTTGCCACATATTAAAACTTCGAGCACCCTCTATTCGCTGCCTGCCACTACCTGGTATTGCTAGACAGAAGTCTCTCTAATGAGCAGAGGGCAGCTGTGGAGTTTATGTGACCACTTAAGTGTGGATGCAGTCCCCAGAAACACCCACACACAGCAGCAGATCTCCTGGAGACCCCCAATGACCATGCGCACGCCTGTCACACGTGAAGCAGTCAAAACGTTTTCCAAATCAGGACTTTTTATCGGTAACCCCGATTTAGCATCCCTAACTGCTCCTGGAAGTGGGTATGCACTGATCTGAGTGATTTGCATGAAGCTGCCAATGCAAATCTTGTTTCACTCTTCAGCTGGTGATGAGGGGCAGCATCCCCATTGGAGGGATTTGTCACCTGCGAGTCCCCTATCACCCTGATTGGCTCCTGTCATGGGACAGTAGCTCCCCCCATAAGTAGGCCCGCCCCCACCAAGCGTACTCAGACAGAACAGCTTCTTACTGGTAGGTCCGGGTCTGTGATGGATAGGCCCCGCGCGTTCTCAGCCTCGTAGGTGTAGTAGTCCAGGGGCATGCAGAAGTAACCGGGACGAACGTCTTCACACTGGCGGCCAATGATGTGGGGTCTGCAGTCACACTGACCGCTCTCCATCGAGCACCTGAGGGGAGACAGACCAAGAGACTGAGGTGAGGCTTGGGGTGTACACACCTGTGCTTGTGGTCTCTGTACATACAACCAGCAGGGATAGGAGAAGCAATGAGAACAGAGCTTGAGTTCACTTTCTGGAAGAAGATATCACATAAGTGTACAACTAATTATTCAATTTTCTTGGAAGTCTAAGTGTTCCCATGCTTACAATTTTGGAAATAGAGGGGCTTGTGCTTAAAGTCCTTTTGCTTTTGCAAAACCTTCAATTCACAAAATGATAGGTTTTCCAGCCACCAAGGGCAAGTCTTAATGTACAAAGGGCACATTGTGAGCCAGAAATCAGTTTTCGACACACAAAATGTTCTTTGTGACTGACTGCTGTTCGGCACGAAGAGGCGTGTCATTAAAGGGGCGTCACCTTCCTCCTTCTGAATGATTATGGAATGAATCAGGGGCTTGAGTCTACACCTACCACCCAAAGCCACTGGCATGATATGAACTCCCTAAAGTCAATCGTATCTCATTCACAAAATGGAAGCTGTCCCTGAGGGGCAGCGCCCGCCTTGGGAATGCGCACATTTGGCTTTTGCTGGAACACACCTTGGTCCAAGGGACCGCTCCAACCGCGTGCTACCTTGATGTCATTCACTGAACGTCAACCTTTTTTTTAAAGCAGCCCCTATTCCGGTATGGTAAGGCAGTGGTCTTCAAATACCGTGCCACCCCCCTGTGTAAAAAAAATAAAAATAAAGCCCACCCTCAATTTTTCACATGTATTCTGTTTAAATGAGTCTAAACATATTTAAGCTTTGCAGTTAAGTTCTGTTACCCCTTTTACACACACCCCTGTCAGGATATACATTGCAAAAGCTGTTAGTGGTGCCCATTACAAAGTGGCCACAGCTGCTCATATTTTAACCACTTAAAACAAAGCATGATGCTTCTCAGGACCAGAGCCTGGCCTTCCCCAGTCCCCCCAGGATCACTTAAGACTGCCCAGGGGGGCCCACTCCTCAGTTTGAAGACCTCTGCGGTAGGGGGACCAGATGGCCCAGATTTCCCGAATAGTGGCATGTTTTTTAAGGACTGTCCCAACACATTTTAGTTAAATTAATATATGTCCTGGTTTTTCAGAGAAGGTGCGGTGAGTGAGCACTTTAATTACTTGCTCAGGTATCCAGGGCCCTCTCATCACACCAGGAACAGGAGCTGCTTCTTCTAAGAGTCACCTGATGTGCCACCCTTCACTCGCACAGCTCATCCAATGACGTCTTTTAGGGGTCGCAGCTGCAACCCCTGGCTTGCCCTTTGCGACCCCTGACATTGCCTCTGCGACCCCTGGCCTCAAAGATGGCAAATTCAGTGCCAGGGGCACAGTGGCATGATGTCAGTTGGGGCTCCACTCTCTTTCTTTTCTGTCAATTTTTTATTACACTAATAGTGAATAATAACATATTACACACTATTAGCGTAGTAAAAATGGGGTATAGTTTCACGGAATATGCCCTCATATGGCAGCTGAGCTAAGTAAAATATCCTTTTAAATGTATGTTGTCTCTGTGCTTGTGGGGGTGTGTTTATGTGACAGTGTGTGTGTAAGAGTAAATTTGTGTGTATGTGTAAGTATGTGTGTGTGAGTGAAAGTGGAGGTCAAAGGGCATGTGATGTCACTTCCGCTACCCCTGGCATTTTGATGAATTGACGTCCATGAACACATCTGGTTCTAACAGGGGAGAATCAGTGCCACATGCCCCCATCAGGCAAAGCTAAGCCTGGCCCTGGGGCTCATCACAACAAGGGATTTATTTCTGAATAGTTTCATCTGACAGAGGTTTTCACAATTCTATATATGAACTCTGAAAATGCCCCCTTCGCTTCTTTTTGAATCCCACTGTGAATTGAAAAGAAATTATCACAGGTCCCTGGCCACCCATCTGCCCTCACTAAAGCCCCGCCCCCGCAGAAAGAGACCCAGAAGCTTTCACAGTTCCCTCTTTCATGTGCTTTCTTCTACTTGGCATCCTATTTTACCATTATGATTAAGGCTCCCATTTTTCAGTTTTTACTGATTTTCGCAGATAAATTCAGACAGAAAACAAAGAGTTTCCTGTCTGTATTTATTTTTAGAAGTGGAAAAATACAGAAAATTGGGCTGCTTGTAAGTGAATCTCCATGCTGTCTTTTGTAAATTCCAGGCCAGCAGCTGAGCGGCCGGACAGCATAGGGCACTTGTTCCCAACCTGTGGTCCGGAGACCCCTGGGGGTCCGCAAAGCCTTCTCACGGGGTCCGTGACTGCTTAGAAAATTAAAACATATTAACAAATATTGACAAATTAGGTCCACAGCTTCCAGTAATGACTCAGGCGGGGGTCCCCGGATTCCAATGATGATTCAGTGGGGGGTCCCTGGGTTCCATTAATGTTAAAATGGGGGCCCACATAAATCAAAAGGTTGGGAACCACTGGCATAGGGAGTTCAAAAACAGGATAAGATCTCCTTAAATACAAGGAAATGTCATCATATATTTGTAGCATAATCAGTCCACTGGAATTATGCGATTCTTTGGCTGTGGCTTATTTTTCTGCATAATTATGGATTTGTCGCATTTGCCACATAATCTGTCAGATGCTCAATAATCTGCAGATTTTGACAAAAAAAAATCTTTTTCTAGCTCAAATGGACCGAAAATTCCCAAAAAGATGGCAACGTGTCAGCGTGCAGTGGAAGGCCCTACGCAAAGACTGAATGGGTCTTTTTGTTTCATATTTCTGTATTTGGTTGTAAAATTGCTACTAATGAGGTAGTATTACCATGTGAAAAATTACAAAATAATAAAGTAATATTATAAAAAAGTGCCGCATTATGCCACATAATTTGCCTTTTCTTGTTGCATAATTTAGTAAACCCTGCTGCATAATTTGGTGCTCCTGTGCTGCATAATTCCTGTGTCCCTGAGTATAATGCTAATATTTACTTGTGTGTTTTATTTTATTTGGCTGCTTACTTTGCTAAAACAAGATAGGCATTGAAGTGTAAGTGCATAATTATTAGTTAAATAAATGTGGAAATATACCATTTTACAACCTAGTTTACTCACAAAAATATAAACTAAACAAGGGCAAATATCAACAAGATGGGCAAAAAATAAATATGCCTAAAATACAGATAGAAATGTTAACAAAAATACCAGGAGACGGTGTGCCCTTATTATTATATAGAACTACGTGTCCCAGAATGCAAAGGAAACTAGACGAAATGAATTGCTTATATGTGATGTGGGCAACTTAAGATCTCCTTTTTTCCCTTGGTTGGTCAAAGTGTTTTGAAGTGGAACTAGGTGCTTAAACGCTAGTCTGGTTTTGTCTCTATCTGTAGACTTTTTTTATAAGTTTGTGAGATATGGCAGTCTAGTTCTACGTTGGTGGATGCTGAGTTCTAGTCATCCTTCTATGTCTATGCCCTCCAAGTCTTGGGTTCTGAAAATATGGCCACACTAAGTTAGGGAACCGGGGCTACATTAAACAAGCATTTGCAATGCAGTGGGTCTCATGTTTGCTCAAGTTAGAGCTATTGGTGTTGTAAATTCCTAACTGGACTTTTCTTGCCACATAAATTGAAAATGAAAAGTAAAACAGTTGACATAAGTTAGCCGATTCAAAGCGCCACGGCCTCCAGGAGCGCGAAGGAGCTACAAAAGGAAAAATAAGTTCGCTCGCAGTCAAATGTGTCGGCAGACATGCAATTATCCATGTAACAGGGTCAATGGCCAAGGCGGTAAGAAAACTGCCCCAAGGAGGGACAAACGTAAAGCATTACCAATGATAACAAAGGATTTTTGAAAGGCAAGCCCATGAACGAGTGATAGTGATGTCTGAGCGGTGGGTGTGGTTAAAAGCCCGCAGATAGATTACAACAAGCCAGAGCGCTCGCCACACGACCTAAAAATGTTGGCACTCCATGTGATGGACCAACAGAGGTCTGCTGTCCCTGGCAGGTCCTTTGGCAGGCCTCCCTGTATTTGTAGACACTCACAGGAAATGGCAGTAGGACTCCTACCTCATGAATAGTAATGAGGCAGGAATGTTGCAACTCCCTGCACAAGGACAGTTGCAGTGCAACTAATTAGTACGTCAGGTGCAGTGTAAAGTGAACGAGGGGTTGCAAACTAATTGGTGTCCTCAAGAAACATACACGTTGCAAACTCTACAGCTGTTAAAAATGTGCCTTTTCCATCTCTTCCTGATCTAATAATACAGATATTCCTTCTGTAGTTTGTTAGGGACTTTTAAACCAGAGTATCCACGGTTTGCTTTCAACCAAGATGTGTAAATCTCCTTTCACTTGTTGCAGTTTCTACTCATACCACCCAGTTGTAATCTTTTTCTATTCCTCGTAATCTACAGATGACTCTATAAAGTGTCCTATCTGTTTCTTGTAATCTATAGAGTACTGTGTGAAATGCCCTAACACAAGCCATGGTGTGAGCACTACATCAAAATGTGAAATAAATACAAAATAAAGACAGTGTCAAAAACAAAAATGTGGAAATCAATGGGATTCGTAGGAATCTACCGATGGGCACAAGGGCTCAGGGAGAGAGAGGCACGTGCGAGGGACTGAGGTTCCCCTGCTGGAAGGTATGTTTTAAACACCCTGCACCCCCATTCTTGCAACGTTGATAAACCGCCTTTAAAGTGGTTTCCCCATAGATGACCCATGTTCCTGAGCTCGCCCCCCACGACAGCAGCACCAACCTGCTGCCTCCTGCCTCTGTCCCCCGACCACGCTGCTGTTTGCGTGTTCGAGGCCCTCCTCCACCCGCAGGCATCCTCCTGCGCCTCATCCCTGGTGTCTAGTGGGCTCTGCCTAGCTCCACTTGACCCGTGTGCCGCTTCCGACGTCCTGTAAGTTGTTTTTCTGATTGTTTTTCCGATTTTTCTGCGCCTCGCCGCCGGCGCTTCTGCCCCCGTTGTGCCCCCCTGATTGCTGTCTCCCCGATTGTGTACTGTGCCATTACTGTATTTCATACTGTGTGTTTTTCTATTGTGATTGCCTTTAATTTTGCTCGTTTTTTGTGCTTTTTGCCCCTTGTGCGCTCCCCCAAGCGTTCCGATCCCTGCCGCTGCCTCCCTGCGGCCCCGCCCCCCTCGCGCCCCCATTCGCCGCTCCCTCCCGCCTCCCAGCTGCTCCTCCCTCCCCCCTCCCTTCTTAATGGCTGGCGCTGCGCGTCTGTGCAGCGGGCGCGCCAGAGGCAAGCCCGTCTGCGCCCGTCTGCGCCTGGACCGCGCCAGGCGCCACCCCCCCTGGTCCTCACGCCCCCCGCATCACCCGCGTCCGCTACTCAACCAACGAACTCCGCGCACTCAACCCCGGCCCCTCAGCAGAGTGCTTCCTTGCAACCCCGAAGCACACAAAAGGACCTTTCTCCTGCCGCACCTGCAACTTCTCCTACGACAGAACGGCGAAGCCAACAACAAGAACTCCCAACACCAACCACCTGAACTGCATCCTCATCAACACACGCTCCGCACGAAAACACGCCATCGAACTCTGGGACTTACTCGACACCACCGCCCCTGACGTGGCCTTCCTGACCTAAACCTGGTGGAACGACTCCTCGGCCCCGGACATCGCAATCGCCATACCGGAGGGATACAAAATCACCAGAAGAAATCGAACCAACGGAATCGGCGGCGGAATAGCCATCGCCCACAAATCTACCCTCAAAATCCACACCCACACGGACGACACCCTCAAGACAGCCGAACACCTCCACTTCCAGATCCACACGGACCCCAACACGACCCTCAGAGGAACCCTCATATACCGCCCTCCAGGACCAAGAGCCCCCTTCAGCGACACCGTCGCCGACCATGCGAGCACCCACGCCCTCGCGTCCCCAGACTACATCCTCCTGGGAGATCTAAACTACCACCTGGAAAATAACAACAACGTCAACACCGCATCTCTGACCTCCAACCTCCTCAACCTCGGACTCCGTCAACTGGTCAACACTCCCACCCACATCGCCGGACACACTCTTGACCCCCTCTTCACCTCAAGCAACCACATCTCTTTCAGCCACACCTCCGAACTCCACTGGACCGACCATCACTGCGTCCACTTCTCTTATACGAAAATCACCGAACACCACCGCATCCCTCGACCTCCTCACCGCCGCTGGGGAAAAATCACCCAAGACCAACTAACCAGCACCCTCGTCAAAGACCCTCCACCCGGCTCAACCGACCCAAGCACTGCCGCCATCAACCTCCATCAATGGATCCTCGACTGCGCCAACACCTTAGCCCCACTCAAGAAACCCACCGCCAACCAAGGAAAGAAAAAACCAGCCTGGTTCACAGACGAACTGACCGCCTCCAAAAGCCTCTGCCAGAAGCTCAAGAAGAAGTGGATCTTAGAGCGCACACCCGACAACCTCGCCTCCCTCAAAAATGCCAACCGTGAACACCACCAACGGATCCGAGTCGCCAAGCGCGCCCACTTCACTGAACGCATCAACAACAACGCCCACGTCTGCAAAGAACTCTTCGGCATCGTGAAGGAACTCTCAAACCCCAACGCCAACTCCAACGACATCCCGCCCTCCCAGAAACTCTGCGACGACCTCTCCACCTTCTTCCACCAGAAAATCACAACCATCCACGACAGCTTCAACGCCATTCCGCCGCCAGACCCCACCCCTGACATCTCCACAGACGCCTGCCGCCTCACCGCCTGGACCCACGTGGACGACACCGAAACAATAACAACCATGAACACCATCCACTCAGGCTCCCCCACGGACCCATGTCCTCATCACGTGTTCAACAAAGCCAACGCCATCATCGCCCCCAAACTCCGCGAGATCATCAACCTCTCCTTCGACTCCGCCACCTTCCCAGACAGCTGGAAACACGCAGAAATCCAACCCCTCCTCAAGAAACCCAAGGCTGACCCCAACGACCTCAAAAACTTCCGACCGATCTCTCTCCTCCCTTTTCCAGCAAAAGTCATCGAGAAGATCGTCAACACACAGCTCGCCCACTTCCTCGAAGACAACTCCATCCTAGACCCCTCTCAATCCGGTTTCAGACGAAACCACAGCACCGAGACTGCTCTCCTCACCGCCACAGATGACATCAGAACCCAAATGGACAACGGCGAAACCTCGGCCCTCATCCTCCTCGACCTATCAGCCGCTTTTGACACAGTCTGCCACCGCACCCTACTGACCCGCCTCCATGGAGCCGGCATCCAGGATAAAGCCCTAAACTGGATCTCATCCTTCCTCACCGACAGAACCCAGAGAGTCCGACTCTCCTCTTTCCGCTCCAAAGCCACCAACCTCATCTGCGGCGTCCCCCAAGGATCCTCCCTCAGCCCTACGTTGTTCAACGTCTACATGACCCCCCTCGCCAAACTGGCCCGCCAACATCACCTCAGCATCATCTCCTACGCCGACGACACCCAGCTCGTCCTCTCCCTGACCAAAGACCCGCTCACCGCCAAAACCAACCTCCACGAGGGACTAAAAGCCATCGCCGAGTGGATGAACGACAGCCGCCTGAAGCTCAACTCCGACAAGACGGAAGTCCTCATCCTCGGGCGCACCCCTTCGGCCTGGAACGACTCCTGGTGGCCCACCGGTTTCGGACCCCCACCCACCCCAGCCAGCCACGCAAGAAACCTCGGCTTCATCCTGGACTCAGCCCTCACCATGTCCAAACAGGTCAGCGCCGTCTCTTCTTCCTGCTTCAACACCCTTCGAATGCTCCGCAGAATTTTCAAGTGGATCCCAACAGGAACCAGAAAGACGGTGACCCAAGCCCTCGTCAGTAGCAGACTTGACTACGGCAACGCACTCTACACAGGCATCCCAACAAAAGACATCAAACGACTCCAGCGTATCCAAAATGCATCCGCCCGCCTGATCCTTGACATACCCCGCCGATGTCACATCTCTCCTCACCTGAAGGACCTCCACTGGCTCCCCGTGGACAAGAGGATCACCTTTAAACTCCTCACCCACGCTCACAAGGCTCTACACAACACCGGACCTACCTACCTCAACTCCAGACTCAACTTTTACGCCCCCACTCGTCAACTCCGCTCTGCCAATCTCGCCCTCGCCATCGTCCCCAGGATCCAGCGCAAGACCGCCGGCGGCAGATCCTTCTCCTTCCTCGCCGCCAAGACCTGGAACTCTCTCCCCACCTCACTGCGCCAGACCCAGGACCTCCTCGCCTTCAGGAGACTCCTCAAGACCTGGCTCTTCGACCGCTAACAGCTCACCACCCCCCATCCACCCCCCCCCCAGCGCCTCGAAACCCTGACGGGTACATAGTGCGCTTTACAAATGTTATGATTGATTGATTGATTGATGTTTGACCATGATATGACCTCTGCCTGTCACTAGGTTATATGTGGATGGTATTACCTTCCTGGCTCTTACTGGAGTTGGCTTTTTGTGGCCTTTAAAATAAATAAAACGAATTTAGATGTGGAAGGAGCCGCCAGTGCATCAGGCCCTAAGACTTTAGCTCGTCTTTGAGATTCCTTGTGGTCACCCCTGCATTTACCTGAGGGCAGATGTGCAGCCAGTCTTGAAGCACAGATGTTACATTAATGAACAAGTAGTTTTAGTGCCTTTTACGAGCATTGAGGAGTCTCACTTCCTGAGGGACTGAAGCCACAGTCTTCGATAGGGTGCCCACTAACCACCGGATGCCGGCAGAGGTAGGTAGCAGTGTTAGGCCAGACCATAAACTAACCCTGCAGTGGATACGTGCATCCCCACCCCCAATGTGGTGTAATGATTGTGGGAAACTATATAATGCAGTGGTTCCCAACTTGTGGTCCGGGGACCCCTGGGGGTCCGCGAAGCCCCCTCAGGGCGTCCGCGGCTGCTTAGCAAATTAAATAATATTAACAGATTAGGTCCCCAGTTTTCAGTAATGACTCAGTTGGGGGACCCTGGATTTGAATTATGATTCAGTAGGGGTCCCCGAGTTCCAGTAATGATAAAGTGGGGGTCCACAGAAGTCAAAAGGTTGGGAACCACTGAAGTGAGTTATTTAAGGCCATGCACCCTCTCTATCTGGTGGGGTCCAGACTGCCTCTGGGGGTTCCATCCTCTCAGTGATAGTCTGACGCCCAGTATTTAGCAGAAGAAACACCAGCGGTGACGTCACAGACCACATATGATAAGTAAACCACTGTACTTCAAAGCGCTACCTGGAGTTGTTTATACACAATTTCATAGCTTGCATATTTTGACCTTTGTGCGTCGTGTTTGGAATAAAAGTGCAAAGGAAGACCCCCCCCCAAATTTAAAGGGCTCTGATCCTACCTGTTGTGGTAAGCACCCCCAAAGTCACAGGCACATGGACGGCAGCCGGCGATGTCGTGGCTGAGTCCCCAGAACTCAGGCTGTTGGAGAAGAAAAGGCAACAATGTATGAGAGACTGAAAAACAACAACAGAAAGTGATGGGTGGAATCCATGGTTAATCCCAACCACGGTAGCTGCTGGTAGCCACACTCATGGCCACGCCCCGGGGCCACATGACATAGGTTGTTCCTTAGTGATAGGGCCCTACACAGCAGAAACATCTGTGGAGGAACTTATGTTCCCCAGTAAGGGGGTCCTGGCCTAACAGTTGGGGCAGGACTGTCCTCTGTGGGATGAAAGGCTACCTTGCGTATGGTTGCCCCTTGGTGTGACAGCACAGTGAGCAAAAAGCAGTGGATTGGAATAACACCCAGTGGTTAACATCAGTTCATGCATTCCATTTATCATCTCTTTGTTTTTCTTTTCTGGGTATTGAAGTGGTGTTACTGAATAAGGGGACAGGTGTTAGGGGCCCAGCCACTGCCCTATAGGTGGGCCCTGGGTTGGACAGCTGGGTGGCTTGGGGGGATGTGTGAAGAGTGTATTGTCTTGTTTCGTTGCGTGAAAGCTACCCCAAGGAAAATTTACTAAGGGGTGACCAGCTTAGGATGTGAAGGGCCGGAGCCAACATATAGATTTAATGCACGTAAATATGTCTTATCTGGATAGCCTGAGCCTCAGTCATTGACACAGTTTATTACTGAATGCACACAATGCAGGCAAGAAGGTTCTAACACCGACCTCCAATATACATCACGTCTACTCATTAGATAGGCCTTGCACCTTGCCCATTCTCCATTTTAGGCCCATTGAATTCAATAGAGTCTTTCACCCAGAATTAATAAGTGATTTTCTACAAAATTATTACAAATTTTACTCCACTCAAATCAGTGACACAGTTATAGAGCACCCCAACACCTCTCGGTCAGCCTCCGCTCCTGTGGTGCCTGCGGTGTTACAAGCACATCCCTTACACGGACACCACAAGCAGGCACACCTGGGACAGGAACACCTGCACGGAGCGGAAATTAATCAAAGATGCATCTGACTGGGTCTGGGCCCAGTTTCTGTCTTCTCAACTTCATGTATTTCTTGCAAAACATGCATAAATGCATAAAATACACATGGTCATGCCAGTTGACCTCTCTTGTGAAAACCAGGACGGTGTGCATGTGTGATTTGTGTGGTGTCACTCCCAAGTTAAACCCAAGTAGCATAGACACTCACTCAAAGAATGTGAAACAGTTACAAGACAGGTAAGTAATGTATGCAGTTACATATACAATGCTCGTGAGTTGTCAGTGTCAGCTTGTACCCATGTACGTAGGTGTACGCAAAGCACCATCTTCAGAAGTTCACGAGATCCCCCTCAAGCACGAAATGGGCCACAAGAGAGCATGCAGTGATCGACCAGGCAGGGTCGGTGACGCGCAGGCTCAAGGTGGTTGACGTGGTGAGTATGGAAGTGTTGGGGAGCCTGGAAAGGTAACCTAGAGTAAGGTCAACAAGCACCTAGGGGTGGGTGGTAAACTCCACTCAGCCGGCGGAGTTCACAAAGTTTTGCCACTCTGCTTGGAGCACGGTGTTCGGCAAAAACTCAGCCAACCAACACGTGGCAGAGTTTACTGGCGCCACCCCTACAAGTACCCACTTGTGTACCAAGAATGGTTCCTGGATCAACCCTCACAACTCTCCGACCGACTCTCACTGTTACTAAAGCCAAGAGAACAGAAACAATAGGATAGGAGATAGCTCACCACACACTGGTTGCAGAACCTTCCGGTCACAAAGCGCTTGCAGTAGCAGTCACCGCTGATGTGGTCACAGGGTGTGTTTCCTGTGACAATTCCTCGAGGATCACAACTGCAGGCTGTCGAAAGAGTAAACGAGAGTGAGAAGCTAAGCAGATGAAAGCACTTCTATTGCGCCCATGTTTGGAGGACCACACCGTCCTTCTGAGTGAACAATCAGATTATCTGTTAAGGGCCTTGAATGGATGGGGGTTTTATGAAAAGAGATGTCCCAGATATCTTCATGTAGGGGACCCATGAGCTTTATCACTTCTGGAGATATATTGGAAAGGGGTTGAACTCATTAGACAAAAGGTTATCAAGCCTGAAGCTCATTGGTAAGCTGAAATTATGTCTGGAGCTCTTTGGTAAGGTGGTATCATGTCTGGAGCATTTTGGTAAGGCACTAACATGTCCTGAGCTCTTCAGTAAGGTGTTTTCATGCCTGGAGCTCACTGGTAAGATGCTATCATGTCTGGAGCTTTTTGGTAAGGCACTAACATGTCCTGAGCTCTGCGGTAAGGTGCTCTCATGTCTGGAGCTCATTGGTCAGATGCTGTTGTGCCTGGAGCTCTTTAGTAAGGAGCTAACACGTCCTGAGCTCTTCGGTGAGGTGCTCTCACGTCTAGAGCTCATTGGTAAGATCCTACCATGTTTGGAGCTCTTTGGTAAGATGCTACCATGTCTGGAGCACTTTGGTAAGATCCTACCATGTCTGGAGCTCTTTGGTAAGATGCTACCATGTCTGGAGCACTTTGGTAAGATCCTACCATGTCTGGAGCTCTTTGGTAAGGTGCTACCATGTCTGGAGCTCTTCCATATCTGGAGCTCTTTGTTAAGGTGCTACCATGTCTGGAGCTCTTTGGTAAGGTGCTACCATTTCTGGAGCTCTCTGTTAAGGTGCTACCATGTCTGGAGCTCTTTGGTATGATGCTACCATGTCTGGAGCTCTTTGGTAAGATGCTACCATGTCTGGAGCACTTTAGCTTGGCTCTATCATGTTTGGAGCTCTTTGGTAAGGTGCTACCATATCTGGAGCTCTCTGTTAAGGTGCTACCATGTCTGGAGCTCTTTGGTAAGATGCTACCATGTCTGGAGCTCTTTGGTAAGATGCTACCATGTCTGGAGCACTTTAGTATGGCTCTATCATGTTTGGAGCTCTTTGGTAAGGTGCTACCATATCTGACGTTCTTTGCTAATGTGCTACAATGTCTGGAGCTCTTAAGGTAATACCATGTCTGGAGCTCTTTGGTAAGGTGCTACCATATGTGGATGTCTTTGGTATGGTGCTACCATTTCTGCAGTTCTTTGCTAAGGTGCTCTCATGTCTGGAGCTCATTGTTAAGATTCTACCATGTCTGGAGATTTTTGGTAAGATGCTATCATGTCTGGAGCTCTTTGGTGAGGTACAACGCTGTCTGGAGCTCTTTGGTATAGTTCTATCATGTCTGGAGCTCTTTAGTTAGGAGCTAACATGTCCTGAGCTCTTCTGTAAGGTGCTCTCGTGTCTGGAGCTCATTGGTAAGATCCTACCATGTCTGGAGCTCTTTGGTAAGGTGTTACCATGCCAGGAGCTCTTTAGTAAGGTGCTACCATTCCTGGAGCTCTTTGGTAAGGTGCTACCCTGTCTGGAGCTCCTTGGTAAGGTGCTACCATGTCTGGAGCTATTTGGTAAGGTGCTACCATGTTTGGAACTCGTTGGTAAGTTTCTACCACATCTGGAGCTCTTTATTAAGGTTCTACCATGTCTGGAGCTCCTTAGTAAGGTGCTATCATGCTGAGAACTCCTTTGATAAAGGCTATCATGACTAGAGTCCTCAAGGTGAGGCGTTGTCTTATCAGAGGTCATTACTAAGGTGCTATAATGCCGGAGCACATTGATAAGGTTCCATTTCTGGATCTCTTTTGAAAGGTGGCCTTGGCATGTCTGAGGTATTTTGGTACAGTGCCGTCACATCTGGAGTGCTTTCAAATCAAATCAAATCGAAATCAAACCAAATCAAATCAGGATTTATAGAGCACAACTACTAACTCGTAAGGATCTCAAGTCGCTGTAAGGTGCTATCTGTCCTGAGCCCTTGATTAAGGTGTTAACTTTCCTAAGGAATTTGGTAAGGTGCTATCATGCTTGGGGATCATCGGGTAAGGTGTAATCCAGTCTGGAGCTTGTTGGTAAGGTCCTGTCTTGTCTAGAGCACTTTAGAAAAGAGCAGTCCTGTCTGGAGCCCTGTGGTCAGGTGCTGTGATCTCTGGAGCTCTTTGATAAGATTCTATCATGTCTGGGTTCCATGGTAAGGTGGTTTTGGCATGTCTGAGCTGGGCTATTTTGGGACAATGCAATCACAGCTGCAACTCTTTGGTAAGGTGCTATCTCTCCTCAGCTCTTTGGTGAGGTGGGACTTTCTTGGGCTCCTTGGTGAGGTGATATAATTTCTGGAGCACTTTTGTGAGAAGGTGGTATCATGTTTAGAGCTCTTTTGTAAGGTTCCAAGATATCTAGAGCTCTTTGATAAGGCAAGATCACGTCTGGGGTTCTATCATGAATGCTGTTTGGTTGTTGTCTTTGTTTACTGTACTAGCAGATGTTTAAGGAAGGAAATCAAAAGCTGGCAACTGTGAGTGGCACTGCTCTGTGGTATGACCTGACCAGGTGTAGATTGTTCAAAACTGTAGGCCACAGCTGCCATACTTACGCTGGCACCCAGCGGGATCATTTCTGCTCAGGCCGTAGAAGTTCTCTTTGCAGCTGTCACAGCGCTCGCCTTTCACGTTCTCCTTGCACCGGCACTGCCCGGCGATCATGCCCAGGTTTACGTCAGTGTGGCTGTCACAAACACCCCCTTCCAGGGATCCAACCGGGTCACAGTCACATTCTGAAAAACGTAAAGGCAGCACATTTACTCCATGTCCTGGTATTTCAGCAGATTCTCTGGGCCTTACAAGGGTGTCCTGACGTTGGGACCCCAAGGCTCTTTGAACTAAGGTTAAAGTGACATTATAGTCAGGTGAAACTTCAGTTAAAATTTAACATTTTTTGATAACCATAAAAAGCAACATTTTAAGCTAAAAAAAAACTCTGAAATTCACAGGGCATGGTTAACTTGTAACTATAACTTGCATCCTCATCATGCACTGCTTATGACCTCACATGTTACATCACTCAAGACATGTTCAATGACATCATTGATTACCTCTGATAACATCTGAAATTACATAATTGATGACATCACTACGCATGGTGGGGACACACCTTATAGTTACTTGAGTTAACTATTCAGTGTTTTCTTTAGTTTGAAATGTTACGTTTTAACTGAAATCTTTACCTAACTACAAGAGAGAGAGTGTGTGTGTGTGTGTGTGTGTGTGTGTGTGCGTACGTGAATGTGATCAGGAGAAAGGAGCTGTGGACTCACGTATACACGCGTTCTCTGCCCGGATGTCCGCGCGGGGGTTCAGGTAGTAGAAAGGTTTGCACAACTCGCAGTTGCGGCCCATGGTGTTGTGCTGGCAGTTGTCGCACACCCCGCCGCTCACGCGCCCCGTTGCCAGGTACACGGCCATGTCGAAGTGGCAGCGGTGCGAGTGGTTGTTGCAGTTACACTCTGAAAGAGAACCCGAATGATCAAGGATTAGGAGCTTTCTATTGGGGAGCATCTTGACGTCATAGGTTAAAGAGATGTCCAAGGCCTAACACGCGCCACACTGCACCTTTCATAACGTCACTTGACGCTCACTTACACCTGCACTCAGTCTTGCGACGATCCAACACTCCATGTTACACTGGTTTATCATGACCATGCACAAGTCAAGGGACTGACTATTCATGAATGTAAAGTTTACTGAATGAATGCAACCATCAACCCTAAACTTGCTTCTGATGGCAGGCCTTGTGACCTACCTCCTCTGGTAATTTCCTCTTGACCCCTGGGTGTTTGGGTAGGGCGTGGCTCATCAGATACTGCTGTATTCAGGGCCACTGGAATTATGCGGCATTAGAGGGTCAAATTATATAGCAGGGCTGAGTAAATTACGCAGCAAGAAAAGGCAAATTATGCGGCATAATGCGGGGACATTTTGTAATAGTATTAATTCATTCTTTCATCATTTTTAAACTTGGTAACCCTGTCTGGGCATTGGTTGAACCTCATTAGTACACTTTTAATACCCAAATATAACAATAAGCAACAAAAAGGTGACCAGTCCAGCTTTGTGAAGGGCCTTTCACTGCGCATTAACCAGTGTTGCTGCATTTTTAATAACTGTTGAACCGTTTGAGCAAGAAACATTTGTTTGGGTTAAAATTGGCAAATTATGCGGCTAATGAAGGTTTATGATTGCAAATCTACACTTATGTGAGAATCGCCAAGGCCGCACAATCGCATAGTTCCGGGGGCGCTGCCTATACTCTCTACTTCCTGGTTCCTGTTACCCCTTTGACACTCAGCGTTTCTACAATTGGTTTGATAGCTCGGTTGGTTGAGAACCTGCTGTTAAGGTCTGTGTGGCACCTGAGGGTCAGAGGACCAGGGGTCAGGTAAATCAACTCACACTTTCATGCCTGCACTGTGAACTCTTAGTTGAGTTTGAGATCACAGACACTTCTAGGCAGTGCTTGAAATGGAAAAATTAAAGTGCTGGTACTCTGTGCCAGAGAAGTTGCTTGTTTGTGAGAAGTGCCGGTACCCTCAAATTAAAAGTATTACGTTTTTCTTGAGATGTGCCGGTACTCTCCCGCTCAAAATAAAAAAGTGCCGGTACTCAGTACCGGGCGGTACCGGCCCAATTACAGCACTGCTTCTAGGCTTCAAGGCGCTAGAGCTAAGCACTTTATAAAAGGGCCACACTGCACCATGCCCTTGTCCATCAGTTTCAGGAGTCTTAAGCATCGTGACGACTCCTGCACTGTGCTGTGACAGGCGTGATGGCACGTTTTTCAGATCTTCAGCGGCATGAGTGCCAGAGCCTGGCACAATGACAAACAATGCAATATCTAAAGATTACCAGGTCACCGGACGAGGGCGCTGCAACGTGTATTAGCTTCATTATCAAATCAAATCAAATCATTAATATTTATAAAGCGCGCTACTCACCCGTACGGGTCTCAAGGCGCTAGGGGAAAAAAGTGGTGGGGGTTACTGCTGCTCGAAGAGCCAGGTTTTTAGGAGTCTCCGGAATGCGGAGTGGTGCTGAGTGGTCCTGAGGCTGGTGGGGAGGGAGTTCCAGGTCTTGGCTGCCAGGAAGGAGAAGGACCTCCCACCCGTCGTTGAGCGGCGGATGCGAGGGACGGCAGCGAGCGCGAGGCCCGAGGAACGGAGGAGACGGGTGGGGGCGTAGAAGCTGAGGTGACGGTTGAGGTAATCCGGTCCCTTGTGTGCGTGGGTGAGAAGTCGGAAGGTGATCCTTTTGCTGACTGGGAGCCAATGCAGGTGTCTCCGGTGTGCGGAGATGTGGCTGTTGCGGGGTACGTTGAGGATGAGGCAGGCCGAGGCGTTTTGAATACGTTGCAGGCATTTTTGGAGCTTGGCGGTGGTCCCAGCATAGAGGGTGTTGCCGTAGTCCAGGCGGCTCGTGACGAGGGCGTGGGTCACGGTTTTTCTAGTGTCCAGCGGGGATCCAGCGGAAGATCTTGCGGAGCATGCGGAGGGTGAGGAAGCAGGCTGAGGACACGGCGTTGAATTGCTTGGTCATGGTGAGAAGAGGGTCCAAGATGAAGCCGAGGTTGCGGGTGTGGTTTGCGGGGGTCGGTGCGGTGCCGAGGGCCGTGGGCCACCAGGAGTCGTCCCAAGCGGACGGGGTGTTGCTGAGGATGAGGACTTCCGTTTTGTCAGAGTTCAGCTTTAGGCGGCTGAGCCTCATCCAATCTGCGACGTCCTTCATGCCCTCTTGTAGGTTGGTCTTGGCGCTGGTGGGGTCCTTGGTGAGGGAGAGTATAAGTTGGGTGTCGTCGGCGTAGGAGGTGATGATGATGTTGTGCTTGCGTACGATGTCGGCGAGGGGGCTCATGTAGACATTGAAGAGTGTCGGGCTGAGTGATGAGCCTTGAGGTACGCCGCAGATGATCTCGGTAGGGTCTGAGCGAAACGGAGGGAGGTAGACTCTTTGGGATCGGTTTGAGAGGAAGGAGGCGATCCAGTCCAGGGCCTGGCCTTGGATCCCGGTGGAGCTGAGGCGGGTGATTAGGGTGCGGTGGCAGACGGTGTCGAAGGCAGCCGAGAGGTCGAGGAGGATGAGGGCGACTGTTTCACCGTTGTCCATCAGGGTTCTGATGTCGTCTGTGACTGAGATGAGGGCGGTTTCAGTGCTGTGGTTGGTTCGGAATCTGGTTTGTGAAGGGTCGAGCAGGTTGTTGTCTTCCAGGAAGGTGGTCAGCTGTTTGTTAACGGCCTTCTCTATTACCTTGGCGGGGAAGGGGAGGAGCGAGATGGGGCGGAAGTTTTTCAGGTCGCTCGGGTCAGCTGTAGGTTTCTTTAGTAGTGCGTTGACTTCGGTGTGTTTCCAGAATTCGGGGAAGGTGGCAGAAGAAAAAGAGGAGTTGATGACGGCCTGGAGGTGCGGGGTGATGATGTCGTCGGCTTTATTGAAGATGAAGTGAGGGCAGGGGTCCGATGGAGCGCCGGAGTGGATCGAGTTCATGGTGGTTTTGGTTTCTTCGGTGTTGATGTGGGTCCAGTCGTTGAGGGTGATGGTCGGAGGTGTGGGTTCGGTGATGCTTGGTTGGGTCTGGTGTCCGAAGCTGTCGTGGAGGTCGCTGATCTTGCGATGGAAGAAGATGGCGAGGGAGTTGCACAGATCTTGTGAGGGCGTGACGGCGTTGGGGTTGGAGAACTCCTTGACGATGCAAAAAAGTTCTCTGCTGTTGTGGCTGTTTTTGTCCAGTCTGTAGGTAAAAAAGTTCCTTTTGGCAGCGCGGATCAGGTGGTGGTGTTCGCGGGTAGCGTTCTTGAGGGCGGTCATGTTGTCAGCGGTGTGGTCCTTGCGCCAGGCCTTCTCGAGGGCGCGACAAGTTTTCTTCGATTCTTTGAGGGTGTCAGAGAACCAGAGAGGTTTTTTGGTGTTGGCCTGTCGATGCGTGAGTTTGAGGGGAGCAAGGTTGTCTGCGCAGTTGGAGATCCAGTTTGTGAGGCTGAGGGCTGCGTCGTTGGGGTCGGTGGTGAGGGTGGGTTGGTTGGCGGCGAGTGCGGAGAAGAGTTGCTCTTCGGGGATTTTGTTCCACTGTCGACGAGGGATGGGTTGAGTGCGGAGGTGGCGGGTCTCGCGTCGGAATGTGAAATGTACACAGCTGTGGTCGGTCCAGTGTAGAGCGGAGGTGTGGCTGAAGAAGACGTGTTTGCTGGCGGAGAAGATGGGGTCAAGCGTGTGTCCGGCGATGTGGGTGGCGGTGTTCACCAGTTGCTTGAGGCCGAGGTTGGCGAGGTTGTCGAGCAGGGTGGTGGTGTTGGGGTCGTTGTTTTGTTCCAGATGGAAGTTGAGGTCGCCTAGGAGGATGTAGTCCGGCGAGGCGAGGGCGTGCGGGGAGATGAAGTCGGCGATGGTGTCGCTGAAAGGGGCGCGCGGTCCGGGAGGACGGTTGACGAGGGATCCTCTGAGGGTAGTCCTGGGGTCGGTGCGAATCTGAAAATGCAGGTGTTCAGCGGCGAGAGGGATGTCTTCGGTGGAGGTGGTGACGCTGATGGAGTCTTTGAAGACGATGGCGATACCTCCTCCTACTTGGTTGGTGCGGTCTTTTCTGGAGATCTTGTAGCCTTCGGGGATGGCGGTGGCGATGTCTGGAGCAGAGGAGGCGTTCATCCAGGTCTCCGTGATGAAGGCGATGTCCGGTGCTGTGGAGTCCAGGAGGTCCCAGAGTTCAACGGCGTGCTTGTGGACGGAACGAGCGTTGACCAGGATGCACTTGAGGTGGTTGATGGCGCGTGGGCTTGTGGTCGTGGTAGTTGCGTGGTGGAAGATGCGTTTGCAGGAGTTGCAGGCGAAGGGTCCATGGGTGCGTTTGGGGTGAGCTTGGAAGCAGGTGTTGGAGCGCCCTGAGTTGAGGGCGTCGAGGGTGGTGGGGTTTATGCGTTCTCTGTAAAACTTTATGTAACAAGGAGTTTGCTGGTGTTGTTTAAAGGAGCCCTCCAGTGAGGAGAAAACAGTCTAACCGCTTTTAAATCATATTTTCCCCATTAAAACACAAATTAGTTAATTATAAAAGAGGGTACCAAGTATTAGTCATGCCTGGGTAAACCCACATATGACGTCAGATCCTCCCGCTTGCCTTTTAAACAAAATATATTTCTGAAACTGCAGGTTGTAGTTTATTTTTTGCCACTGCTTTACGCAGAGTTAAACTTTCTTGATATCTTTTAAACAAAATACATTTCTCAAACTGCAGGTTGTAGTTTAGCTTTTGCCACTGCTTTACGCAGAGCTAAACTTTCTTGGTATCTTTTAAACAAAATACATTTCTCAAACTGCAGGTTGTAGTTTATTTTTTGCCACTGCTTTACGCAGAGCTAAACTTTCTTGGTATCTTTTAAACAAGATACATTTCCCAAACTGCAGGTTGTAGTTTATTTTTTGCCACTGCTTTACGCAGAGGTAAACTTTCTTGGTATCTTTTAAACAAAATACATTTCTCAAACTGCAGATTGTAGTTTTTTTTTTTTTACTGCTTTACGCAGAGTTAAACTTTGTTGGTATCTTTTAAACAAGATACACTTCTCAAGCAGGTTGTAGTTTTTTTTTTTTTTTTTACTGCTTTACTCAGAGTTAAACTTTGTTGGTGTCCCGCCAGACCTCACTTGTCATTTCCTAGCTCGGAGGGCGGTGCCGCGTGTCCAACACCTCAAGCGGTGCTATTAGCTGGTTTGGCAGCCAGACATCTTGCATTTGTTAGTAACAGTTGTGTCGCGCCCTGGGCCTTCCTACCCCAGGCTCCCCAGCTGAAATATAATTTCCTACAGGACTCTTTAATGAGTCTGACATTCATAAGACAGATGCCTCACTAGCATGCAGCAAGCGCTTAAAATGAACACGCGGGCCACTGATTGAAAATTAATTAACGAAAACTGGGGGAGTTCGGCCGGGGCTACAATTCCATCAACGCATATCCCCTCGTTTCCAAAATACACAACATTTTTGCCCTTCACATCATACCACTTGCACTGGAATGACCCAATGGTTTGCAATGTCGAGAAGGGAATTTGTACAGTTTATACACATCCCACACCCCACGCTCAGTCGCCTTAGGCCAACAAAGAACTGGAGTCCTTCAACTGCAGAGCCAGTGGTACACTCCACATTTTGTATTCCAAACACCACCCACACCCGCAATCTGACTTCCTTATCTTTCAAGCACGTTCCACACCCCACACTCCACCCGGCAATGTGCCTAGGTGTTCTCTGGTTGTTCCACCCCAGAGTCAACCCCGAACCAAGCCTGGCCATCCTCTCGTAGGTCCACCACAGAGTCCACTCCAAACCACACCTGACCATCCTCTGGTAGGTCCACCACAAAGCCAACCTTGAACCAATCCTGGCCATCCTCCGGTTGGTCCACCACAGAGTGCACCCCAAACCAAGCCTGTCCATCCTCTGGTAGGTCCACCAAAGAGTCCACCCCAAACCAAGCCTGGCCATCCTCCAGTAGGTCCACCACAGAGTCCGCCCCAAACCAAGCCTGGCCATCCTCCGGTAGGTCCACCACAAAGCCATCCACGATCCAGTCCTGGCTACCCTCTCATTGGTCCATCACAGAGTCCACTCTAAACCAATCCTAGCCATCCTCCAGTAGGTCCACCACAGAGGCCACCCCCAAACCAAGCCTGGCCATCCTCCGGTAGGTGCACCACAAAGTCCACCCCAAACCAAGTCTTGCCATCCTCCTGTAGGTTCACCACAAAGCCAACCTTGAACCAATCCTGGCTATCCTCTCGTTGGTCCATCACAGAGTCCACTCCGAACCAAGCCTGGCCATCCTCCAGTAGGTTCACTACAGAGTCCACCCCAAACCAAGCCTGGCCATCCTCCGGTAGGTCCACCACAGAGTCCACCCCAAACCAATCCTGGCCATCCTCCGATAGGTCAACCACAAAGTCCACCTCAAACCAATCCTGGCCATCCTCCAGTAGGTCCACCACAGAGTCAACCCCAAACAAAGCCTGGCCATCCTCCAGTAGGTCCACCACAGAGTCCACTCCGAACCAATCCTGGCCATCCTCAGGTAGGTCCACCACAAAGTCCACCTTAGACCAATCCTGGCTATCCTCTTGTTGGTCCACCACAGAGTCCACTCCGAACCAAGCCTGGCCATCCTCAGGTAGGTCCACCACAAAGTCCACCTTAGACCAATCCTGGCTATCCTCTTGTTGGTCCACCACAGAGTCCACCCCAAACCAAGCCTGGCCATCCTCCGGTAGGTCCACCACAGAGTCCACCCCAAACCAAGCCTGGCCATCCTCCGGTAGGTCAACCACAGAGTCCACCCCAAACCAAGCCTGGCCATCCTCTTGTAGGTCCACCACAAAGCCAACCTCGAAACAATCCTGGCTATCCTCTTGTTGGTCCATCACAGAGTCCACTCTGAACCAAGCCTGGCCATCCTCTGGTTGGTCCATCACAGAGTCCACCCCAAACCAAGCCTGGCCATCCTCCGGTTGGCCCACCACAGAGTCCACTCTGGACCAAGCCTGGCCATCCTCCGGTAGGTCCACCACAGAGTCCACCCCAAACCAAGCCTGGCCATCCTCTGGTAGGTCCACCACAAAGCCAACCTCCAATCAAGCCTGGCCATCCTCCGGTTGGTCCACCATAGAGTGCACCCCGAACCAAGCCTGACATCTCCTGGTTGGTCCACCACACACTCCACTTCAAGCTAAACCTAGATATTCTCTGTATTGTCCGCGAGATACAGAATTTGATTGTTAGTCAGCAGGACTCTACTTTCAAGGAACTACTCCTTCAACAGAACCTCCTCTTCCATCAAATCTTAGAGTGATAATGAAGCCAACCACGATCACCAAGTAGCGTCTGGTGATGTGTAAACCAAAATCCCAAATGGCACACGCCTACCAACAAACTGAAACTTTCTGTTCCTATTGCGCAATGCATCCATCCATACATCCAGCACCAGGCCCATCTAGAGGAAGATATTCCCATGTATAGCCTTCCCAGCTCCTACACACATTCCTCTGGTCTTCTAAAAGATAGATTACTGTAATGCGATCTTGTAATGCGATCTACCTTGAGACCAACAAGTCAACACTTGCAAAGTTGCAACCTGTGGAAAATACAATGTCAAGGCTTGTGCTGGACGTTCCCAAGCGGCATTCGGTGTCGAATGACTCTAATCGCTTCATGGGCTTCCGATAGAGAACTGTGTCCAGTTTAAGACAATATACACAGTACATTAAACATTCTATGCAGAAGGTGCAGCTGATATCAAAACGATGTTTAAATGGGTTATTCCCGCCAAAAATCTCCGTCCCGCGCACCAAAACTGGGTATCAGTCCCTAGAGTCTGGAAGAAGAAATGGGGAAAGAGGGCTTTTTCAGTTGCAGGGTGAAGGCCCTGGAGTACTCTTCCAGGCTATCTTACATCCTCGAAGTTTTAGGAAAGCCTTAAAAACTTGGCTGTTTACTCTATAAATTAGGCACAGTATTATTTGAAGCACTCTTTCAGTTCACTACGCTGCTTTGCAGTACTACAGCACCTAGATGCCCATGAGCCTTTGTACGCTCTTTAAATCTTGGTCATTTCATTTCATCTCAGGCTGAGACTGGTGCATTCAGATGCGAAACCTGTTGCTTATTCGCATCGATTCCACCAATCACTTCAACCGATCAATGGACGCATCCTTAACAACTGAACCTCAGTGCCACTGGACTGCAGATGTCACACTCAATATGCAACAACCCCTAGAGCAGTGTTTTTCTAACTTTTCAATTCCTCGCCCCCCCCCCCTCCCCAGCAGAAAGAAATTAATTATCGGGCCCCCTCAAAATTTTCCACAATTATTCTATTAAGTTGGCAATGTTTAATTATGGCTAGACTTATTTAGGTATTGTAGTTAAGTTCTGTTATCTTTTTAAAAAATATAATACATTTGTTTCTCCTTAAACTAAGCACTGTTATCTGCATAATGCTTCTTTTGGCCAGAGTCTGGTGCCCCCCCCGGGAATCTCTGAGGCCCCCCAGTTTGAAGACCCCTGCCCTAGAGGGACATCTTCTCATGCACAATGACCTAGAAGTGGCCACGACGAATCACCAACATGCTCCAGCACAGAAATCTTGTAAGGAGCCTTGCACGCACGCAAACCTCATCGTATGGCAACACGCAGCACGCGTACATCAGCGGCTCAATGTCATCTGGGCCTAAAAGACATTGCAAGGTTCTGCCACCAGTGTCCACCCACAAGCTCTAAGACACAATATCTGTGTCGTTTCTAGTGGTGGTGTCGTGTACCACACACCCATGAGTCCTGCCCATGCCCTTTGAACTTATGTGGCTGCCCTCCGCCCTGGCCAAGGACACCTGGCTGATGGCACTGTCTACAGCAGACCACGGCACTCTCTTACGTTTGCAGGTGTGTGGGTTATCCGGCTCTGCTGGCCTCCAGGGCAGGTCGTGGTAGAAATCTTTGCAGAGCTCGCAGTTTAGGCCTTTAGTGTGGTGTTTACACACACACCTGCCATGAATCTGGAAAAGAGACATCATCTTGTCAGACAGATAGCACACTTTTAATTACAGCTCACCCAACCTTCGCCCAGATGTGAGAATCACTTGTCTTGACAGAATTTAGCCAGAATTCACTGGCTTCTCCAGTGCTTAATTTGAGCCGGTGGTGTTGTTGCTCGGCACTTATTTGCCAACATCAGCACTTATGATGGTCTGCCACATGGTGGCGCTGTTTGTGTAATTTAGATATGAGCACAACAGCAGTTGTTTATTAATTCAATGTACATTAAAAATTACTAATACCTGGAGCCCAAGCCATTTGTATATGGTTTGAGGGCCCTGAATAGCCTGAATTATCACACTTGTAGGAGAGTAGTGGTTAGTAGTTGTGTCTGTACTGTCATTGGCAGCAGCAATGTGTGGTGCAAGCCGCAAATGGTCTCCTGATGAGGGCTCTGACACTTTTTTTTTTTTTAACAAATTAAGCACTGCTGGAGATATTTTGATATTTCTAGCCAGAGCGGTACATTTGATAGATTAGCAGACTGGGAGTAGATTCAGTCCCATGCGTGCCTGATATGCAAGTGACCGAACCCAGCCCTTCTGGCTTTGCCACTATTGATAATACCACTTGACTTTCCAGATTGAAGCAGTCCACACGGTGCCTGGCCTCTCTGAACCCAGGGGCTGTCATGAGGCTGCCGGGGAATGTCTGGGAGCTCGGTCGAGCTCACACTGTGAACGACTCTCAGGCACATTACACCTGATATTATAATCCGTTTATTTCTGACGAGTTGTTCCCAGTTATGTATTTAACCCCATTCTCTGAGTCATGCGCTTTTAATTAAACAAGCCCTTTCCGCACCCAAAATGTTCTCCCTGACATGGGGCGCTCGTACCTAAGGCGCGCAGGTCAACACACAAGGACTGGCCTATGGGGTTGAGGGGTTACAAAGGACTGGCCTATGGGGTGGGGGCTACAAAGGACTGACCCATGGGGTGGCGGATTACAAAGGACTGGTCTAAGGATGGGGGGGGGGGTGGGGGCTACAAAGGATTGGCCTATAAGTGGGGTGGGGGGCTACAAAGGACTGGCCTATGGGGTGGGGGGTTACAAAATGGCCTTGTGCCACCTGAACACCATATTTCATTTTCCAATCTTTGTAATTTCATGTTCTAGTTGAATCTGATGAGTCTGTGTTAATTGCAGTGTTTTCGCCATGCACTGAATCATTTCCTGCAGTTTATGTCTCCAAGAGCGGGACTTCCAGCTGCTGGGAACTATCCCGGCACTTGTCCTTCAAAAGCCGCTGTGGTTATAATTTATCCTTCTAACTCCAGCCTTAAAAAGTGTAGATTTACCCCAAAAGCAGGATTGCTGAAACACTTTTCAGAGAGGGGTGCTGCCATAAGTTTTACACAATTTATCTAAAAAAAATGTAATTTATAGATTTATAAAGCACAGAAAAGCAAAAGGCATCAAAGCGCTAAGCCGAAAAGTGGTAAATGTGTACTACGTAGCTGGTGTGCATTTTGGAACACACTGTCACAGATATATTTCCAATGCACAGTGTGATAGTACACTGTCATTTACAGAGAGCACATTTTTCATCGAATTGGTCACAAAATTTGCTAGCACATCTATATAGTGCACAAACGACATTGGCCCTCATTTTGACTTTGGCGGACAATTTCTCTGACGAGTGCTGGCAGCCGTCCGCCGTCTTTGTGGTGGAAAGTCGCCTGCTTTTGTGATGCCGGCCCACGGTGCAGAGGTGAGTGCATCTCCAGCACCGCCACACCAGCAGGGCTCCGCCCGCCGTATTACAAGCCGCAATACGGCTTGGCGGAGTCCTGCTGGCGTGGTGGTGCTGGCGATGCAAGACCGCCAGGAACCATCCCCCCGACGTACTCCTCGACAGAGAAGGTAAGTGGGTGTCCGAAAGGAGGGAAGGGAGCCCGTGTGTGTGGGTGTGTGTCTGCGGAGGGGAAGCGGGGTGGTGAATGCGTGCGTGAATGCGAATGAATGTGAATGTGTGTGTGTGCGTGTATGGGGATGTCTGTGTTGTTGAATGCGAGTGAGTGAGTGGGGGTGTCTATGTTGCTCAATGTGAGTGAGTAGGGGTGTCTGTGTTGAATGTGAGAGGGCAGGGGTGTCTGAGTGCATGTATGCATATGCTGAATAGGTGTGTACGTGAATGAATGCATGCATGCGTGACTGGGTGGGGGTGTTTGTGAGTGTGTGGATGGGTGGAGGGAGATGTGTGCATGTGTGGGGACATGTGTGCATGTGTGTGTGCCGGTGACAGGAATGGAGATTCTTGTCACCGGGTGCATGACTGCCAGGGTTTTTGTGGCGGGGTGACCGCCACGGAAAGCCTGGAGGTGCAGCCTCGTAAACCGGATGGCAGGCTGAGGCCTGCCGCCGGGCTGGAGGTGCAGCCGCACCGGCGGGCCAGGTGGGGTTGTGGATGCTTGGTGACTGCCAAGCCCCACAACTCGTAATGTGGTGGTCCTTACCACCGGCTCCGTGGCAGTAGGACAGCCACAACGAGGCTGGCGGTCAAGAGACCGCCAGCCTCGTAAAGAGGCCCATAGTGTGGAAATCAGGTTTACAGCAAATAATTATCATTTGCACCAATGTCTTGATTTGTTCTGATGCTATAAAAATATTGGTTTCTTTCACAATTTAGAATTACAAAAATGATTAATTTGTGCCTTCTTAACTGCTAATATATTATTAAACATGTATACAGCCCATTTGAGGGTATTTAAATGTTGTTTTAGAAAAAATTGACAAATTACGGCCTTTTCTTTCACGTTTCCTTTACTTCAGCAAGATTGCCAAATAGTTCACTTTACAAAATTCTCTCACTCTGTATTCAGAGAAAGAAAAGTAAACACCAATCTCCATGTTAGAGGAATAAGTAGGAATTTGGCTAAAAACAGCTGACCTCTGTCTTTGAATGCACAGCACACCAGGCAAGATGAAGACAAAATGTAAAGCCATCTTTATCGCTCATCACCTTCTGAACTCCAGCATGGTTATTTTGGGGGTGCTCCAGCACCTACAGCACCACTATTTCCAGTGCTCAAAGATGGGTAAAACTATATTATGCTTCTAACTCCAGTCCTATGATATTTGGAAAAAGTGTAAAGTTCCCCAAAGTCAGATTCAAGGCTAACTCACTATTCTAACTCGAGTTCCTGAATATTCGGGGGAAGTGTATACTTGCTAAAGTTACTTTTCTAAGTCTGTTGTAGAATATCCTGGCAAGGTTTCACATTCTGCACATATTGTAGGGTTTTCGTTGCACTAACAAGAATCCAGCCTCCCAGTGCCAAGACTGCCTCTAGTGCTCTGAAGATGTAACTGAAGGTAAAAATATAGAAATACTGTCTTACCATGCCCTCCACCCCGCCTGCCACGCCCTCGACAGGCGAGCATTCAGAGGCGTGGCCGTAGCAGAAGCAGCTGCCCCGCACCACCAGCTCGTACACCGAGTAGTAATACTTTTGGAGCACTTCCACCCGCTGGTCCAGCAGGTTGTCACCCAGCGTGTGCAGCTTGGTGAAGTTTATCCTCAGGTTGGTGATCTGGAGAAGCTCTGGTGTGAAGATGAGAGAAAGAGCCATGTTACTGTCCGGCAGAGGCAAAGCAGACCAAGGGTGAGCAGGAAGAGAGAGATACACAGATACATAAACATAGATAATAGATATACGGAACAATCACGGATAATCACTGAAGGTGTATTAAGTTAAAATTCTGCCTGTGACGTTTGCTGAAGTCTTACGGAGTTTGCGTACTGGTGGATGCTGCTGGGCCAGAGCGTATTCCAGAAGTAGAGTACTTACTACACGCCACAACTTTTTTGCAAAGTCAGTATGTCTGTTTTTTTGTTAGGGTAAGTGTTTGGTAATATCAACTATCCTAAAAAGTGATGTCATAATGAAGCAATATCTTGGGCGACAATATTATAGGGCCCTTTTGTTAAATAGACTGCATTAGCAGAGTTAAGCTTTACCTTCAAAGAAGAGCTTTATGGAAAGGAGTCAGAGATGATGTGTGTGTTGTAAGTGGTGAACTAAAAATGTGAGAGCATTAAAATATTGTGTTGTAGATACATTTGACAACTGAGTCATATTCCGACCCACCTGCATGCATGTCTTTGCATTGTGAGCAAAAAAAACAACAGCATGTTATCATGTCAGCAAATTAAAAGAAATGAACATGCTCGGGCTTTTAACGCTGGAGTGGGCCTTTAATGGCTGGTATAGCCTGCTGTAACGGGCCATGAGGCTGTATTGAACAATCCAAGTACTGCCTCATTTTTTTATTTTTATGCTGGGGCATAAGTGAAAAAAGTGAGCTTTTGCAAACCGCTTTGGTGATGACTTGCTATAATTTTGGGTTCACCATGTTCTCAACTCATTACTGGACCCGTTTAGACTGGAATCTCCCAGGAAGCAGCCCAGGGTACACACCTAGTGCGCATGCATGCACTTGCATGACATGCACCATACCACACACAAGTCGCGTCTCGCGGTGCGTGAAAGGGGTGGGGTGGTGCGGGGGGGGGGAAGAGGGAGGGAATAAACAATAAAGATTTAATTAATTAGAAACAACACTCACCTGCACGCTGCCACGCTTCTCCGCTCCTCCGTCTCCTCCTCTGCTGCAGGCAGGCACAGGCTGCCAGCCTGCCCTGCGGCCAATCCTAATGCTGCTCAGAGCAGCGTTAGGATTGGCTGGGAGCGCCCAGGGATACTGGGAGCCTGTTCTCTCCAGCCCGACCACTGCGTTGCTGGGCTAGGGAGAGCCTACTGTGCATGTGCATTTGGCCGGCCTGAGACGACTGGCCAAACACACATGCGCTCTGAGGAGAGTGCACAGTGCACTCCCCATCACTGCTCGTCACCCCCGTGGCTCCGCCCCTTTACAAGAAAACGATAATAAACTCAGTTTATTATCGTTTTCTTGTAAAGGTTTTGCAGCCGCCGCTGCTGGTGGGGGGTGGCGTTCGTCCGCCCTATCGGAGGAGCCGCCCCTGCCACACACGCATCTGACAGACTTTCACGGAGCTCGTCACCGCCTCGCGCAGAGGATTATGGCTGGTGATGAAGCCGCAATAGGTGGCAATACCACTACACCCCTTGATGAAGTAGGTCTTGTGAGACCTTGCTTGGCCACAATTCTAGTTGTGGCAGCAGCCCCCAGTGGCTCATTATTAGGCTTAATATGTAAGCACAACAAAAAACTGGGGTACCCTGTAGCCCCAGAACAAGGGTTATACAATACATATGAGAAGAATGTTTTGCCAGGAATTATAGAGAAAGAACACCTTGTAACTGTTAATGGGTCAATCACAATACATTCATATGATCCAAAGCAAAAAGAAGGTCAGGCATCAGTAAGACTGGTGAGAGTTGATTTATATTTCAGCAATCAAATGTGAGGATTGTACCCTGGTCATCCAGTGTAGGCAAACGTAGGTGCTCCGAGTGATGGCGCAATGCAAGTGCGATGCAGTGAGCCATGCAAAATAACAAAAAGTTGTGAGGAGTAAATGTTTACAAGATATACATTGGGTCATTCCCTGTGGTCTACCCATCTCTTTAATTGTAGGATTTCCAAACTCAAATGCCCATATCATTGGGTTTGGTATTGATGTATTCATGTAAGTGCTGTATAATCTCCATACAATGAGAAGGGCCACTGGAATTATGCAGCAGGAGAGCACCAAATTATATCGCAGGGTTGAACCAATTATCTGGTGTGAAAAGACAAGTTATGTGGCACAATGCAGCACATTTTTTGATATAATTACCTCATGATTTTGTAATTTGTACACTTGGTAATACTGTCTAGGCAGAGGTATCCCCTCATTAGTACCAAATAAAAAAATAAGCAACTGAAAAATGACCAGTTAATCTTTGCAAAGGGCCTTCTATATCACACTAACACATATCACAATGTTTTAGTAACTTTTGATCCACTTGAGCTATAAACAACATTTTTTGTTGAAATCTGCAGCTAACGTAGCAGTTGATGGATTGTGTGGCAAATGCGGCAAATCCGTATTTATGTGAAAACATCTGCAGAATTGCACAATACCAGTGGCCCTGACTATGGGTGATCTCTATGCAAAGGGCTTATAGTGGAATGTCCTGTCCTATGAGCATCACTTTGGGTACCTTAGTCGACTCAGGGATATTGGTGGTAGAGTGATCTTAAGAATGTGTGTAATTGTTAAATATAGTCAGTAGGTTTCTACAAGGTGAGGATATTTGTACCACCGCCATCAATGAGTAGTAACTGTTAGTTTTATATCAAATAAATTGCCAATGTGTGAATATACTCTCCGGTGCTGGTGAGGCAGGAATTCATACATACGCTGAAAATCTTTATGCCCTTGGGTTGCATAGCAAGGTTTCAATCTGAGTGAATGACAGTATGGTGTATATACCATTAACACATTGTAACTTATATCTTACTATCAATGTCCGACAACTAGTGTGTGCCAAGAGGGAGTGCCTACCACCCACTAGACCATTAGGTGTTCAATAATCTAAAGTTAGACTAGGTGTCAAGATGTATACGTGTGTCCAACCTTCACTAATCACGCGTGGAGTGTTACTGTTTGCTGGGCTGTGGTACGTGTATGTCACTATTGTGCATGTTTTTTAGAGTGCATGATACATAGAACTATTTACGTGCTAGCCATACACATCAAAAACTCCAGTATCAGTCCCAATGGTAAGGGTACAGGGTAGAAAGGGTTTTTCAGGTTTGTGGGTAAGGATACAGAGTTGTAAGGGTTTTTAAGGTTCGCGGGTGGGTAAGGATATGGGTAGAAAAGTGTTTTTAGGGTACAGGGATGTGTAAGGAATAGTAAAAGGTTTTTAGAGTTCATAAATGGGCTTAGGTACAGGGTAGTAAAGAGATTTATGGTTTAGGGAACTGGGTACTAAAGGTTGTTTTGGGTTCCAGAATGGGTAAATTGGTTTTAGGATTAAGTGATGGGTAAGGGTATGGATTATAAGGGTTTGTAGGGTGCATGGATGGGTAAAGGTATGGGTTAGTAAATGGTTTTTAGGGTTTTATTGTTTCAGGAATGGGTAAGGGTTACTGAGGAGATTTAAAGATTTAAATGAGTTAAATGATATGTGTGTGTGTATAGTCTAGTCAAAGGCGTTAGCTGAAACGCGTTGGTCTTGCCTTGTGATATTGCTGTGTTTTTTTTAATTTCTTGCAATTAATCCTGCTGTGTCGGGGATTTCCTGCCCTGTTGGAGTTCACGGATGTTGTGGAGTGGGTTGCAGCTGCAGTCGTTGGCGTTCCCTTTAAAGTTGTGGATTAGTGGAGATATATATATATATATATATATATATATATATATATATATATATATATATATATATATATTGGGGGTCTTGGAGGTTCCCCCCAAAAACAAATATATATGTGTGTGTACACATATATCACAATGAGTTGTAAAGACCTACAATTTAATATTACATGTTGTAAAGGTCAACATGTTGTATCACATACATAGTCAAGGAATGTGTGGTAAACGCATGTGTGGTAACAACTAAGATTCCTTTAAAGGCAACACCATGTCAACGTACCTTGGATTTCAGTGCTGTACGGATCATCGACCTTGATTGCCGGGTCCAGGACCTTGAAAATTACCTAGACACAAGGAAAAATATAAAATACTTCTTTATACAGGATAGCTGTCTCTCTAGATAATATGTGTCCAGGTGGGATCTGTTAGACAGATACATATCAGAATGTCAGGTTAACCACTGTCTGGTCACTTTCTTTCCATACAGATTAATTGTACCTACTTGTATCTTACATGAATACCCTGAAAATGCTTCTTGAATACTTCCTCTTAGACCTAGCTCTCACATCCTTGTTCTGGAAAGAGGTTGGAGGCAGACAAGGCAATGCTGGACAGGAGACACTAGGAAGTGCCTATGATGAATGAGGTGACAATAGTTTACAAAAAGCTCACAAACACTGATGGGATCTAGAATCCAAATGACTTAAGAATGACTTAAAGTTTGCACTGGTAGCAAACCAGATCAAACATTTTTGCTCCATTTTTTACTGCTTGCGTTGCAGGTATTTGAGCAAAATGGGTTTCGTCATGTCAAATGAAGACTTTTGTATCAGGCAATTGAGTTGGCTCTACTTTGGCTGTAGTATATAAAAAGGAGTGGAGAAAATACATTTTATTCACTTATATTACGTGTTGATAGTGCAGAATCTGGTACCAGGTGTTGTACATCTGAAATGGGAGTCAGACATCTGACAGGAAGATGTGTCTGCAATGCCTAAAAGTTGGGGAAATGTTAGTTACAAGCCAGAGAAGTAAGCAGGAAAGAGAAGAAGAAATACATCAAATTAGTTTCCATGTCTGGAAAACTGGAGTGTTTTCTATGGCGACTGAGTTTAGATGCCACAAAAGAGATCTGTACTAAAACTCAGACTGCAATAAGCTGTTGGTGGTGATATTATATTTTGGACCAATAAAACACATATACAATTTGTATAGTATATTTCCTTTTTAAAGTACAACAATTATTTCCATTAGGTGTATGTTTTATTTAAAGAAGGGACCACTTTGAAACAGACAGCAGATGTACTCCACCATCTGTGACCTCATGACGATACTCTGATAAAATGTGATAAACGTGAAACAATTCAGAAGATGCAGTCCCATTATTTTCAAAATATTACTTCTATGTACCCAGTGCTTTAAGTGTAATGAAAATGTCTCAGGGTCCTACAACGGGCACAGGGAGAGGGGCGTCCTTAAGAAACCTTTACAATGGGGTATAACATATAACTCATAGCACATGTGAAATAGAAGGGTGTGCTTCATAAATTCATAAATGGAGACTTACTGGACAGGGCACAGTGTTAAAAACCAGCAAAATATTTTAATGAACAGTTTATGTAACACCTTTAGCTTTGGCCACAAGCATTGAAAAAGCTGACAAAGTGAATAAAAGAATTAGTGCATCGAACCAACGGATGCCTCCCGTACTGGGTCTGCTAGGCTTGAGGAGAAAATTTTGAATACCTTGCATCAGGTCGACATACCCATTAAGCATACCCTCCACACTAGCACTACTTAAACAGTTGAAAAATGTATCTGTATGGGTCAAAAGAATCAACCTTAGGCCATCAGCGAGATGACACATGCTGGTTTTGTGGGGCGGATATGCCTGTCCATCTGGAGTAAGCCCCTAACTAAGAGGGCATTATGATCCCCCCACTCATTCATAACCACCTCCCCTTCAGAAAACTAAGGCACAAAAATTATGATTTACAAATATATATTCAATGACTGAACTCACACCCAGCCTCTCAAAGACAGTCTAATCAATGTATCTGCTCTAAAGTTGTTTATAATATC
Organism: Pleurodeles waltl; assembly: GCF_031143425.1. NCBI lineage: Eukaryota > Metazoa > Chordata > Amphibia > Caudata > Salamandridae > Pleurodeles > Pleurodeles waltl. The sequence goes on along the minus strand of NC_090448.1, from coordinate 26,913,186 downwards.
GACCGGCTCTAGTTTGGCGATATGAACTGCTAGCTCTTCACCCTTACCCTCTTTACCCAGGCCAGCAAGCTGATCCCTCAAATGGGGTTCCAATATCCACATTACTGTGTTGTATGTTTTATGTTTATTTTTTGTGCTTTTATGGTTGAACATTTGACCGAATAAAGATTATTGATTGATTGATTTATTGATTAAAAAATTAGTGAAAATGACTTGGTTATTCAATTGGAATGAAATAGTGCTTTAAACACTGGGAAACCAAAGAAGTGTGGCAGGGAGGCGGGCTGTTTTTAATTCCTTCAACCAGTAAATGATAGAAATTAAGGGTCTCAAAGCACACTGGTTCAGCGTCCATTTTATGGCTTTGTCAAGGCCCGGTCCAGGCAGGCCTAGCCCACGTAAAGCAGAGTACATGCTATTACTTTGACTTACACCATTACTTCAACTTCCATTATTTAGAAATACCATTCCTCTGACAACAATAGCCGGAATTTGACTTTTAAGGTGAGTAAATAAATAATTCAAAAGATAATTTAAATGAAAAAGAAATGAAAATGATCAAATAAATATTTTAAGATGAGTATTTGGGACAATATTAAAAAGTATTTAAAATAAATTGCTGGAAATTATTTGGGTGATCAATTAACTTTTTTTCTAAATAGAAAAATGTTTTTTTTTAAATCAAAAATATTTTATTATATTGATGTATTATGGAAAACATTCATCATGGGAAAGCACCTCCAACTTGTAGTTTAATTTAATTTAATCAATATTTATATAATTAAATATCTAAATGTTCTAAAGGTTATTGCTTCCTTTCAAATGTTATCTAATTTAGAGTAATATAATGAACGTAGTATGAATATAATGAAGTAGTCCCATTTCCCAATGAAGCTTTACCAGTTTTTGAACTGAATTAACCTGCATTGAAATTCATTTGATTAATGTAAATATAATTTAATATTTAACATGAGTTAAGTTTACGTCTAATATAAGCAGTAAGTAACTGTTTTGATCTAGTTAAACTAATAGAAATATAGTTTAATATTTGTTTGGTTTAAGAGCGCGAGTAGGGTTAGAGGTCAGGAGTGGGTCAGGACTACGGTTGGGTTTGGGGTAAGGTTATGGTGAAGGTTTGGTTTAGGATTAAGGTCTGGGTTAGGGTAGGAGACATGGGTTCCAAATAAGTAATGGCAGGTTGAAAAGACTGTTGAAGTAACGATATGTAGAACTGCTGGTGGCCAAAGTAACGACATACTTCTTTACAGAATAGTTTCTTCAGCTGAAACCTTTAGACTGAAAGGTGCAAAGACAGATTAAAGGAACAACATATATCTGGAAAGTATTGTCTATAAATCTGAGATTCATGAGAAGAGCCCAGGACGTATCATCTTGTGAGACTATAGGACTATATGCTAGTCATTCTCTTCTTCATGACATTTAGAATAAGGGGGGACATGCTCTTTGTTCACATCCATTTCATTGCCATGTCATTTTTTGTTTCTCAGCATTTTCTCATGGACTACAGTTTTATTATAGCCCATTTTGTTTGTTATTTGATTGTATGTAATATAACAAAATAATGTAGAATTATTATACTGTAGGGTAGGGTAGCAGTTAAGGGATAATCAGTTATGGGAGTAAACTGAATGAGGTAGGGGGTTAAGTGGAGGGGGAAGGAAGTACGGGCTCAGGATAAAGAGAAGAAGTAAAGGGGTAATTGTAGGAGGATAAGACACAAGGGGCCTGATTTAGATTTTGGTGGACAAGTTACTCCGTCACAACATTGACGGATATCCCATCTGCCGAAATCCCATAGGATATAATGGGATTTCAATTTCGGCGGGCGGGATATCCGTCACCGTTGTGACAGAGTAACTCGTCGGCCAATATCTAAATCAGGCCCTAAGTCTGTAAAGGTTGGAAAATAAGGTGCCTGACTCAAGACAAGAGGATAAGGTTAAGGGTGATTAAGGGGACAAGTGTAGGAGCGTAAGAGTCTAAATGGAAGAGAATAGGGGTAAGGGATTAAAGGTATGTGTAAAGTGATAAGGTTAAGGTTGATTAAGGGGACAAGTGTAAGAGGGTAAGAGTCTAAGTGGAAGGGAATAGGGGTAAGGGATTAAAGGTACGTGTAGAGTGGTAAGGTTAAGGGTAACAACTTAGAGGTCAGGGTAAGATGTTAAGTGGGGTAATAGGTTAAGGGCAAGGGGATAAGGGGCAGTGGCAAGAGGTTAAAAGGTATAAAATTAAGGAGCACGTGTAAGAAGTTAAGCACAAGGGGTTAGGGATAAAATTAATGATAAATGGTTACAGGTAAAGGGGCCGGATGGTATGAGGTTAAGGGGTTTAAGGTAAGGGGGTAAGTGTAAGACGTGATAATGAAATAATAAAAAATAGGGTTACCCGCAGAATGGCAAGAAAAGAGCTAAAAAGGTACAAGAAAACCATCGGCAACCAAACCAGAGCCAAGGAAGTGATATACTTCTATAATCAGGGTGTGTGATATTGGCAAAGTCAGTTCAGCTGACTTGTTTTCTTTTTAATTAGACACTTCCTAAAGTTGATGTTGACAAATTAACAAAAAATGTGGGTGAAAACCATGAAGGTAAGTATGTTTTGCCACATAAAAACATGCACAGCTTACTTATTATGGTAAAGTCATCTTCGCAGGGAATACCTCCCAAAACCTGCACACTCGCAAGCAGACTTGAATAAAAGGGACAAGGTTCAGCTTTACAAAACTTTGCCTGCAATATTTGAATTTTGCACAACCCTTCTCCAGAATTAAATAATAATGAATAAAAAGTGTATAATTATGTAGTATCTAGAGTTGCCTGACTTTCACACTCCAAGAGTGATACAATTATGTGATATCTAGAGTTGCCTGACTTTCTCACTCCAGGAGTGATACAGTTATGTGATATCTAGAGTTGCCTGACTTTCTCACTCCAGGAGCGAGGTGGGGACAGGAATACATTCCTATGGAGTGGAACCTGCATTGGTAGGACATGCTCTTCCAAAAGGTTCCTCACCTCCCCCTCGCTTGAGGGCTCAATGTCCGAATAGCGCTGATCACAGATGACGTCGTCGACCTTCCTTTGGGTCTGGATAGGGACTCCTGGGAACATCTTGGTGCAGTTGTATGAGAAGTACCTATACACTTTCCAGCTGCGGCCGAAGTCCACAGATCTTTCAATCAGCATCGCTGCAGGACGGAATGTCTGGAAAACAGAAGGGGACAGACGGTGGGCTGTCAAACAAATTACCTTCTTTGATACCTAGACCTTTCTGATTGGTCTAGTCTGTGTGTGTAATATTCAGTGGATGGTAATATCTTTACTTCTGTGAGGGTACTGGTTAGACATAGTCCCCCTTACTTCAAGGAAGCACACTACACTTCCAGGTCAGTTTGTGCTCATCCTTCTATTGCTAGTTTCTAGCGAGTTGTTTACATCATCAGTGCAAGAGAATTTAAACTACTTGACTGTGACCACAAGTCACTTGATTTCTTCATTATTCAAATTAACTCAACAACAATACTGTCTGCTGTACACTTGTAAGGGACATCTGGGTGAGTTATGAAAGCCCATAAAACACAAGGCCATTTTCTTCCTTTTTAAGTACCTTGGCGGGATACCTTTGAGGCCCTAAATTCACCTAGTTGGCTGGTAGAAGAACAATCCTCCCATGTAACCTAAGATTGGTAACCACTCTGTCTTATCATTTACTTTCTTATTTTTGTGTTTCACATGGTACCTAAATTTCACTTTGTGAATGTGATATAGAGACAAACATGGGAAGGAATAGTTTAGGGCACAAGGGAGGTTTTTAAAGGACATGTAGTGGTTGTTGAAGAATGGAAAAAGAGACAGATAAGGAGCAAGGAAGGGGAGAGGTCAAGCCTAAAATCAGAGAGTGTCAAGGAGAAGAAATTGGATATGGTGATAAGCACAGGAGAAGACCCATGAACTGAATTTAGAGTTGAGGGAGGGAGAGACAGCATCTGACAAGTACTCTCTATCTAATTTCCCTATATTCTCAAGGCTAGTGTGAGGTCAGAGACATGAGAGCATCTGTGGGGTAAAGGGACAGTCTCTGACACTGTCCGTAGGGGTGGCTAGACCTAGGGTGCCAGGACTGGAAACCTGACTAATAGTTGCCTGTGTGGTTACTTTGTTGATCTCAGTGGTTTAGGTCCCATAAGGGTTATGTGGGGAGATGGCCATGGCTATGTTGACCGTGCATTAATAACATTCTAGAAGATGCTGGGAGGCAGATGGGCACAGATGGCAGTAGCAGAAGATATGGAACTATTGTGCAGCTCACCTGTAGCCAAGATGCCGACCCCTAGAACTACAATTCTCCAGGACCTGAGTGAAATGACCTCCTGTCTAAACGCTGTGCAGGTCAGGTACCTGCCCTACATACCTGCCTGTGAAATGCCAGCATGGAATGAAATCCTTCCCAGATCAACTGGTTTTTCAGAGACAACAACCTGTCTGCCAATTTCCAGATTTTCATACAGGCCAGTTGGGCTTTGCCTATAAACTTCTCTCATCTTGTTAATATCTTTCTAGGGTACTGTGTATGGGCTGCATGACTTGGGTGTCATGGAACTTTCTCACTGGAGAACCTCATGCTTTAAAAGACACTTGTGATTTATGATTTTAGGAAGAGCAATTTTAGCTTCTAAAAAGGCAAGACAGCCACCCATGCACAATGCAACTTGGTAGATGGATAGCATGAAATACAGTAAAGGAACTTTAACCAGTTACAAAAAAATAAAGTACTAGAGCTGAGTGTCCTGCATCAGGCCACCTATCCAACGGTGGAAATGATCCTGGAATCAAATGCCTACTTAGAAATTACCTTAAACTTCATGATCAGGTGAGTAAAATGAAACTCTGCTTCCAGGTCAAGGCGCACGCTCACAGACTCCAGACCTGTAAAGGTGAATCACAGAGGCACTGAACGTTACTCACAGTTCAAGACAGGTACATGAATCCATCTGTGTAGAGATGCGGTTATGAATCTTGATCACCTCAAAACACATCCAACTTTGGGCCTATCATCTGTGTGCATTGCTGAGGCACTGGGGGGGGGGGTTCAATTTACTTTTGCTCTTGAAGATGTGTCATTTGCACATTTTGGCCCTCAGTACGCGCTGCCTTTTAATTGCGAAGGGATTGGTAACAGCAGTTAACACCCTATTGGTATTATAAGATCTTTACTTCCACAAGGAGATTTTGATTGCTAAAACATCAGAAATCTTTGTGAGAAATCAAGGGAAGAATGAGGAATTACTGGGAGAATCGGATGCAGAATTAATGATTCCCCCAGTAATTCCTCATTTCTTAAGGGATCCTCAGGGTGCAACTCTTACGGGACTGGATTTTCCTACCCGCAGGAATTATTGTACCCCAGTATCGCTAACACCAGGATGGGGAAATACTGGACCATATTCCAGGCAGCTCGTAATGAAGGCCTCAAAGTACTAGGTCAGGCTTCTCCAACAAGCAGCTCAGGAGCTACTGGTAGCTCTCCAGCTACCTGTAAGTAGCTTTCCTGTGTGCAGCCCGGGCTACTTAGGTGCAGATTTATGAGCAGCTTAAACCATGCTTCTACCATGCAATGTTGTATATGCGTGGTGCAAACCACTAAGCCATATTTTTGAAGCCACGCAAAGCCACTTTTTGTGGCATTGAATGGCATCAAAAATATGGAGTAAAGCAAGGCAGTGAAAAATGCTGCGTTTCCTTACTCTGCACCAGGGAGGCATTCCATGGGCACTGTGTGAGTGTTCCCAGGCACCAGCCATGGTTTTTGATGCATTTCCAGATTTACCAAACCAGGTAAACCTGGGGATATGCCTCCGAAGGAGAGGCGTAAAGAGTAGAAATATTTGTATTCCTCGTTGTTGCTTCCTCTCTCTATGTGAGCTGCATCTTGCATAGGGAGAGGACAGGAGTGCGTCGTATGCCGTAAATATGGTGCATTCCTGCCCTTTCCTAGTGACGCATTGCAGCGCAGAAAGATGACATTCTGTGCTGCATTTCGCCACTTTCCCATTACTATGGTGCTAAATTTGAAGCTTTTGCTTTGTTAAATTCATACATATATACCAAAAATACAAAGGATGTATTCAAGAATTAATTGTGTACATTTTCAAAACTCATATACAGATATTTGAAGAAAAATTAGTGAGTTTCCAGTTATTTGAGTGATAAATCAAGCAGCATTGGGAAGAATGATTGCTAATATTATAACTTTGGTGCAAGGGGCTTTGCATTTTTGGCTGTTATATGTCAATGCTGCGGGCAATCATGCCTGGAGCACTGAGGTGATCACATCTGGTAATCTTGCATAGTGTGGCCACTAATGTAATTTTTTCTGATGTAATATGTATTACACCACATATAATATTTGTTAGTAGCTCGGGTGATTTTTATTGAACCATAAGTAGACCTTATTACAGAAAAGTTTGGAGACACTCCTATAGGGGTGGCTCCTCCATTAAAGCGGAGGAGTGTTGCCCTACTTAAATGCCCCCCAAAAAAACCAGAGACGCAAAATAAAATGGTAAAGAAGTTAATTCGTTACGATTTTATTTTTCGCTGGCCCGTCCTGAACCGAGTGTCAGGACGTGGTGGGGCCTGCTGAGTGGCAGCATTGGTGGGCTGCCTGTGCACTAGTGTTTAATGTTCATGTCACTTTGGCTGGCCATCCTGTGACAACTCGCCTGACATGCGCACTATAAAACCACTCAACCCAGCTGTTTTAGACAGCTGGGTTGAGAGCCTGCACAGGCCTCCAGCATCCTCAAGAGCGCAGAGACTGGCCGCTCCCTCCAATACTGGCGCTTCTCTCATGCTGCTTAACAGCATACAACGATGGAGGAAGGGAGACAATCAACCCTTGGAGTATGTATCCAGGGCACCAAAAGTTTGGACTTCTGTCCACCAAACAAAAGAACAAACATTCTGTAGATTTATAGATGCTGTGATCCAGCCGTGGGCATGGGTGGGAGTTTTCAGAAGGAGAGATTTGTGGTGTGAAGGTGAATTCAAGAAAATTTACAGCAGTGAGGGTAATTAATTTCGTGCCATTGAGAAACTAGTAAACATACTATTGATGTTTAATAAGCTTTATTATGACTGAGTGAGATTAAAATTTTCCCACCAGGGTTTTTTTCCACTTTTTGAATTTTTTGAGGCATATTGACTTACCAAACGCTTGCTGTGGAAAATATTGCAAAAAGGTTTTAGCTCAGAATTTTAGGGCAAACCTGTGACAGCATTCCCCACAAGAAATTATTTTTGCAAAACATACTTTTAGCTCTTTTTTTTCTCTTGTTTATAGTTTCTTTTGTTCCAAAAATTTGCAAACTTTATCAAGGTAATGATGATTTCAAAATTAAAAACAACAACATACAAATGACATATCATTGAAACTCTTCCCAGGTTTGCTGTATGTCTGCAGCTCCCAGTGAAGAAAAGTCACTTCTTCTGATACTCACCGTTCTCCGCCTGCCACCAGGTCATCTCCCCATCCTGCCCCGTCAGGTAGATCACGTTCTCAATCCGGTGGCTGCCCTTGATTCCAGGCACCCGGGAGTCGCAGTAAAAGCATTTCTCTGAGTCCTGCAGTGCACAAGGAGACCTGGTGAGATGTCTGACCACTGAGGGCTAGAGTAATGACCAAAGATAAGTGCACATGTGCTTCCAAATTCACCACAGCAGTGAAAATGATGAATAGAATCCTAAAAGCAAAACCCTCAGGGCCAGATGTACAAAAGGTTTTAGTGGTCGCAAACAGTGAACAGGGCTGTTCGTGACCGCTAAATCGCTTTTTGCCTTGTACCAAGCCCATTTTCCGATTCGTTAACCTATTACTGAATCGCAAAATAGGCTTTGCGAATCGCATTTGGAAAGGGCGCATTAAGGGCGTCCCTTCCTAATTGCGAACGGGCAACGGTATGTATGAATGCTTTGTGACGCAATGACGTCACAAAATATTCATATTTTACCGACTCAAAGAAGGAGGTGGTAACCCATTTGCAAACGGAAAAGGGACCACCAAGGGACCCCTTCTCCTTAGTGAATGTGGGCATCAGCATTTTCCAAGAGCAGGCAGTGGTCCCATGGACCACCGCCCACTCTTAAAAAATTCAAAGAAAACTTTTCATTTTTATATTTGAAATGTATCCTGTTTTCCTTTAAGGAAAATGGGCTGCATCACACAAAAAATTGCTTTACTTAAAAAGCAGTCACCTGACCACAGCAGGCCACCAACACTGTGAAATTAGGTCGACCTCCATCATGACGTAGGCCTATTTGCGACCCATTGCGAATCGCAAACAGCACCTGAGAACCGTTGCACATCGCAGTTTGTGATTTCCTAATAGCAAATCGTTAAAATGTGCTATTAGGAAATCGCAAACCTGCAATGTCATCCATCTGGCCAATACTCCATTGTGTTCCTTCAGAAATTATTTTCACAAGTTTGTCACTGAAGCTACAAGTTTCTTCTTGTTTATCATCTATTGGGTTATGTTGATTAAAAAGTGGGTTTTTATATTTTTTATTTGATATTCTGTGTCCTCGTTCACTCCTTGAGGGTATGTTGACTCCAGCAATATAATCCACACAGCAAACTGGACAAGCGAACAACATTTCATGCTGTTTAGAATATTGGAGCAGAGGAGGTTGATCAGAGCCACCCAAGGGATACTAGGAAAGCACAACACAAAAGCCAAAACATGAAAGGAGAAAGCACTTTTGTAATGCGCAGCGCTGGGAAGGTTAGCTACGCTCTGGGCATTAGGCCCACGTAAGATCATTGTTTTCAGCACCAAAGTGTTACTGGCGCGGGTCTTTTTTTATTTAACTGCAACTGTCAAACCCTCAACTTTTTTTATCAAGCAGTTAGAAGTTTTCATCTGCTCATCCATTTAGGCCCATATGTACGAAGTCATTTAGCATTTCTTAAGGACCGAATCGCTAGTTTGGCCTGTTAAGAAATGCTATATAGGTTTTCCATATACACAGACGGCTCTGTGGCCTCGCAAATTGCGTTTTCTGGCCTGTAGAAATCGCATTTTGCGATTACCAAAATAGGAAGTTGCAAATAGGGATTTCCGATTTCCTAAGCGCATATATAAAGCATTTCCTAAATGTGAAATGGGCATTTAGGAAATGCTATTACCGTCGGATCCAAATCAATGGTAACCATGTGCAAATTCCAAAAAAGCACAACAATGCACTTATTCCAGTGCCTTGAATCGCACATAGCCCCGAGGGGATAGGAACGCTTTACAAAAGCACCACTTTTTTTACAACTTACATTTAAAGTGGGTCCTAGCCCTATGGGTAGTGAATGTTTTGCATTTCAAAAATTGTGATTTCTTAATAGGAAATGTGACTCCATAGGAATTGCTATTAGGAAATCAATTTTTTTACATTGCATTTTGCATTTCCTAAATAGCAATTTCTTATGATTCACTATTTAGGAAATGCAAAATGGAACTTTCGTACATATGGCCCTTAGTTTTTTTTCCCCACATGGTGAAAGGAGTGGTAGTAATTTACCTCCATTTTCATGATAACATTGTCCTCATCATCACCAATCCAGTATTAGGGACTATTTAGTGTCTCGCTTACTGGACTACATGGATCTAAGGCCCATATTTATACTTTTTAGCACCGCATTTGCGTCATTTTTTTTTTACACAAAAGCGGCGCAAACATGCACAATACATTTGTATTTTGTAAGTTTGCACCGTTTTTGCGTCAAAAAGCGGCGCTAAAAAAGTATAAATATGGGCCCAAGTGTCTATGAACCTGCCCTAACAATAGTTCACTTCAGGTATCAGAGCAGCTACCGGTACCTGACGCTGCACCTGAAATGACTTTATCCACTTGAAATGAAGGCCTGCAGGGTACAAAAAGTGTGCGTGGTACAATAATCCTGCCAGACTTCCTACTGGAGCCGGGCTCATTCTCTATGTCTGGAGATGGCACGCGAGGCTCCATGGCAGGGCGGGTCGACTACACACCAGTCCAGGCTTGCGGAGAAGCTCCTTCAATGTAATACCTTATTACTGCCTGCTCTACACCATGCTGGTGTGTAATTACATTCTCTTCACTTACCGTAACATGTCTTTGCCTAATCCTCAAAAGCCTCTTTGTCACACAATGGAAGGGTTCAGCCTCCTTGACTGTTTACACCACCCACAAAGCCGAAGAGACATTTCTCCGGCCTGTACTATACTCATGCCTTGCGGCTGGTGTAACGCACAGTGGTGGGACCCGGCTATGAACAGTGCAAGGATTTCCAGTAAGTAGTGAGTAAATATCTATTTAATAAGGAGGTCTCCCCCTTCTCCAAAGATGGCACTTGTTTGCCTTTTGCATTAATCTGTTGCCGCCACATGGTGGTGCCCTATCACTCCTGCCTTACCTTGTGGTCACCAAGTGGGGAAACCTGGCTCCACCTGATTTCACCTCCGCTCATAGAAACAGAAAGGCCAAAAAGGATTTCTTCTGAGTAAAGGTACAACACTTTCTAATTTACTCAAAATCAAAATGTTTCCACAGTGCCAAAAAGTATAATTTAGAAAGTTACATATTTCTCACATTATTTAATTATTACAGAAAGTTGCACTCAGGCCTTCTGCAGGGGCGTAGCTTGGTCCAGTAAGACTGAGGGGGGGTGAGCTTCAGATTTCACAACAATCACTCCGGCATAGGGGGCCTGATTACGACCCTGGCGGAGGGGATTACTCCCTCCCAGATGTGACGCATATGCGCCAGCCGTATTAAAAAGTTCCATTATACCCTATGGAACTTGTAATACGGCGGACGGGATATCCATCACATACGGGACAGAGTAATCCCCTCCGCAAAGGTCGTAATTAGGCCCAGAATGTTAAAATACATTATATGACAAACAGGCGTATGATGTTAAAATATGTAATATGACAAAGAGGCATATAATGTTTAAATACATTATAGGCAAGCAGGGCCCAAGAGAGAGGCTTTAGGGGCAGTGGAAAGGGAGAAGAATACGGATTGGTAGGGGTACTAAGTGAGAGAAAATACAATCTTTGGTAAAATAGACAACATTTTTGAGGACTTTCAGAAAAGGAGATTTAGAGTGTGTTTGCTTTTGTCTGTATGTATGGAGAAATGCCTTGTGAAATCCGTCAGACCCCTCATCATATCCGACTGAAAGCACATGCACCCAACTATTTACCAGAAAATAAATGTATTAGGAGGGTTTAACGCCCCACATACCCCCCACCCCGAACCTTTGTCCCTGGCCTTCTGGTAAGGAAGCTCCTTAGATCCACATACTACCTGATTGTGCTAGAGGAGAGTGGAACATTCCATCAAGCATCAGACAGGAAGTCCCGCCCAAAACAAGATGGTGGATTCCACAAGTAGAACTGAATGTTTAATAAAGTACATTTGACGCTGACCAGGGACTTTAAATATTTAGAAAAAAAGCATGGCAATTGCGAAGGTCAGATAGAAATGGAATTTTTGGCAGAGGGCTTCCTTTTGGAGGAGTTGTGGAGGGAAGAGTGCTCTTCTTGCCAGCTGTCTTGCAGGGAAGGGAGTGGGGCACTGGAGTATTGACATATGCCCTGAGGTAGGACGTGTACCAGCTTCTCGGACTATCCATCACTGTTCTTCAGATCTGCTTGGGGAGAAGGGGAGGCGAGGGAATGTGGCAGAGGGAACATATCAAGTGCAAGGAAGAATACTGCCTGTGGTTCTTTTAACTGGGTGAAATTACAGGACCATATACACACTTAAAATCTATATGCAGGGCCACTGGAATTATGCGGCAGGAGAGGGCCAAGTTATGTGGCAGGGTTAAGTAAATTATGCGGTAAGGAAAGGCAAATTATGTGGCATTATGGGGCACTTTTTGTGATAGTATTACTTCATTATTTTGTTATCTTGAAACTTATTACAACTGACTGGGCATTGGTTGCACTTCATTAGTACCAGTTTAACACCTAAATACAGCAATAAACTACAAAAGGAGACCAGCCAATCTTTGCAAAGGACCTTCCACTGCGCAGCAACACGTGTCACTGCATTATTAGTAACTTTTGAACCGTTAGAGCTAGAAACAAATTTTATTTTTCATTAAAACCTGCAAATTATGCAGCAGATGATGGATTAGGTGACAAATGCGGCAAATATACGATTATGCAAAAATTGGTGCAGCAGCACAATCGCATAATTTGAGTGGTCCTGCCTTTATGCGTCACTCTTTCGATATGTGTTCTTGTATCCATTTCCCTTTTTCTCTAAATGTGTTTTTTTACTACATCTGGGCGTTTTAGGGGAAATAGGTGTCCATCTTTGGTTCTTTACTCAGGTACAGCATTCAAAACGTTCCACCACTGAGCACCTTAATCACAGTGCACAGTAGAGTGTTCACGTGTGGGAGGCTTTACGTTGTCATGGACATGCCCACCACACCCTGTGGTGTCGTGACTTTAGACAATGGGTACAAGAGCCAAGCAGAAGAAAAATGTGTCTATCTGTGCCGTGACTAAGGGCCAGATGTAGGTATATTCCAATTTGCGACTTGCAAATTGCGAGACAGAATGACTCGCAATTTGCGAGTCGCAAATTGGAATGTTGGATGGTGTCCCTGACACCATCTGCGACTCTCAAGGGGGTAGCAAAGGCCCACCTCATGAATATTCATGAGGGGGGTCGCAATTTGCGACCCCCTTGCGAATGGCGGCCCTCACAGGGATGGTGGCCTTCTGCAGACAGCCGACCACCATGTCCGTGACTGCTTTTAAATGAAGCAGATTTTTTTCTTTTTGTAATGCAGCCCGCTTTCCTTAAAGAAAAACGAGATGCATTATAAAACTACAAAATGAAACATTTTTGTTTCATTTTTTCAGAGCAGGCAGTGGTCCACTAGGACCACTGCCTGCTCTGGAAAAATGTTTTTAATGCCATTCACAAAGGGGAAGGGGTCCTGTGGGGAACCCTTCCCTTTTGCGAATCGGTTAGCACCCATTTGAAATGGCTGCTAACTGCAATTGCTTTGCGACCGCGAATCCGGCATTGCACTGCGGCTCGCAATTAGGAAGGGGACTCCCTTTCCTAACTGCGACTCGCAAACCTGTTTTGCGATTCGGTAACCAGGTTACCGAATCGCAAAAGGGGTTTTGTGCATTGCCAAGTGCAGTTTGCATGTCGCAAACAACGAAATTTGCTGTTTGCGACGTGCAAACTGTTTGCTACATCTGGCCCTATGTCACAATATAGTGTAAATTCATAACAATGTTGGTTGATGCCCCCCCCCTCCCTACCCCACCACCCCTCCTCCCAACCCCTTGAGACCCTTACGGGTGAGTAGCGCGCTCTATAAATGTTTTTGATTGATTTTTTTTGATTGATTGTATATTTGAGTTCCGTCTTACGTGTTCCATTAGATTTTAATGTATGGCATGTCACGATAGAAGATGCTGTTGTGAGCATCGTGACAGCCAAAAATTTGACCTATTCTGGCATCAGCAGAAAACCCTATTTGGGCACAAACTGGAGTCTGTACCCGTGGTATTGGTAATTCCGAGTGTGGTATTGCTGCATTGGGTTACCACGTCTACAGTAGCCCCTATGCGGCCGTGCTGTGCTCCCACAGAAGTTGGGGTAATGTGATTGGCACAGGCAGCAGGCACTGTGCCCACTCAATGACAATGTTGGGGTTGTGGTGAATCATTCAGCTTGCCCCAGAGGGGTCCTGCTGTTATGATTGGCATCCATCGCCAGCTTCTAACTTCATTGTAGAAATGTTGCCATGGAGATGCTTCTGGACGAATTTTAATAATATTAATAATAATAATGTACAACATACGCTGCTTGCTTAGCAAACGAACAAAATCAATTATCTTTAGGTTCATCACAGATGCTACTGTTGCCAAGCTCGATAACACTCCATTAGTCGACTTCAGAGGGATGAAAGGCTGAGTTCTCTTTGCAGAACTGCAACTTAAAACAAAACCTGGATGTTAAACACCAGTCTCTGCAAGGAGGAGCTGGTCCGCCTAGATATCTAAGCCGATCCGTTAAACAAAAGTTGTACATGTATTTTTAAAGCATTTATGACGTTTTCATGATGCAAATTCTACCTGTCTGTTATCAAGTGCCTTCTGGCAACAAGTGGCACTAACCAGGTCTATGCCCATCTCTGGATATCTGTGTCCATTGGCCTGGCCCACGTGCTGCCCTTGGCACATAAGAATCAAGAAATTAGAAATAATGTAAATAAATACTTATAATCAGGTATTCCTTGACCTGTTAATATAACTGATTGAGTAACCGTTTCGCATTCCTAAATAGAACTGAGGTGCGCAAAAAACACATTTCCTGACAACAAAAGCCTGTGTGATTTGCCCCCCACACATGGAAATTATTTGCACGGTAAATACAGAAGTCTCTGGGTTTTCAACGCGAGCGCTTTTCCTATCATTGCCCGGTTTATAGGGTGGGCACTTCTTAAAGGCGCTGAACCCAGAATCTGGCAAGTTTAGGGGTATTCACCAACAATCTGCATGTAGTTCCATCTCGAAAACATTAATAATTCCATCCCGCCGGGGCAGCAGAGAACGTCGGATCAGTACGGAAACTGAGGGGAGAACTCAGTCCTCGCCCCCCAAAAACGTTACATGCCCAAGAAGTGGTTCCTTCAATGTGCAATCTCTGTTCCCTTGTTTGTTTTTTATGTTTCGGAGTAATGCATGTATGTATGTATATTTTACATACATTCACAGCAAAAACGGGATTAAATTCCTTCAAATGCCCCAAATGAAGGAATAACCCTGCGGGTCGAAATGTCTGTCTTTTTTAAACTTTGTGAGTCGGGCCCAGGCCCTTCCCTCTTTTTGTACGCGCCATCTTACATTCTTTGCTGGCCCTGGTGGTTCTTGGCACAATCTCCGGCCTCCTTCTCCCTTAGAATGATCCCTCCCGCCGCACAAACCCCCTTTGTACATTATTTCATCGCACCCCCGTTTTTGTTTCCAAGTTCCCCCAAGTTCTCATGTCGATCACTGCCTCCTCCCCTTCCGGACGTCTTGGGCGGGCGTCGCGCCAAAGGCCCTCGCACCACGTGAGCAGAGCATGGGATTTGTAAAGCTGCCTGGCGGGGGCTCACCGTCGCCCGTGGTAACGCTGGAGGGTGGGGAGGGAGGCGTCCAACTCAAGAGTCCACTGCTTGGGTCATTGATGGGGATTCAAGTGCACTGAAGCGGCTGTGGGACAGGGGCCCGATGCTTGCCGCCCAGTGGCCACCATCACACTGAGCCAGTTATGTTCTTGATTGCGGTAACAAACACCTGGTGGGCCAAGGCAGGCGTAAAACGAGGCCAGCCTTTGCCTTCTGTTCGACATGGCATGGCTCAGTAGCAACGCAGGCCTGTGCACATCCCTAAATTCTGTGTCGCCTCCTAATGTGTTCTCTAACTGCCAGTGGTGTAACAAAACGCGAGGGGGCCCTCCTGCAAGATATGCTGAAGGCCCACCCCCCCACATCAGTAGTGTTGCAGTATGGGTAAGCCTAGGGGCCCCCACACTACGGGGGCCTCTACTACACCCCTGCTTGCTGTCGCTTCACTTGTGCAGCACGCCACTCTGGTCATGTGACGTAAATGCCCAACACAACCTGTGGCAGGGGTTGCGTAAGGGGATTTGCAGCTCCTTTGCTAAGTCACAATGTTTGGGTGCCCTGTGTGATCCATCGCTCTGGTGTGAACCACCCCGACCATCGGCTCTGCCTTGTGCATTTTTAGATGCAACTTGACAAGAAGCCTCATTTAGAGTTTGGCGGAGTGGGAGCACCGATATGAATCACCCGAGCCCCAGCCCCAGCGAGCTAATGGATCCCCCACTCTATTTATAATTGGGGAACAGGTGGGTTAACGCAGCTGGCCCGACTGGCGTAAACCTCTGACCTGGTGGCAGGTCTAGTGTGCCATATTGATGCTGTATGCACTAGGACCCTTGTAGTTCTGGGCGGACTCTGAACAGGAACTACGTGATATGCGGGGGAGGCGTCAGGGTGTGGTTTTGGGAAGTATGACTAGTGGGCAGTGAGTGAGAGGGTGTTGGAGAATAGAGACACGCTCCACCGCTGCTCCTGTGTGTGGCGTAATCTGTCTGAATGCTCCAGGGCTGGGAAGACACTACACCCATCATCAGGAATCAGATGACAGGGATGGTCTTCTCACTGCCACTCATTTCCCCTGACCCTGTCTGCCACGTGTGGCATGCGCATATGTCCTACAAAAATGTAGGATGCCCTCCATGCTCAGGGAGAAAACTCCCTGTGTGTCGAGTGATTTATTTTTTGTTTAGTGAAAACTGCTTTGGGAGTTTGCTGTCTCCAAACAGTAAAAGATTACCTTGCAGGCACTTTAAACATGGGGCTGGTTTGGCAAGCATTGAGTGCTATGAGATTCGCCTCCACCTCTCCACCTCTCCCTCCACACCAAAGATGGGTCCCTACGTAGGGTGGACTGCCAAAAGTTTCGCAAATCTATAAACTCATGCCAGTGGCAGACAGTCAAGGAGTCACCTGCTGGGGACTGATCAATTCATTGTACATATCAAACGATTTAACAAATATTAAAAATGGAGACCGCCATGAAACTGACAGCTCAAATTTGGCCCTGCGCCCAAACCCTCCACGGGCAGCCATCCCCCCTTGTGCACGACCTCTGGATTTCGGGCTCTGCTCGGGACCTGCAGCCAACTATGCTAGCCAACCCCCGCTGCGTTTGGCTTACCGCTGTGCACAGCAGGAGGGCGGTCACTGGGCCTAGCCCCCGCAAACCACGCCACCGGAAGCCTTCTCCACATAGACACACAACCCACATTTTGTTAGTTTAAAAAAAAATTGTTTTGTTATTGCCGCAGTACTCCTGCGGAAGTGGTGCTAAAGATTTCCCCTGCAAGGTACCATAGTACCTCACAAGAGGACCGCGCTGGGTGCCACAGTAGTGTCACATTACCAGCAGCACAATTTTTTGTAACTTTTTGGCCCCGTGGCTGGGTGGGAGTTCTCTAGGGATCTCCCCAACATGTGCATGGGGGTCAGAGTGTTCCTACACTGTCCCCTTGTACTCTATTTTTTTTTTACATTTTCAAGACACAGGGACCGGGATCAGAGTCCTGTAATGGTGGCTGCAACATTCTTATATGAATTTCAGTCACCTAATGGGACCGGGAGAAAAAGCTCCATTGGTCAATTTAAGGGGCCTATTTTCACTACGGGGCAGACCATCCAGAAATACCTAACTTTGAATACCTTCAAGCACACCCAAGTCCCTCTTCAAACACAAATTTATTGAAAAAGGTTGAACATATTGACATCAAATAATGAAAAGCATGCTTTCTGAGTGAAGTTTTAACTTTCTGTCAGATTTGGTGTAATTTTGTTCAGCCCTTTTTTTCTGTATCAGGGAGCAACTTTTGCTTTTTGAATTAACACGTTAAATCAATGCTTTTGTACCTCCCTTTTTCTCTGCCCCATCTTGACAGATCAGCGCAAAACTTTCCAGGAAGAAGCTGAGGTGGATGAACTCTTTCTTGGAAGTTTTTGTGCAAATTTTTCAAATGGCTCCAATGTAATAAGCTAAACCAAAATGCTCTTTCTATGGAGATTCTGTCCTGACTAAAACTACACTGTGGCAACCGTCATTGTGTAATGAATAAATAATGATATGCATTGCATGCATCAATATAAATTATAAATATATATATAAAACAGTGCGTCTCGCGTTCTTTGGCAGCTATTTAAAGATCTTGATTAGCCTGCGTAGGGTGTGGAAGCAGGAGCAGCACATTGTGTTGACTTGCATGTCACGTTGATTCTATCATCCAGGATGATTCCCAGGTTTCTGCCATGGCCGATGGGTCCTGGTGTGGATCCTAGTCTGGCAGTCACCAGGTTGAGTCCCAGGGAGAGTTTTTGCTTCTGAAGACAAGCATTTCGATCTGGTTGGAGTTCAGATTCAGGCTGTTGGTGAAATTGTTCCTTGTGATAGAAGTCTTTTCTGACAGGGAGAAGGTTGGTTGGGTGTCGTTGGCGGAGGATATGATGGTTGTGCCATGGGATCTGATGATGTTGGTGAGCAAGTCATTGAGATGTTGAAGAAGTTGAACTCTATTAGACCTGTGCTTGGCAGCAAGGAAGGAGTGGGCATGAAGACCTATCGGCACCCTGCACTTGTTGACATTTCAGTCAACTCACGATTAAGTTATACAAACGAGCAACAAGACAGAATCCCCAATAACTCTTGCAGAGATGGAGCCTCGAGTCCCAATGGGCTTCGACAGTCATTATTTAAAACAAACACGGGACACAGGACTGACACCCTTCTCTCATTGTACCATCATATACTGATCACTCACAAACACATCTGCCATGCAGTTTTCTCATCAATAATTTCATTGCAAATGTTGCAGTGATATTATCAATGATGTCGTAGAAGACCTCACCTACCACGGTTGGATACAGACCTCACCTACCACAGTTAGATGAAGACCTCACCTACCACGGGTGGACACAGACCTCAGCTACCACAGTTGGATACAGACCTCACCTACCATAGTTGGATACAGACCTCACCTACAACAGTCGGATAAAGACCTCACCTACCACGGGTGGACACAGACCTCAGCTACCACAGTTGGATACAGACCTCACCTACCATAGTTGGATACAGACCTCACCTACAACAGTCGGATAAAGACCTCACCTACCACAGGTGGACACAGACCTCAGCTACCACAGTTGGATACAGACCTCACCTACCACAGTTGGATACGGACCTCACCTACAACAGTCGGATAAAGACCTCACCTACCACGGGTGGACACAGACCTCAGCTACCACAGTTGGATACAGACCTCACCTACCATAGTTGGATACAGACCTCACCTACAACAGTCGGATAAAGACCTCAGCTACCACAGGTGGACACAGACCTCAGCTACCACAGTTGGATACAGACCTCACCTACCACAGTTGGATACGGACCTCACCTACCACAGTTGGATACGGACCTCACCTACAACAGTCGGATAAAGACCTCACCTACCACAGTTGGATACGGACCTCACCTACCGCAGTTGGATACGGACCTCACCTACAACAGTCGGATAAAGACCTCACCTACCACAGTTGGATACGGACCTCACATACCACAGTTGGATATGGACCGCCCCTACCGCAGTTGGATAGAGTCCTCACACACCACAGTTGGATGCAGACTCCTGAGTGATGTAATATGTGATGGAATTAGCAGAGCATGATGAGGGTGTGAGCTACAGTTACCTTAGGGCGTGATTTACAGTTACTTCACACAACTATAACTGGTAAATTTCTGTGTTTCTTTAGTTTAAGGACTTATGTTGTTACTGAACATTTCACTTAACTATAACATTACTTTAACCTTTGTTTTTTTCAGTTGATTTCTATATTTTTTTTAAACAGAAAGTAATATTTTGTTACCATTCATAAAGCTAACCCCACCCCGCCTATGGCCAGGCCCTGCTACAAACCCCTTGCAGCCAGCCAACACCATGCTGCGAGGTTGACTGCAGGCAGCCAAGTCCACGATGCGCACAGTCGTGCGCAGCAGGGGGTTAGCCACAGGGCATGGCAGTGCACACTCATCGTGAGTGGCATGGGGTTGGCCGCAGGGCCTGACTTGCATGCAGGCTGAGTTCAACCCCCTGCATGCAGCCACTCCGAGGCAGCCAACCCCATGGTGTGCATGGCCTTTGGTTGTGCATGGGGTTGACCGCGGGCCTCGCTTGTAGCCTGCATCCATCTCCCCGCAAGCAGCCAACCCCATGCTACACACAGCCTTAGACCCTGCCCAAGGGGGCGTTAGCCATAGGGCTTAGCCTGCCACAAGGCCTTGTGGCCAGGCCCCAGCAGGCCTGGCGTGGAGTTGGTCTTGGGGCCCCATAGACGCCATCCCCTGGGTTCAAAACATATATATTAAGGGGAGGGGGCATGCAGACCCCCTATCCTGAGCCTTCTTGGGGACCGGGAACCCTAGAAACCAGAGTCAAAGTTCATGGGGAGTGGGGTGTGTGGCCAAACCACCCTGAATCTTAATAGGCCCCACAAATCACATCCCTTATGGCCAAATATAATAAAAAAGGACAGGGGGACACTCGCCACCCCTCCCCAAGCCACTTTTTGGCTCGGAGACCCCTGGGGGTACATAAAATTAAACAGGGGATGGTGGCATGTGGCCCCCTCCCCAAGCCTTCCTGCACCCCCAGGACCTCATCCACCGGGGCAGATTTAAAATATAGGTGGGTGCCCAGGTGCCACCATGTTGGGCGGTATGGGGGGAGCCCCAAGGCCCCCACAACCCCAGCTGGCTCCTCTCATGGGGCAGAAGCTGGCATTGCCCCCGACCGAAAGGAGCAGCAATGTAAGCTTGCTCCCTCTGGACGGGAGAAATATCTCTTCTGTGTTTCTCTGGGTGGTGAGGTCTATAACCACCTCTGGTGGATGAGATCTGTAGCTAGTCATGGTAGGTGACGGCTGGGTCCAGCCTTGGGGGTTATCCGGGAGGAGAGTTCTGTATCCAGCCCTGGTAAGTGAGGTGTGTGTCTAGTTCTGGTAGGTGAGGTCTCTATTCAGCCTTGGGGGGGAGGGTGTCTTGGGAGGTTAGGTCTGTATCCAGCCCTGGTAAGTGAGGTGTGTGTCTAGTTCTGGTAGGTGAGGTCTGTATTCAGCCTTGGGGGGGAGGGTGTCTTGGGAGGTTAGGTCTGTATCCAGCCCTGGTAAGTGAGGTGTGTGTCTAGTTCTGGTAGGTGAGGTCTGTATTGAGCCTTGGGGAGGAGGGTGCATTGGGAGGTTAGGTCTGTGTCCAGCCCTGGTAAGTGAGGTGTGTGTCTAGTTCTGGTAGGTGAGGTCTCTAATCAGCCTTGGGGGGGAGGGTGTCTTGGGAGGTTAGGTCTGTGTCCAGCCCTGGTAAGTGAGGTGTGTGTCTAGTTCTGGTAGTTGAGGTCTGTATTGAGCCTTGGGAAGGAGGGTGCATTGGGAGGTTAGGTCTGTGTCCAGCCCTGGTAAGTGAGGTGTGTGTCTAGTTCTGGTAGGTGAGGTCTCTATTCAGCCTTGGGGGGGAGGGTGTCTTGGGAGGTTAGGTCTGTGTCCAGCCCTGGTAAGTGAGGTGTGTGTCTAGTTCTGGTAGGTGAGGTCTGTATTGAGTGTTGGGGAGGAGGGTGCATTGGGAGGTTAGGTCTGTGTCCAGCCCTGGTAAGTGAGGTGTGTGTCTAGTTCTGGTAGGTGAGGTCTCTATTCAGCCTTGGGGGGGAGGGTGTCTTGGGAGGTTAGGTCTGTGTCCAGCCCTGGTAAGTGAGGTGTGTGTCTAGTTCTGGTAGGTGAGGTCTGTATTGAGTGTTGGGGAGGAGGGTGCATTGGGAGGTTAGGTCTGTGTCCAGCCCTGGTAAGTGAGGTGTGTGTCTAGTTCTGGTAGGTGAGGTCTCTATTCAGCCTTGGGGGGGAGGGTGTCTTGGGAGGTTAGGTCTGTGTCCAGCCCTGGTAAGTGAGGTGTGTGTCTAGTTCTGGTAGGTGAGGTCTGTATTGAGCCTTGGGGAGGAGGGTGCATTGGGAGGTTAGGTCTGTGTCCAGCCCTGGTAAGTGAGGTGTGTGTCTAGTTCTGGTAGGTGAGGTCTGTATTGAGCCTTGGGGAGGAGGGTGCATTGGGAGGTTAGGTCTGTGTCCAGCCCTGGTAAGTGAGGTGTGTGTCTAGTTCTGGTAGGTGAGGTCTGTATTGAGCCTTGGGGAGGAGGGTGCATTGGGAGGTTAGGTCTGTGTCCAGCCCTGGTAAGTGAGGTGTGTGTCTAGTTCTGGTAGGTGAGGTCTCTATTGAGCCTTGGGGGGGGGGGAGGGTGTCTTGGGAGGTTATGTCTGTGTCCAGCCCTGGTAAGTGAGGTGTGTGTGTCTAGTTCTGGTAGGTGAGGTCTGTATCCAGCCTTGGGGGGGGGGGGGGGTGAGGGGACGCTGCCGTGGGAGGTTAGGTTTGTATCCAGCCCTAGTAGGTGGAGACTGAATCTAGTCTTGGTTGGTGAGGTCTTTATCCAGCCGAGAGATGGGAGGTGATGTTTGTATCCATCCCTATCCCTGGTAGCTAAGGTCTGTATCTAGGCTTGGAGGACAGACCTGTATCCAGACCCAGTAAGGGAGGGCTGTGTCTGCCCTGGGGGGAGAGGGCCCTGCTTTGTATTCTGAATGCCTGGAAAGAGCTGAGCGCACAGCTCCTGGGAGGGAAAGATCCGCTCTGTGCGCTGTAGAATACACTCTGGGATTAAGGTATTATCAGAGATCAAAGGGGAATGCTTGCCGGTGCTTAACCCATTCACTGCCTCAGCCTGAATGAATCCTGTCTGGCTGCCCGGCCTGGTGTGCAGACACAACAGCACAGCGCCTTGTCTTTCAAAGCTTTGCGGCCATCACGCGTCAGTGATTCACCAGAGCCACTGAGGGCCAAGGTCATTATTCTTAAAGGAGGTTACCTTAATCTAAGCATTCATTTTTCACAGTGAAAATCTATTTCCGTGTCCAGAGACGTTTTTTTAGTCATGGGCAAAGTGGGCTCTGGCCCAGGCCCCCAGCTTTTCAGGGGGGCCCTAATAGAGCCAGCTCTGTCCTGCAGTCTTGCCCTGATGACTGAACAATTCTTAAACAAATTGTTTTAAATACCGTTTTACTTTAATTTCTGTTTAATGTGGGTGATGTGTGAAAGTCTATACAAGACATTTTGCAGACAAATGTTCTGTTTATGTTTCATGTAATATCCATAAAAAAGTTTATTTTAGATCAAAATAGGACCTCACATGAGAAATGCGAGGGAATCCCAGAGATTATTTGCAGTAATATTAATTAGTGAACTCCTCCTGTGTTACAATATTGAAAATACACCACAGCTGTGGTGGAGAAGCATCGCCCAACTGCTGAAAGCAGAAAAATAAAATAATAATAAAACTATTTTATTATCATTTTATTTTTTGCTTCCTCTGCCAGTCTGTTGAGTGTAGGGTGGAGCGGAGCCATCCTCTGCGTCAGCCGAGGGAGGAGGAGTTATCGGTGCACTCTAAGTGCGCATGTCAGTTTGGCTGGCCGTCTTAGGCTGGCTAAACCCACATGCGCACTTAGAACTCTCCACCTGGGCTGTGTTGCACAGACTGGTGGAAAACCAGTGCAGGCTCCCGGTCCCAAACTGAGCGTCATTTCAGTCCGCCTAGACCAATCCCAGCACTTCTCTCATGCCGGGTAATAGGATGAGAGAAGCATCTGGAATGTGTGGGGAGGGGAGCAAGCACAGAAGCACAGAGGCGGAGGGAGCAGAGGAACACCGAGGCGGCCGGTAAGTGTTTATTTCTTTATTATCATTACCGCCCCCATTCCTCACTTCCTCCCTCCCCTCTGCGCATGGTCCCACAAAGCGATACTGGCAGCAGCCGCCACTGAAACACACGGCACTATCCCTGAAAACTAGATGTGAGGACATTTAGGGGCATATTTATACTCTGTTTGCGCCGGATTTGCAGCATTTTTTTTTTTTTACACAAATGCGGCGCAAACTTAACTCCATATTTATATTTTTGCGCTAGACATGTCTAGCTCCAAAATATTGGAGATAAAATCATTTTTTGCCTGCGGAAAACTACCTTGTGTCAATAAGAGGCAAGGTAGGCGTTCTCAGGCAAAAAATGACTCTAAGACACTTGCGCCTTGTTTATCCTCCCGTGCAAAAATTGTGCACGGGAGGGACGCAGGCCTAAATAATGGCGCTATGGTTCCTTAGCGCCATTATTTAACGCCTGGGTCAGGGCAGGCGTTAGGGGACCTGTGGGCTCATTTCCATGGTAGAACACCATGGAATGAGTCCACAGGTGCCCTCCCCAGGTCCCAAGGACACCCCACCCCACCAGAGGGACAGCAGAGGATGGTGGACCCATCCCAGGTAAGTACAGGTAAGTAAAGGTAAGTATTTACCTTTTTTTTTTTAATGCCTTAGGGGGCCCAGATATGGGCCCACATACATGGCACAGGGTGCAATGGCCATGCCCAGGGGACCCTTGTCCCCTGTTTTGGCCATTGGGGTGGTGGGCATGACTCCTGCCTTTTCTAAGGCAGGAGTCATGTGGCATGGTAGGTTTAGCGCCATAAATTGACGCTAATCTGGTTAGAGTCATCTTTTTTTACTCTAACCAGCCTAGCGTCATTTTTAGGTGCTAAACACCCATCTCCCATACCCGGCTAACGTCAATATTTTTCACCCTAGCCCACCCTTTGCGCCGGATTGCGCCATTCCATTAACATGGCGCCCAGCTGGCATCCTGGAATGACGCAAGCCAGCGCTATACTTTTTGACGCAAACCTGCGTTAGCACAGGTTTGCGTCAAAAAGTATAAATTAGGGCCTTAGAGTTTGGACCAGTGTGCCTCTGCACTGTCAGTGACCTGGCCAAAGAGGGTATGAAAAACCTGAAATTGGATCATAAATTCAAAGCTGTTCTGAACAAGGAACCCCAAAACACTTTTTGCCCAGGGCCCCGAAAATCCTTAAGATGTCCCTGTCCGTGTCATTAACCTTGCTGCCCTGAGCCACCGACCCCCCCCCACACAGAAGAGACATTGGGTTCTATGGTCCCCAAATGTTTATTATTTTTTAATTCTGCCCCAGCTTCATTGTGTCCTGGTTTATTTAAATCAGAATACTCCTTAGCTTGTGACCCTTAAGTAACTTATTCAATTGCATTTCTATGTGCAGGCCGTTCAATGTCCCAAAACCACCGCTAAATACTTCGTTAAATTTGCTAACAAACTCATTTTTTCCTTCTTCTTTGTCATTCACCCTCAACACTTGCTTTTCAGCATGCGGATTAACTTCAATATGGAACCGTTTCTGGACACTACAACTTAAAACTGACCGTCATTACTTAGGTACATACGGGTTTATGTCACACATTCTGCACTTAAAATCAAATTTCAACATTTCTTAACCCATCGTTCTGATGGACAATTGGGGCTGTATGGCTGGACATAATACACCGAAAGATGCTAAATCGGGAGGGAAATCCACCGGTGAAATGGTTCCTGTCGCACTATCTCTGCAGGAGGGGAGAATCCACCAATTAAATGTTTACTGTCGCACAATATCTGCAGGAGACGAGAATCCACCAGTTAAATATTTCCTGTCGCACTATCTCCGCAGGAGCGGATAATCCACCAGTGAAATGTTTCCTGTTGCACTATCTCTGCAGGAGCGGATAATCCAGCAGTGAAATGTTTCCTGTTGCACTATCTCTGTAGGAGAGCAGAACCAACAGTGAAATGTTTCCTGTCACACTATCTCTACAGGAGAGGAGAATCCACCAGTGAAATGTTTCCGCTCGCACTATTTCTACAGTAGAGGCGAACCCACCAGTGAATATTTTCCGCTCGCACTATCTCTGTAGGAGAGGAGATTCCATCAATGAAATGTTTTCTGTCACACTATCTCTACAGAAGAGGAGAATCCACCAGAGAAATGTTTCCTGTTGCACTATCTCTACAGAAGAAGAAAATCCACCAGTGAAATGTTTCCTTTTACTCTAGCACTACAGGAGAGGAGAATCCACCAGGGAAATGCTTCCTGTCGCTCTCTCCCTACAGATCATGAGAATCCACCAGTGAAATGTTTCCTGTAGCACTATCTTTACAAGAGAGGAGAATACACCAGTGAAATGATTCCTTTTGCACTATCTTTACAGAAGAGGCAATCCACTGGTTAAATGTTTCCGCTCTCACTCTCTGCAGGAGAGGAGATTCCACTAGTGAAATGTTTCCTGTCACACTGTCTCAACAGAAGAAGAGAATCCACCAGTGAAATGTTTCCTGTCGCACTCTCTCTACAGGAGACAAGACTCCATCAGTTAAATATTTCCTGTTGCACTAGCTCTACAGGAGAGGAGAATCCACCAGTGAGATGTTTCCTGTCGCACTATCTCCACAGGAGAGGAGAATCTACCAGTGATATGTTTCCTGTTGCACTTTCTCTGCAGGAGAGGAGAATCCACCAGTGAAATGTTTCCTGTCACACTATCTCTACAGAAGAGGAGAATCCACCAGTGAAATGTTTCCTGTCGCACTATCTCTACAGGAGAGGAGACTCCATCAGTGAAATGTTTCCTGTTGCACTTGCTCTACAGGAGAAGAGAATCCACCAGTGAAATGTTTCTCGTCACACTATCTCTACAGGCAAGGAGAATCCACCAGTGAGACGTCACACCCTCTCTACAGAAGAAGAGAATCAACTAGTAAAATATTTCCTGCTACACTATCTCTACAGAAGAGGGGAATCCACCAGTGAAATGTTTCCTGCTACACTATCTCTACAGAAGAGGGGAATCCACCAGTGAAATGTTTCCTGCCGTACTATCTCTACAGAAGAGGGGAATCCACCAGTGAAATATTTCTTGCCGTACTATCTCTAAAGGAGAGGAGATTCCACTGGTTCATTCTTCTCTGGACTTTCAAAATGGTTTCCTGCCAGATGTTGTACCGGACAGAAATCACTTGTATAAATGTCTTTGGAGCCCTTGCGTACAATACCTGGAGGTGGCTGACAATACAGTACTCCTGGACGTCCTCAAGCCCACACGTGGATGTGGCACTGAGGCTCTGGGCCCGACCAATGAGAAGGTTCCCCGTCGCTGGGTAGCAGCTCCCATCTGTGCAGCCATGTTGCAGAAGGTCCGGGTCCTCTTGAAGATCCGGGTAGTCTTCGGTTGTGGATCCCAAAACATGAACTGGGAAGAAACCATAAAGGATGTTAGAATTAGGGAACATAATCAACCCTGTGCACACCTGAAGCAAGGGCTCCACCTGAAGCTACATAATTATTCTTTTGGTTAATATTGTTTTGGATCTTTGTAACAAAAAATGGGAACAATTTCCTGCAGCTGGTGCCACCACATTCTACAGATATTTCATGGTAAGGAAAAGACACACAATTTACAAATAAATTGAGTGGTCCTCCAACTAAACTCCTCTGTTGATTCCTGCGAGAGATAAAAATAGCCTGCCCTATAATGCATTTATTATTTATTCTTGTATTTGACATATTTCTATAGTGTGGACCTACCCACATTGCAAGAAAGCATTTTCCAGGCAACGTAGGTGAAAAAAGAACCATTACATAAGAACAGTTTGTAAAGGCAAAGGAAAGTCTGGGGGATGAGTTCAGGAGGTAAAGTTTAAAGATATTAAGTCTTCCAGAACGTGCGAAGATCCGGATTTTGCCTGATGTAGTCTGGAAGATTCTTGGAGGGAGGCACAAGAATGCCTGTTTTGCTGTTTTAGATTTCTTGGTTCTGAGAGTTTCTAGATTGAGGTGTCTCAATCCTCATGTCCTCGTGTGAACCGGTGCTTGTTCTTTGGATGGTGTGCATGTGTAGTGTGAATTGCTTTATGCATGATGCAAGCAATGGTGAACTCAAGTCTTGCTTCGAGTGGCAGCCCGTGAAGATGTTTCACAATGGGGAAGGTCTGGTTGGATTCTTTTGCCCCATCAATAGATGGAAAGCTGCATGTAGTATGGCACATGGGGTGCGTAGTAGGTTTTGAAGGGGTCTAGGATAGCATTTTCTCAATCCAGATTGGTTAGAACCTTTTCATGTACTGCAGATGTAAAGTCTGTATGATGGGTGTTGTTTTTAGCTTCCTGAGCAGAAGGAGT
This sequence comes from Pleurodeles waltl, assembly GCF_031143425.1. NCBI lineage: Eukaryota > Metazoa > Chordata > Amphibia > Caudata > Salamandridae > Pleurodeles > Pleurodeles waltl. Next base: position 26,885,394 of record NC_090448.1, on the reverse strand, counting down.
TGGTAGGAAGCAGACATTCTTGGTTTGGCAATGTGATAGTTTAAGATGATATTTTGGCCGATCATGAAACTGAACCACTTTGCTTGTGGTACCAATGATGGGTAGATGCCCAGTGGTTATACAGTGGTTTGCTTTTTTGTATTGACAGTGGGGAGTCTGGAGAGAATAGTAGCAGGAATTCAGGGTCAGATGTACAAAGCATTTTTGTAGTCGCAAACGCTCTGATGCACCTAAACCGACATTGCTGCCCATCTAATATGTAACTGCCACATGTCATCTAACATGAAACGACCAGCTGTCCATCTACCATGACATCGTCACCCGCCCTTCTAACATGACACTGCCACCCGTCCATCAAACACGACACTGCCACCCGTCCGTCTAACACGACACTGCCACCCGTCAATCAGACACGACACTGCCACCCGTCCGTCTAACACGACATTGCCACCTGTTCATCTAACACGACACTGCCACCCATCCATCAGTCCATCAAACATGACACTGCCACCCGTCCATCTAACACGACACTGCCACCTGCCCATCTAACACGACACTGCCACCCACCCATCTAACACTACACTGCCACCCGCCCATCTAACACGACACTGCCACCCATCCATCTAACACGACACTGCCACCTATCCATCTAACATGACACTGCCTCCCGCCCATCTCACAGGACACTGTCACCCATCCATATAACACAACACTGCCACCCGTCCATCTAACACAACACTGCCACCCGCCCATCTAACAAGACACTGCCACTTGTCCATTGACAATAACACTGCTATGCGTCCAACAAAAATGACACCACCACCCGTCCATCCAACACGACACCGCCACCCGTCCATCCAACAAGACACTGCCACCTGTCCATCTAACAAGACACTGCCGCCTGTCCATCAAACATGACACTGCCGCCTGTCCATCAAACATGACACTGCCACCCGTCCGTCTAACACGACACTGCCACCCGTCCGTCTAACACGACACTGCCACCCATCCGTCTAACACGACACTGCCAGCCGTCCGTCTAACACGACACTGCCAGCCGTCCGTCTAACACGACACTGCCAGCCGTCCGTCTAACACGACACTGCCACCCGTCCGTCTAACACGACACTGCCACCCGTCCGTCGAACACGACACTGCCAGCCGTCCGTCTAACACGACACTGCCAGCCGTCCGTCTAACACGACACTGCCAGCCGTCCGTCTAACATGACACTGCCACCCGTCCGTCTAACAAGACACTGCCACCCGTCCATCTAACACGACACTGCCAGCCGTCCGTCTAACATGACACTGCCACCCGTCCATCTAACACGACACTGCCACCCATCCGTCTGTCATGACACTGCTACCCGTCCATCAGTCCATCAAACACGACACTGCCACCCGCCCATCTAACATGACACTGCCACCCGCCCATCTAACATGACACTGCCACTGCCACCCGCCCATCTAACATGACACTGCCACCCGCCCATCTAACACGAAACTGCCATCCATCCATCTAACACGACACTGCCACCTGTCCATCTAACACGACACTGCCACCCGCCCATCTAACACGACACTGCCACCCGCCCATCTCACAGGACACTGTCACCCGTCCATCTAACAGGACACTGTCACCCGTCCATCTAACAAGACACTGCCACCTGTCCATTGACAATAACACTTCCACCCGTCCAACTAACACGACACTTTCACCCTTCCATCTAACAAGACACTGCCACCTGTCCATTGACAATAACACTGCCACCCGTCCATCTAACACGACACTGCCACGTGTACTTATAACACGACACTGCCCCGCGTCCATCTAACAGGACCTGCTGTGGTCCTCCTTCAACTAAGCTCAATACTCAACATTCACATCACTTATTGGGACACAACACAGAATTAGGGACACAATATCAAAAAGCTGTCATCATATGACGACTCAGACTCTGGCCTACAAGGAACAAGCACTGGCAGATGTACACCACACAAATGCTCCTACCATGATGCAACATAACATGACGTACCCTGACATACAATAACATGACATACCATAATATGACATGAAATGAGTATTTTCACTTTATCTACGGGTATTAACATCTGTACTTCAATGGAATAATGACAGAGAGTGGATGGCACAATACTGAGCTCTACTGGACAAGAAATGTTTGGCCCCAAACTCCACCAGCTCTCCTACAGAGGGCACCTCAGGTCATGCCAGCTCAGGCAGAGGGCGAGGGCTGGTGGTTCATGAGCAGGGATCTCCTCGGCAGCGGCAGTGCACTTTGCCATTTAACACAACAGTCAGCCCTGGCACTGGATGGCATGGGATGCCATGCGCGCCAGCGTGGGTTAGACTTAACTAGATAGTTCATTTCTTTGGGGAGAAAATGTGCACACATATTACTCTCCAGAAATTCGTACATTATGAGCTGATAAGAATTATGAAGTGATAAGATAACATCTAAAAAAGCAAGCTCTGGGTAACTTTCCACTCGTTCGGGGCCAGCTGGCTGCCAGCAGGAGTGCCCTCTCGGAGGAGTGCCTTGCTGTGCACACTCCCTCAGCAGGGCCTGGCATTCCGGGCATATTTGGCTGTGTGGAAGGGTTCCTCCCCTGTTGGCAGGCAGTGAGAGGAAACCCAGGGGCACCCTACACGTAAAGCGTAAGGACAGGGCGAGAATGAACCTACAAGCCAGTCCGACCATCGCCCAGTGACGTCTCTCATGCAGCCAATGAAAAGTTTCGAGTTATACCCTTGGCTGTGCCCACCGCAGCCTGGTCTCCACGCTTTCTGGGGCTGTGAATCTCCCCACTTCTGTGCACAGTTCATTGAAGGAGCATGTGTGCACAGATCCTTGATGCACAGATGTTTATGACACGGGCTGCTGAACCCCATGCCGGCTAAAACACCACAAGGCCTTCATGTAGGACTCTGATGCTAGAGATTAAAAGCAGTGGCGAAGCAAAACTTGAGGCTCCCCCATGACCCCCCGGAAAGTATATGGAGGGGCCCCCTCTGGACTTATTCTGGAGCTCTCTGGCCCGGTTACTTTGCTGAGGGGATCCACTGGATCTCTCCCCCATCCACATGGGAGCTGCAGGGGGGCTTTGTTACACCACTGATTAAATGTCATCACTTGGGATTTCCACGCATTCAGGCCCATATTCATGAGGATCTGGTGTAGCGCCGCGCTGTCGGTCTTCTTGCTGCACAAGGTCAAAAGGAAAGGGCAGGAATGCGCTGTATCTCTGCAATAGGGGACGTTCCTGTCCTTTTCCCTCTGCGCTGTTTTGGCTGCTAGCGCCAACGCAGGAACCTGCGTTGTAAGCAGGTGTGTTTTTGTACCGGACAAAACAATCCTGGGAGGCCTTGTCCTCTTTCTATGTGTGATACAGAATGCAGAAACAAGGAGAAATAAAGCTATGCCCGGGGTAGGTGTACGATTTTGGCTCATCCCCAGGTTGGCAAGGTCTTGTAAATCTGGGGATGAGTCAAACTCCATGAGTGTTGCGTGGGAGCACCCACCACACCCACGGAACGCCTCCCTGACGCAGAGTAAGGCAATGAATCAATTTGCGCTGCCGTACTCCGTATATATGAGGACATTTACAGCTAAGCAAAGTGGCTTTGCATAGTCTCATAAATGTGATTTCAACGCTTACGATGCCTTCGTGTCACAAAAAGTGATGCAAAAGCAGCGCAAGGGGCTTGTAAATATGGCCCTCATTATGACTTTGGCGGTCTCAAAGTGAGACCGCCAAAGCCATGGGTGCCAGAAGACCGCCAGTGCTGGTGGTCTTCTGCCCGCTATAATATGGTTACTGCTGGATTTACGCCACATTTAGGGTGGAAATCCGGCAGTAGCCATGCTGGCGGTCGAGGCGCCTGGGTGGTGCTACCACCTGCACCGCCCGCCAGTAGGATGCCACAAGCCGTATTTTGACCATACAGGCGCCCTAGCGGTGTCCTGCTGGCGGAGCACCCCTATATGTTCCCTGCCAGACGACCTCCTCGTCGGACAAGGTAAGACAGGTGTCCGACAGGGGAGGGGGGTGGGGTGTGTTGTGTGTGCGTGTCTGTGTGTGTGGTGTCTGCGTGTGAGTATGCATGTGAGTGAATGCGTGTATGAATGTCACATTGAGTGTGTGTCTGCATGTCAGTGTGTATGCATGTGAGTATGTGTGAGTAAATGCGTGAATGGATGAGTGTGAGTGAATGCGTGTATGGAACTGGTAGTGAATGGGTGAATGCGTGGTGCGTGTGGGTGTGCATGATTGCAGGGAGGGGGGTAAGGGGGGTGAGGGTTGGGGAGCGCTGTCACTCTTGGGTGGGGCTGTCACTCTATCATTTTCCTGTATGCCACTTGAAAGGACCAGGTGAATGTGGATGGTGAGAGAAGGGATGGGTGTTGCCATGCAGGGGGGGCTTACATACTTCTCCATGCCCTGGCAGAGGGTCGGCTGGGCATCAGGGCCAGGTTGAACTACAGACCATTCCAGATACGGTTTTACTGTCTGGGTTTTCCATCCAGTACATCCAGGTTCAGTGATCCTATACTGGGGGAATCTGGGAGTGGGAACACCGGCCATCAGTTGGTCCTGTATCGGAAAGTGGAGAGTTTTTATAATACTGCCACACTCTAAATCAGATCCTTAAGGGGTCCATTAGGATTTGGAGAAGCTAAATTAGTGTAGCATTAAATGTGTGGTGACTATGCCTCTTTAAAGTGGGGGGACCACCAGATTTCCTCTGGTGGCCACAGGTCCCATCACATAGAAAGGTTTGTCCAAGCTGCTCATCTGCCACAAGAGCACAAGGCGCAGAGACAGAGACCTATTTGGGGCGGGGAATCTAGCATTGATTTTTCCTGGCAAGGTCTGCCACACCAGGCACAGACCTCCCAGGAAGGGAATAGCAAACTGACCTAGAGGCACACAGAGAAACTTAGGCGCTGGAGGTAGGAGTTCAGGGGTTGCTGTAGCACCCCCAAAACAACCACGCTGGAGTTCAGAATGTGAATGAGCAATGAATTTGCCACAGATTTTTGTTTCTAGCTTGTCACATCTGTTGTGCTTCAAAGAGCTAGGTCAAATATCAGGCTATAAGCACTGACAAATTGCTGCTTAGTCTTTGAACATAGAAATTGGTGTTTTCTCTCTCTGACTGCAAAAATGAGAGGATTTTGTCAAGTTAGCTAGGTGACAATCTTGTTTTTTCATTTAATGTGGCAAGAAAAGTCCGGTTAGGAGTTTACATCGCTAATAGCTCTAACTCAACGTAATGCGAGACCCGTTGCATTGCAAATGCTTGTTTAAACATACTAATAATAAACTTACCCATAGTAACTTCACTTTGTGAATACCAAAAAGTAGTAAAGTTAGACTTTCGGTCTAAGTTAGACTATTAGTCTAACTTTTCCTTTGTGAATCAGGCCCAGTTTATCTGTTCAACAGCCATTTTCAGATGAGCAGAAATCCAGTAATCCTTATGCGTGGTAGGAACTGAAGTGCATACCTCATGGCAGTGGGTACCACAGGGTTTTTGTTTCACTGCTTGAAGTTTGGCAGCTTTTAAGATTGGCATTTCCGCATCCATACCAGTTTTATCACAAGGGCTGGCACTTGGGGGTACTGGCCAGCCGAGAGGATGCTGCAATAACCTGTGTTCTTCCCTATCCTGTGAATACCAGTGAGCTTGGCGAACGTCTTTGGACAGCCCTGGTCCTGTGATGTATGTGTGATGTTGCATGGTTGTGAGTGGAGGTAGATTCTGTCTCTGATCTCAATCAGTTATACTACATCAGTGGTCCCCAACCTTTTGGCTTCTGTAGACCCCCATTTTATCATTACTGGAACCCTGGGAACCCCACTGAATCATTATTGGAATCCGGGGACCCTACCCATTAAGTCATTACTGAAAGCTGGGGACCTAATCTGTTAATAATATTTAAGTTTCTAAGCAGTCACGGACCCCCCCTAGGAGGCTTCACTGACTTTCCTGAAAAAACTGTAGTTGTGTCGGAGTGCTCCAGCTAACGTGTTCTGTTTTGTCCCTCGAAAAAAACTACTTTTAGTGCACTTTTTCTCACTCTATTTCTCTTAAACTGTGGCAAATTTCTTGGACTTCACAAAGATCGCAAAATGCATTTTTCTGTCAAATATGAGGCATATTTAGAAGCCCCTAGCACCACCGCAGCATAACTTTTTGTGATGCTTTGTGCACTGCGCCATATTTACAAGGCGGCACTAAGCCTGTTTTTGTGGCTTAATGCGGCCTCGTAAATATGGGCCCCTCCGATGCAGTTTTCTGCGTCAGAGGGGCGTGCAATGTGTGTTGCTGTGGGCGTTCCACCGCAACACCCGTTGCTTTTGATGCTCCCCAGATTTACAAGGAAACGTAAATCTGAGGCAGCGCCAAAAACTAGCGCTACCCCAAGGATGAAGTTAGCATGGCGCTATGAAGAGAAATACTTTTATTTCTCCTCGTTTTTGCTTTTACAATGTGTGCTGCATTCTGCAGCACACATAGAAAGAGCAGAACACCATGAATGATTGCTTATGTGCAGGAAGGTTGCCCTTCCTGCACATAAACAATCATTCAATAATGACGCTTTGCTACTTCTATGCGTGCTGCATTCTGCAGCAGAGACAGAAGTGCCAAATCTCCATTGCAGTTTGTTTGTGTGCAGGAAGGGAGACCTTCCTGCACATAAACTATCATTCCCTGCAATGCAGACACCCTTGCACTATAGTGCGCGGGGCCTGCTTTGGCGCTAGGCAACGCTAGGGAACACACAGAGGTGCACCTTATTGTTCTAATATGGCGCATCCCTGCATTGCTGAAGTGAGGCGGCCCAGCGCTGCAGCACTTCTATGTAAATATGCCTCCTTGTTTTACAAGCGGACGCTCCAATTACATTATTATGTATGGTTATTATCATTATTATTAATAATATTACCGTTATCATTATTACCGTTATTATTATTACTGTTATTGTTGTTATTATTATTGTTATTATTATTATGCTAGATTCACTGTCAGTGGATGTTTTCTCGTACTATTTGGTTTGTAAAAAAAAAAATGGCAAAGTATCCAAAAACTTGACAAGACCGCACAAAAAGCACTTCGACGCTTCGTCAGGAGTAGTAAGCGCTATACAAATACAATTACATTTGAAAAAAAAAGATTTTGCATTTTAGCTCACCCCTAATTTGCATGTGCACGCCTGGTGTGATTATTACAGCTCCTTGTTCCAGCTTCTAGGCGCAGCTCAGTGGAGGAGGATCGGGCCTCGGGCACTGGGAAGCGAGGGCGTTGCCACGAGAGGGCATGGGTTTGGGTAGCGTCCCTCGGGTTGATGCCAGGGCCCGCCAGGAGCCAGCTGGTGCTCCACAGCCCATTATGGGCCCGCTGGCAGATGCAGCTGGCACAGCATCCTCACGGGGGAGGTCTCGTTTGTGTATGAGTGTTTTTACCAGTGCTTAATTTGTGCTTGTTGTTTCAGGTGTGGAGCACTGGTACTTATTTTTGAAGCCCGGTGCTTAGTTTTCTGTATCAGGCATTTACTGCGAGCAAAAGACATATGGGAAAGGTGTGGGAAGAGAAAAACAAAAAAGCGTTCAAAAGGAGAGAGCAGAAACCTGCAAGAGTGAGCTGAAGAGGCAGGGATTGGCTGTAAATGGATTAAAGAGGCCAGTGCTTAATTTGTAAATAAAAACGTGCAGGTGCCCAAATCCCTCCTCTTAAACACGCGGCTGCTGCAATTAAATGTGGGAACACGGAATACTGAGGAAGCGTAAACTAGAAGCCATCACGGGCCTCTTCAATCCATATAAAGCCACTCCCTGCCCCTTCAGCTCACTCTTGCAGCTTTCTACTTTTTCCCTTTGTGACGCTTTTTTGTTTTTCCCTTCTTCCGTCTTTCCCATATGTGTCTTTTGCTCGCAGCAAATGCTTGAGACAGAAGAATAAGCCCGGGCCCTCAAAAATAAGTCGGCCGCCACGGTCCGACCACCGACACCGGCAGGCTGCCGGCAGCCTGGCGGTCCCCGCAGTTGTAATCCGCCTGGGGATTACGAGTCCCCACACAGCCATGGAAAGGCTGGTGGAATGGGGGTTCTGGGGGCCCCTGGGGGCCCCTGCACTGCCCATGCACTTGGCATGAGCAGTGCAGGGGACCCCATGCACAGCCCCGTTGCGCATTCCACTGCCTGAATTACGGGAGGTGGAATGTGCGACGGGTGCTGCTGCACCTACCGCACTGCCACATTGAGCTGGCTCCATTAGCAGCGGGCGTCAATGTTATGGCCTTGTTCACCGCAGGGCCAGTGGGCGGAAACAGTGAACTCTTAATAGGGCCGGTGGTGTTCAGGCCGCACAGGCGACCTGATGGAGGAGCCGCCCGCCAAATTCGTAATGAGGCTCTATGTCCTTATGTTCCACCACGTTTATCCTGCCTGCCTTGTAAAACCCGAGCCCCTCTCTGTTCACTCCCTTCCCTGCCTTGTAGATCACTGCTAGCATCCTGCCACCTCTTCATACCCCACTGAGCAACAACGGTTTCCATACCCAGGCCACCCACTCCCATCCGTCTCTTATTGGCCACAAGTCCTTCTTATCAATTCTTATCAATTCCAGCCCCAAGATGCTTTCTCACAGGTGAATCAGGATCACATCTGGAGATGGCCTTTGTTCCTCCATTCCCAAAATGTTAGCATTAAGTGACCCCTCTGCGTCCTCCTTCACCATACCACCACACTGCCACTCTGTCAAAGTCCAGCTCTAATTGGTGTCCATGGCACCACCTTCTTGCCTGGGCCCTGGCCAATTTCATGAAGAAATTGATGCAAATACATCCCTCTTTCTTCCTACCGTCCATCCCTATTGGACCTGGCAATAAAACCAGCAGCATCAACACTGCATTGCAACTCCCGCCCCTGTGGCCACGCATCATCCAACATACAATCACTCCTACGTCTGCCCAAGTTCCTCAATTCTCTTTCCTTCAGATCCAGTCTAAAGCCCTTGATATCCACCCCTATCCGAAAGGAATGGGTGAAACATCATTTACTGCACCCCCCTCCCCCCACTGCCCTCGCTCAAACATATTCTCAAACACCCCCAGCTCCTGTCTGGCTGTCTCACACATCATCTGCATGAGCGAACAAGGCTCGCCCTTCTCCCTTTCTTTGTTGTGGCAACTTCCTGTGGCTCTCAACAGGCATATCGCTTCCACTCCTGATGTTCCTGTTCTCACTCTCCCCTCTGATCCACCTTCAATTTCCGTAAACAGATCTACTTCGCATCCCCTTTCACCAGAACTGCATCCCCCATACAGCTCAGATTCTCTGTATGCTCCTAAAAACATCACCAGGAATATCTCCCTGAAAGGTTTAATCTAAATACCATTGTTTCCTATAAGATTTAGATCTCTGCGGACGGGATATCCATCACCATTGTGTCAGAGTAACCCATCCGCCAATATCTAAATCAGGCCCTAAGATGTCCACTGTAACTGGCATACTAACCCCCCCACTCTTTCTTTTCTCCCTGGCCTAACCCTACAATTCTAACAGTGCCCCATCACCCCCAACTAGTACTCCCAGAAGCATCTCCACTAAAAGGCTGTGTCCACCAACTTTCCTGCTGTTGTTGCTGGTGCCAACCCTCTCTGTGCCTGGCTCATCAGGAAGTTAACCATGTCCTCCATCCTGCTCTTTAATCTGCTCTCACTCCTGTCCCAACCCCCAGCCCCTACTGGGTACCTGCGTCTATAAACACCCTCCATGTTTGGTGGTACTAAGTCCTCGTTGATGCTGCTAGTGAATACTCAACCAGTTGCCATGCCCTTACCATCGAATCTCCTCCACCCCGGTGGCACTGTCAGGTCTGCTTCGGAAGCCAGACCATGGAACCTCACCTACTGTGAATGAGATAACAAGTCAACCCCTCTGTTGTCATGTCCTGGAGTGTGTCCTGCCTGATACAAGATGTTCCATTGTAAGCATGGCAATACCAGCTCACACAACACACACTGACCATTCATTGATAACTTGTTCACAATCCGAACCCTTGCCTCATTCTTGACTAGAAAAGCCACCAGTTTGTCCTGCAGCTCTTCATCCCACAACCTCGCTACCAGTGCCACTGGAATGAACTCCAGAAATGCAATGCTATGCTGCGTTCTCTTCTATTCCTCTCGCCGCATCCCCACACACCAGTGTTCTTTACAGTGAAGCTAAAACCACCCGTGCTGGATGCGACAGAAAACAGCTCCATCATCTAGACTACTGCCACATCCTGCAACCACAAAGTCATAGCAGTGTGCTGTCCCAAAAATCTCAGCCATAACTGTCAGTCCATACTAACTCTGTGCTTCATTCACAAAAGGGCCCGCAGTCATGGCGGAGGCCCCACAGTTGCGGCAGGGCCCCCGCAGTTGTGGCAGGACCCCTCTTCTGCCTGCAAATGACCACCCCCCTCTGGGGTGGGCCAACTGCTTCTACCAGGGGGTCATTAATGCGCTGTGTACCATCAGCTGGCAACTGCCCACTCCTGGCATCAACCTGAGGGATGCTACCCATGCCGGCGCCCTCTCATAGTGAGGCCCTCGCTGCCCAGTGCCTCCACTGAGAGGTCCCCTGAAGCTGGCATGGGGAGCTGTAATAATCAAACAAATGTTGCATGAACATCAAGATGCAGTTTTGTCTGCCCCCTGCCTCTTCCAATGGTTCTCTCAGTCTCTTTAATTTGTCCATTGGCAGGCGTAAAGCCAACCACACTGAATCTAACCCAACATCTTGGAAGGTTATGCATAAGGTAGGATCCTTGGTCTTCCCTTCTGCCAACTGCATCCCAAAGTACCTTGTCAACTCCTTACAAGTCATCATCAGTCTCCCACACTCCTTAATTCCTGCCCTGCCCACCATCTAGATACTGCATCACTTGCTCAATTCTGAGATCTTCCTCACCACTCATTCTACAAGTATACTGAACTTCTCGAATGCTCAGCATGCCAGGGTGCAGACCATGAGCATGTCTTTGCCAATGAGTAGTTGTTTTTTAAATCAATATGACCAGGAGTTATATGTCTTGTGGCAGCTAGTATGCTGATTTAATGTCTGACTTTTCCATTTTATTCCACTTCCACCTCCATCGCTTCATCAGTGCTTGTGTATGACACCGATCATTTGTTCTGCTCAATGTATTCGCCACTGAGCCTACTTCTGGCCAAGACAGGTGGTAAAAGATGTTTAACACCAGGTGCTTGACCCCACATTTTAAACAATTGTGTCTAAACTTGGGCTGGTCCTGGTGGCATGAGCCTTTGTCTTGCATCCAGCAGGTTCCAAAGGGGTCTGGTGTCCCCACGTACCTCAATCGTATAGGACACTCTGGAAATAATTGTAATTGGTAGCAGTGCCCTCTGGCCTTGTGCAATGGTGGCAGTGGTCATGTGGCTATGTGACCTGCATTCCACATCCTAGTGTAACCATGCCAACCCACCAAAGCTAATACTGGCCTTTCGTAGGTCAGTTAATCTTTTAATAGCCTTAGTGTCTTTTCACAACTAATGCTTTTAGAATTTGTGCATATCACCAGCCAAATGGCTATTCATTGGGCCCCAGGCCCAGCTCTACCATGCTGTTGCACCGCCCTGCTTCCTCCCTGTTTTTCTGAGTACTTTCTTCTTAGTTTCCCCCATTTTCTGAGTGCTTTCTCCTGCTTTTCCCTAGTTTTTCACTGCTTCTCCTTCCTTTCTCCTCGTTTTCTGATTGCTTACTCCTGCTTTTCCCTCATTTTTTACTGCTTTCTCCTTAATTTCCCCCATTTTCTGAGTGCTTTCTTCTGCTTTCCCCCCATTTTTTTACTGCTTCCTCCTTCCCTTGCCCTTGTTTTCTTTGTGTTTCTTCCCCTTTTCCATGTTTTTCACTGCTTCTCCTTGTTTTTTTCTCATTTACTGCTCATGCCTGCTGCCTGTTTTCCCACCTCCCACCCACTGCCTCCCAGTGCCCCTCCCTCATCCTTCGGCCCACTTAACAGAGGCTGCAGTGCGGCCACACCGCCAGCACGCCAAAGGCTAACCTGTCTGCGCACATCTGTGCCTGGACCATGCCCAGTGCCAGGAACCCTAGTTCTTCCACCCTGTGCAGCTACACCGCCACAGACGTCCGAGCCCTGGACCCTGAGTGCATCAAGAACTGCTGCAATACATCTCCACACACCACCAGAGAACCGTTCTTCTGCAAGCACTGCCACTTTACCTGCAACACCGGAGCAACTAACAATGCAGGAGACACCACAAACACTACTGTGCCCACCACGCCAACCAAGACTGCCATAGCATAATTCCAGTTCATACTACTCAATGCACGATCGCTCAGCAAACACACCACAGAGATCTGGGACATGATCACATCCCTCATCCTGGATGTCATCTTTCTCAGAGAGAGAGAGCTGAACCCCCCTCTACACCAGACATCGCCACACCCGAAGGCTACAAGATAGGATACTGGGACCGATTCAACAAACACGGAGGTGGAATTGCCATCATCTACAAGGACATCATCCACGGCACAACCTCCTCAGACAACCCTACCCTGATAATGGGGCATCTGAATTTCCAACTTCACATAGACAGAAAAAGCATCATTAGAGACACCTTTGCATCATGCCCCAGCTTCAGTAATGACATCCCTCACCTCGTCGCCCCAATCCCCATTGACTATGAGCACCACATCTTTCTAAGACACCTTAACTTCCATCTCAACAACCCCCGATGACAGCAACATAACTGTCTTCCATGAAAGCATGGGCAACATTACCCTCCAACAACTTGTCACTGACCCAACCCACATTGTAGAACACACCCTCAAATCCATTTTTACGTCCAGCAACAGAGTCAAGTACAACCACATCTCACATCTCACCTGGACCAACCACTACAGTGACCACTTCACCATCTCAGGATCTACCAACACTGGCACCACACCGCACAGCTCCACAGTGGTACAACACTCTCAACTGTCATCTCCCATACACATCACCGACCCAGAACATGCTGCGAAGAACTTATCCCCATTGGTTATGGAATGCGCCAACACAATTGCCCCCGCCAAGCCAGCCAAACCCAAAGTACTGGCCCTAAGAGCCAACTGGTTCACCATAGAGCTGAAATCCTCCAAACGCAACTGCCGGCAACTAGCAAGGAAGTGGCATCCTAATGAAAAGACAGAATAACATACCACCTTCAGAACAGCACTTAACCAGTACCACTGCTTCCTGAGAGAAACAAAGAAGAACACTCTAGCAGATAGCATAGAAGTCAGCACAAACCACAGCAAGGAGCTCTGCTCTTCACCATTAAGAAGTTCTCCAACCCCGCAGCCACAGGGACCAACATCACCCTCTCCCAGGAACTGTGTGACACCCTGGCGGACTTCTTCCACAACAAGATCTCAGCCACTTACAAAAACTTCAAACCCCAACACCCCTACCACCAAAAGCATCAGCCTACTCATACCCACGTATGCAAATCCAGAACATCTGCTCACCCGTTGAGGCCCTTTTATAACTCAAGCCAAAACCATCTTCATGAACTCCGTACACTCAGGAGTACCCAAGGACCCATGTCCCCACCACATCTTCAACCTCGGTAGCAAGCCGATTGGTGACAAGCTCTAGAAAGTCCTGAACACCTCCATCATCATGGCCTCCTTTCCAGAGGACTGGAAACATGTTGAGGTGAGGCCCCTCCTGAAGAAACCATCCACTGACCCAGCACGTCTGAGGAACTACCGGCCCATTTCTCTGCTCTCCTTTCCAACAAAGGTTTTCAAAAAGGCAATCAACCAGAAACTCCCCAAAACTTGGAACACTACAACTTCCTGGACCCCTCTCAATCCAGATTCCGAGCTAACCACAGCACCAGTGACATCAGGGCCCTCCTAGACCACAGTGTAACAGCAGCGCTCAACCTCCTGGCCTGTCAGCTGCCTTCGACACGTCTCCCACCACATCTTGATCAACAGACTCCACCAAACCGTAATCCAGGGAGATGCCCTCAAATGGGTCGCATCATACCTCACAGGAAGAACCCAGAGAATACATCTCCCAACATTCATCTCAGAACCCAAGAAGATCATCTGCTGTGTCCCACAAAGATCATCCCTGAGCCCCACCCTCTTCAGCAGGTACATGGCCCCCTTGGCCAACACCATTAGATCGCACAGGCTCACTGTCATCTCTTATGCCAACGACACACAGCTCATCCTCTTGCTGTTGAAAGACACCTCCACCACCAGAGCCAACTTCCACAGATGTATGATAAATGTTGCAGATTGGACAACTGTCTCAAGCTCAACATGGAGAAGACGGAAGTCCTCATCATTGGGAACAACACCTCACCATGGAACGACACTTGGTGGCCTGCTGGATTCGGCCCTTCCACCTCCTGACAGACCACGCCTGCAACTTCGGCATCATCTTGGACAGCAAGTTACCTATGCATAAACAGGTAATTGAAGTCTTGACTGCCTAATTCCACACCCTACGCATGCTCCGTAAGATCTTCAGGTGGGTACCAATCACCATCAGAATGACCGTCACTGAATCCCTATTCACTAGCATGCTGAACTACCGTAACACTCCCTGCACGCCTCCTTAAGAGACTACAGACAATACAAAACTCAGCGGCAAGACTCATCCTTGACCTCTCCAGATAGACTCACATCACCGTACACCTCAAGAAGCTACACTGGCTTTCAGAACAGAAGAGATGCCAATTCAAGATGGTCACCCACCCATACAAAGCCCAGCACTGCACAACGAAGAACCAGCATACATCAACAAATGAATGACCTTCCACCAACTGACCAGACACCTGCAAACCCACTCCCTTTTCCTCGCAGACACCCCCCGCCCTCGGATCCACAATGCAACAGCAGAGGATGCTCCTTTTCTCACCTGGTGGTCAAAGCCTGGCACTACCTTCCCCTGCACCACAGGAACCCCACATCTCTCTAGGAATTCAGAAAAGGACTCAAGACATAGCTGTTCAAATGAACAGAGCACCCCAGCGCCTAGGGACACTCAAGGGTGATTTGCAGCGCATTTTAAATCTTGATTGATTGATTCTAGGGTGCTTAGCCAGGTCCCTCTCCTCCAATTTTCATCCTTCCTTGCACCTCATCTGCCTGTGCAATATCTTGAGCAATTCTATATATTCATTGGCCCTAATCTGCTTCATGCTCAAAAGGAATTGTCCCCAAGCATGTCTCCCACCACTGTGTATGGCAGCTTCACCACAGTCTCCTTCTCTTTCCTTGTCTCATGTCCTGTGGTGCCTGCTGACCTCATCATCTCTGGGGTTGTCTAACTTTTCCTGTCCCTTCTTCACCCTGCCATTGCTCCATGCTCCTCCATCTCTCATCTCAGCACCCAAGTCTACTTCTGCCCCACTTGTCCCTCATCTATGACTTACGTTGCCCTGGCTCTATGACTCCTTTTCACCAAGAGTTTTACCCAAGACATGAATAATGTTATCTGAAACTGCGTAGACTCCTCCCTGTTACAGGATCCGGGAATAGGTGCTTGGAGTAGCAGGAGCCTCCCGCCCTCTTGCAGAAGCGTGAAGTTGCCGTCCAAGGGTCTGTGTGTTAGCCTCTTGTTCCTCCAAGAGAAGTTGGTCAGTCCATGTAGTCGTCAAGGTTGTATCTGCCCTCAATGGTGTACTTTCCTTCCTTCTGCCTCTGGGAGTTCCATGGTTCCTTCCAGGCCCCACATTGTCCTTTGGCCATCCTCCCATTGTCTGCTCCCTGGTCACTATCTCCTCTGTGCGGCTCCATCGGGTCTCCTAGCAGACGCCTTTCACTCCCTTCTTCAGGGTCATCTCTGCTGTCTCTTGGGATGTTCCCACAGGTGTACCTACCAGCCATTGCCCCGCGACACTCACCACTTGCAAGAGGGGGGGTCACACCAGCTACCTGATTTCTCACATTCAGGCTACTTGCACTTTTCTGATCCCACTGCTCCTGGGGGAGTCCAGGCCTCTGGATCAAGGCCACTACATTTCTCTGCCTACATGGGGGGGGGGGGGGCAAAAAAAAAAAGACAGTACCCTCCCCTCTGCGTGCAATGTCACCAAAACATAACTGCATATTGTTAGAAAATGGAAGGCAGCTTATACCAATGGTGTGCAAGATGTTTAAACCCAAAAATGTATTTCCAAAAGTACTCTAAGACATGCAAGGACAAGTCAGGTCTCTACAGCATGCTGAATTGGGTTTTTTGCTGATGCAACATGAGTACGGAAAATGATATATTTTTCCATGTGATGTTTATTTGCACATTTTAGCTGAAAACAGTCCTGCGTAAAATGCACAAAAATGAATGAACACAGCTGGCCAGGGGTTGCAGGGGCGGTGCCAGGGGTACCAAAGGGCAAATCAGGTGGAGGTGCTGCCTCCTCTGTGACCTCTTATTGATGTCCATGCTCTCCTTCCTCTTGTAAATAAGCACAGGGGTGAGGACTGCTCCAAGAGACTTCATGGTCACACCAAGAGAACTTACAGTAAAGTGTCCATTATAAATGTACCAAATGAATCAATCCATCATGAAAACCACTAGTAAATCTGCCACCAAACGTCTTTCCAGATGCACCATTTCCTTGACCTTCATAGGTCCCTGTTCCTCATATGATTGGTTGACTGCAACATCATCTGCACCCTAGGAGCAGAGCTTAAAACTCCAGAGCAGGTGTAACAAATTTGTCAAGCTAGGCTTCACCTTCGAGAAACATGACCATGGAAAGCCTTCTCTGAAACCTTTGCTGGCACCCAGAAAAGCAAGATTTAACTTCCACAAATCAAATAAAGACTTCTGGGGAAAGTTCAGAGTTCCTACAGAATTTGACTCCCCTTCTATGGTCTGTCCAAAACTCTCAGGTCCAGTCAATCCACCCTGATTGACTGACACATGGTGAAATCAAGGGAGGAGGAACAACTCTACAAACCTAGAGAACAGCACTGAAATAAACTCAATCACTACTCAAGGTTCACACAAAGTACCACAAGTTTAGGAACATTCTGAAAACAGGACTCTTCAGGGAACAGCTCTATCAAGAATCCTGGTGGCCCAGTGCCGTTCCACCCTCTTCACAAGGGTTAAGGCCCACCAGGGAAGATAGTACACACCTGGCCAAAATATCTTCCCAAGCATCCCTCTTTCTGATCACACCATTCATCCACTGAGTGAGCCCCATCAACGTTTGCTATTTCATGGATCCTGGGAGCAGACCCGTATCATAGGAGCTGTAAAGGTTGAGTGCTGCACCCAGCACTTGTCTTCTAATCATGAGGTACTAGCACTTATCAGAACTGTAAAAATGTAGTGGTCGAGTACCAGCTCTTCTCAGAAGAGACGTAAAGATTCTGGGGGCAGAAGTGTCAGCACTTCTCAGACATGCAAACACTCAAGTGGAAGGGAACCAGCACTTCTCAGAGGAACTTAAAGAGTTGAGTGGCGCTGTCCAGCTTAACTCAGAAGAACTGTAAAGATTCTAGTGCTGCAGTGATAACACTTCTCAGAAGAACTGTAAATAGGTAAGCAGCATAGTGCCTGCAATTCTGAAAGAAATTAAAAGATTCTATAATACTAGCATGGGTCCGAAGAATTGTGAAGTTTACAGCCAGCACCACCAGCACCCCTCAGTAAAACTGTAATGAGATTAGTTGTGCAGATAAGGTACTTTTCAGTAGAACTCTGACTCATTTAGTGGGTTAGCAATGACACTGTTTGGCAGGATGCCAGCTGATACTTTATGACACCACATAGTAACACTTTATCAAGTTGTTTACTCTTGTATTGCCAACCTGATGATTCACTCCACTCTCTTCTCCATGCCTACTGTGAAACTTTCTACTGTTGTGGACTATTTTCACTCGAACTCTCTCTTTCTCTGCCACACATATTTAACTTATTTTAATTAGATTTCTTTGGACTTGGCCCCGTCTGCAGGGTCACCTCAGAGTTTTGCTTTCCTTTGCTGAACCTGTTTTTATTGGCTTTTAGGATTCTGTGCAATTTACGCATGCTAATCATTGGTAAAATGCTTTTGCTCACCCTTGAAAACATGGCAAAATTGATTTACACCCGATTGGATTATTTAATTTACTTACAAGTCCCTAACGTTTGTACTAAATACACCCATGATCTGTAACTTAAATGATACTAGTGGGCAGCAAGACTCACTGTGCCACCCACTGAAGTAGCCCTGTACAGCATGTCTCAGGCCTGGCACTGCAGCCTGTAGTGCAGTTTTAAACTACCATTTCGACTTGTCAACATAACATTTGTGCAAGGCCTACACCTTCCTTTTTGATACTTAAAAGTTAACCCTCTAGTAGGCCCTAAAGGCTCATAGGGCAGGGAACATGGTATTTAAAACGTAGGACATGTGTATTTAAGTTTTACATGTCCTGACAGTGAAAAACTCCTAAAGAAATGTTTCACATTAGCAAGGCTGTCTTTCTCATAAACCAACACTGGGTTACCGTATAACACTTAATAAATGATAACTTCAGTTTGGGAGCAGACAGAGACATTATTTTCCACTTATTTGAATTGTAATTTAAAATCCTCTTTAATGGTAAAGTCCATTTTTAAGTTACTATTCTGAAAATGCCCACACTTAGCAAGTTGACATTTTTCTGCCTAAAGCAAATGTGTCTTTCTGCCAGAATCCAGTGGCACATGGCTGTAATAGCCCTACCATGGAGTAATGTGTATTTCTTCCAGACATGGGGACAAAAGGGCCTTGGGTGTGGGGCAGTGTGCTCCTCTCCTGACTATGATGGCCTGGGGGAGTTGTACTGAGCACTCCCTGAGCTTCAAAAGGTAGCCTGAGGGCTGTGCAACCCCCTTCTTACTTCTGAAGGCTGCTTTCCCTTCCACTAACAAATGCAGCTCACACCTAGGCCTGTCTGACTTTGTGCCCCTAGACAGACTGAGCTAAACCCAGGAAAGGGGCAAGGTTAGACAAAGCAGATGTACCCTTCTCACCTACAGGCACTGGGTATAAGACTAGTACCAGAGAACCTCTCATCAGAACACCATTGGTTTGAGTAAGGTCCAGAAGGGCTACCCTGCTGCCTGAATAAATTAGATTGGATCTGTGTGCCTAGAACCCGGGATCCCAAGGAGTGTCTCCAAGGGTCAGTTGCCTGAGCTCTTTTAGCTATATCGACACAATAAGCTTTCAGAGGCCACCCCTCCAACTGTCCAACTGAGCAGCACTAACTGGACATGTGCTAGCCCTTCTGCTGGCCTCTGCTGGAGTGAATCCTGATCCCCAAGAGGTGCACTCCAGGCCCTGGTGCCTTGACTGACAGTTTATACTCTTCCTACTTATTACTGCAACTACAGGTGAAAATCAAGAGGTTTTGGGCTCCTCACAACCACGAGCGAACTGTTTGCATCAACAAATGACAGTCTGCATCATCCACAGACACAAAGCTCCTGTGACGACCTGCTCTTTGCATCAACTTCGACAGACCTCATCAGCAACGATTGCCACATCTCCCATCAATGCGAATTTCTAACTGTGACCGGCTCTACGCACCCAACAACGACCGCTGCATCCCCTATCAATGCAAAGCTCCAACAACAACCTGCGTCTCTCACCAATGATCATCTCGGAGCCCCTGCCAACGGGAAGCTCCAACTGAGGATCCTCTCATGGACTTGGACTTTGAGAAGGTAATCTCATCACTGGGACAAATCTGGTTACTCTATTTGACCCACGCTCCATCATGGTTGGCCTGAACTTGTTACTTTGACCCAGTCCAGTGCGACCAGGTACCTGCTAGAGGTGCTTTGTGCTTTTCTGGTGATATTGTCACCTCATAGTTTAAAAATGCATAACTTCGGTTCAACTTATTCGATTTTTGTTGTTTTGGTGTCACTTTATTCATTGAATTTCACTCTATGTTTCTAAATTGGTTTGGGATTTTTCTGGTGTTGTGTTTTCACTTTACTACTAGTAGAGTGCTGCAAAAATACTTTACGCATTGCCTCTATATTACGCTTGACTGCTTTTGTGCCAAGCTAGCAGAGGATCAAGCCCAGGATTATATAGTGACTTTTGTTGTTCACTCTGACAAGGAATTTGTTTATTATTTGAGTGGGTCTCTCATCCCTCTCAACTAATGCCCGATTTCTTACAGATTTAATTTGACATTTCTAGAGCACAGCACCTAAAGTGGACACAGTTCTGTCCACGTGCACACACAGCCACAGTAAATTCCACACCCAGACGGTTTACCTCTAACAATACTTGCCCATTATATACATTTATTTCATTTTACGTTTTGTAGGGCACTACTCTAGCAAACGCAGTGATGTCTGTTCACTTTCTAATAATGGTAGAGCTCCAGGTTTCAGTGCAACATAACTGTTCCTACTTTCACCAGGCAGCCTATTGTCCCTGCTGCCCCCTCAGAGTCAGACCTCCATGCGCCTCAGTCCTGCTGACCCAGCATCGAAGCACTGACCCAGAAACTGTCAGAACAGCAGTTCTTGCTGACTCCACTGCTGTGCAAAGCACAAGTAAGGACAACATGTTCATCAAAGGCATTCTTCCAGCAAGGCCTGCAATGCAGGACCTTCTCTCTCTTTTTGTCTACTGTTGTCTCTGGAAGCCTGCTAGGGTTGAGACCAGTGCTTAATTTGTAAATAAAAACGTGCCGGTGCCCAAAACCCTCCTCTTAAACACGCGGCTGCTGCAATTAAATGTGGGAACACGGAATAGTGATGCAGGGTAATCCTGAAGCCATCTCAGGCCTCTTTAATCCATTTACAACCACTCCCTGACCCTTTAACTCACTCTTGCAGCTTTCTGCTTTCTCCCATTGTGACGCTTTTACGTTTTTCTCTTCCTCCGTCTTTCCCAAGTGTGTCTTTTGCTCACAATAAATACTTGAGGCAGAAGAATAAATGCCGGCCTTCAAAAGTAAGTGCTGGGGCTCAGCACCGGAAACAACCAGCACAAATTAAGCACTGGTTGAGACAGTCACTTTCCTCTCCTTCTAATTTTTAACATTTATTAGGTACTCATCAAGAATGTATTGGATCCCAGCGCCCACAAGAATCACAGAGCGAGACCAAGAAAAATTAGAGTTTTTAATATTTGCACACAGGGGTTCTTGCCTCCTACATTCACCCTGATGTAAAAGTCTTCAGCTTCCCACGGTGGAGCTCTTACAAGGTATTTATGACTGGTAACACATGTAACCCTGGTAAGGGTGACAATTCTAGTGTTGGCAAGGTAGTAACTGTCCGAGGAGTAATAGAGGCATCCTTGTGAGTCTGCCAGTTTTATTTAGTGTGAACTGCTTTTGCTGCAAAATTGTGTTGTTTGAAAGAAGGATTTGGGTACCTCTAGCTTTCTTTACTTCTTTGTGCATTCTGGTGTACAACAGATGTCTGTGTGTCCGGTAGGGCAGGAGGTCTGGATCAGCATCACTGAAGCGCCTGTGATGCAGTGGCGGCCGGCAGCTTTAGGAGGGAGGGGGCGGGCGGGGCACACACACACACACACACACACGTACATCCATTAACAACATTCATACCATTCAAACATGCACGCACGCACCAAACATTCGATTTGTAACATCACACACATACACACACACACTTACCTTCGGCCTCCAGGTCCCAGGAGGGTTGGGACTGCTGCCTTCCCTCACTGGCTGACCTAAGGGAAGGCAGCAGTCCCAGCCTCGTCACAGAGTGGGATGGGGTCAGTGAGACTGCTGACCCCATCCCACTCTGTGAGAAAGTGTCACTGATTGACACTCGCCCTGGGCGCTTCAGGGCTTAAACTGAAGCTCCCAGGGAGAGTGTCAATTGGTGATGCTTCCCTCGTCACCCAGGGGTGGGCCTCGAGGCATCTTTGCTGGGCTGCGGAGGTCACGCCCATAGGAGCTGTGACCTCCTCAGCCCAGCAAAGTTCAGCTCAGGCAGCCAGGAGTCTGCGCAAATCATGCATGTCTGCTCCTGGCTGCCTGACCTGAACATGAAGAGTGTCTGTCAGGCTGACCTTTGTTCTTCATGGGGGGCAAAAGATGGGGGGGCGTGGCCCCTCCGCCCTAAAGGACGGGCCGCCACTGCTGTGATGTCATCAATTGAATGCGGATGCTGAGATGCAGGGAATGTGGTCCAGTCGGATGTAGGAGACCAGAGACATAGGACAGAGGCGTGAAGCAGAGAAGATGCCGAAAGGTAGCCATTGATGTTCACAAGTAGCCCTGATAGAAGCCTCCATGGGGATAGCCCCTGAGGCACATTTGGAACTAACCTGGGGCCTCGCGCAGGCTTAACTTGAGGGAGGCCTCTGGCTTCTTAAACTCTAGGGGGCATATTTACAAGGAAGTGGTGCAAGGAGGCACAGCAAATCACCTTGCTGCGCTGTGCTGCACCACAGGGAACGGGCAGAAATGCACCCTCTTTACAACATTTTGTGCATTTTGTGTTCTTTCCCCCTGAGATGGGGCCTTTTTGGCTGCCGAGCGCTGACGCAGGCACTCTTGCTCCATGGTGCAAGGGTGCCTGTGTTGCATGTAGGATTGTTTTTTTGCAGGAAGGGAGACCTTCCTGCACAAAAGCAATCCATGGAGGTGTTTTCCTCTTTCTATGTGTGCTGCAGAATGCAGAAAAAAGGAAAGAGGAAAAAACGAGGGATAGAGCCATTTCCCCTCGTTACAGTTTCGATGCATTCCCAGGATTTCACTTCCTTGTAAATCTGGGAATGGGTCAGAATCCATGGGTGCTGCGTGCGGAAACCCACCGCAATGCCCCTGAAATGCCCCAAGATGCAGAGTAAGGCATCCCAGCAACTTGCATTGCCTTACACCATATCGTGGCCATGAAAAGCCATGGGAAGTGGCTTTGTTTGCCCTCGTAGCTATGGATCTGCACTCTGCGTCACCGGAGCGTCATAAAAAGTGATGCACGATCGGCGCACGGGGCTTGTAAATACGCCCCTGATGTGTTTCCGTGAGTCAACCTTCTCTCCTCACTAGGAGAGCTGCGTGTGAGAGGGATCCCCTGAGGTAAAGAGTGTTTCAGGAGAACTGCCAGGATTTTATCAATTATGCAGAATTAAGATACTGGAGCCATTCCCTTGTCCGCCTGGGGCCTCAGCAGTGAACTGGCGGATCTGACTGCAGGAATGTTGGGGGATGTGCGTAAAGAAGCTCAGAGCTGGGAGTTGAGAAGACCTCATCTGTGCATTTCTATGCAAAGATTTATCATAGTCATAAGGAAAAACACTTGTGCATACTGACCAGTTGAAGTCACAAAGATCTGATAACCTAAACTTATTACCCAGCAGATCCAAGAGTTGACAATGAACTCACAACACGTCTAATCCAGAGTTTCATGTATAGATGTAAAGTGCCTCCCTTATCATCGTAGCAGCGGCTGCAACTGGGGGGGAGCACAGGGCATGATGAGGGTGACGGAGGAAACAAACTAAAAAAAAGAACTTACCATTGCCGTCTCTGAAGTCTCCTGCCACGTTGCTCCTCTGCTAGTTTGTTGTCCTACCATTCATTGGGACACCAGTACAGGCTCCCCAGCAATCCTGGTGCCACTCTCATGCTAAACCAATCATGAGAGCAGCATCAGGATTGGTCTGAGTGGGTTGGTCTGCCACTCAGACACTGCAGGGGAGTCTGTGCAGTTTTTCCAATCTGGCTGTTCAACACAGCTGGGCTGGAGAAACCTAAGTGATCACGTGTGTTTGGCCGGCCTGATACGGCACTTAGGTGCACTCTCTCCTCTCCCCCTCCTCCCCACTCCCATGGCCCAGCCAAGCTCCTCCCTTCACATGCCCATTCAGCCAGCAGCAGAAAAATAAAACGATAATGAAATCTTGTTTTATTTTTCTGCTGCTGGCTCCGCCATTGCGAGGGGGCGGCCCCAGCATTGTAGGACTATGAGGCAAGAGAAGTAAGTTCTCCTTGGGTCCACTCCTGGCTTGTGGTCCCAAGGTGGGTCCACAAGTCAGGGCCCTGTCATGTTTCAGTTCCCTGTTACAGTTCAAGTAAACAAATAATATTTCCACCAAAAAGAAATGGTTTGCACAAATATTTCTGCAGCTCACTGTGCTCGCTATGTTTTCTGTGATGTCTTTGCATCATTGGGCCCTTTCTGGAGTAGGCTAGGGATCCTCAGTAAAGGTTTCTGGATACTAGATTCTGGTTTGGTCTAATTCATCACATGTTCTCATAGCCAAAGGGTTAGATTCCTCCTTGTTCTATGCCCTGCCTTCAGTCTTCCCAACAGACTGGCATGCCTTTCATTTTTCAGCAAATTCTTTTTATTACTCAGAAGGGAACTTAACATTCCACTGTTACAATCCTACAGTTGGGGTGCTTTACAGCTCTAACATCTACACACCCCACTTGTTTCCCACTGTATTGGAAGATTCCTGGTGTCAGCACTGAAATACTATATAGAAATAGGATCCCTGTTCTTCACCCTCAATAATCTATAGGTTTGGGGGCAGGGGGTGACCTTGTTAATTCTAATACCTTTCTCAAGTGGGATTTTTAAAAACTTTTGTTATGATCTGCTTGTGTTGATTATTATTGTGACTGTTTTTATGGTTTTAAAATTTAACCACAATAAACGTATTTGATTGACTGACTGAATTGCATTCCCAATAACTGTATGGTCTCAAAGTGCTTTTGGAATCTGGGCACCCTTTATGGTCCTGAAATTCTCACTGACCAGAGTCAAAGTGGTCTGTTATTGCTATTGTGTTCAGTTGTGTTTCTTAGTCCTTGGAGGCGAGTCCTGTTGGACAGTGGCCGGTAGGGCTGAAGTATGGGGGATAGTGCCTTGTGTGGGGCATCTGTGCATCGACACGGGTGCCGAGGGACAGTGACGTTTGTTTAATTTTGCCATGGTACACAGTTGTCCATTGCTTGTCGCAGGGTGGTTGTGGTACTTCCTGGCATTTTTGCAAAAATTGAAACTTGTTTGTAAACAAAACTTTTTAAGAGCTGAAGGTGTATGCAAGTAAAACTCCAATAACCAAAGGAGTGTCAGCATTTTACATGACATTCACTATTTTATGGTACCCCCATAATCCTGCTCTTTTTTCTACGCCCTTCCGGACCACTTAAGATCATAACTTCATGAACACTGTTCTTTTCCATTTCAAAACAACAGCCCAGACCAATAGCATAGCCACATCTGCAGCAAAATTCTTCAGTCAAACATAGCAAGCACACTAAGCATCTGTCAAACAGCTCTCCCTTCATCGGAGCAGAGGTTTCCTTAATTAGGCCATGCCCCGGGGGATGGGGCACCCGGGGTCAAGATCAGCCTGGGGAGGGGGGCCATATGCCCCCCCCAAAATAATTAGGCCATGCCCTGGGGGATGTGGTCCATGGAACTAAGATCGAGTTGGGAGGGGGCCTTGTGGGGTGTGTTATTATAGGGGTTGGGAGCAGGGCCTGGCCAGAGGCCAGGTTCTGCAGGCCACCACCGCCACGCACGGCCAAAGGGCATACTGGGTGGTGATTGGATTAACGTATAATAATGAAAATTACTGTACGTAAAAAAAAAACGTAGAAATTCATTGAAAAATCCAAAGGTTACAGGGACATTTTAGTTAGGCGATAGAATTTAAAAAACCTTAGAAATTCTCTGAAGAAAACAAAGGTTGCAGGGACGTTATAGTCCGGTTCTGAATTTACTCATAAAAAACAACAGAACTTCAGCCCTCGCCATGCACTGCTAATTACCCCATATATAACAGCACTCATGACAACTGCTATAATATCATTAAAAATATAAATGAAACAATATCACTCAAATTATTGAAGAACAAACTGTGCATGGCGAGAGCGCGAGTTATAGTTACCTTAAGGCATGAGTTATAGTTGCTTGAAAGAACTCTTAACTATATCTGCTGAATTTCTATGGTTTGTACAAGTAAATTTAGAACTTAACTATAACGTCCCTGTAAACTTTTTTTTTTTTCTGTGAATTTCTAAGGTTTTTTAAATTCTATTTCCTAACTATAACGTCCTTGTAACCTTTGTTTTTTTTTCAGTGAAATTATATATATAATTATATATTATTTATAGTACATTTACAGATAAACTTTTACCAAGCATGTACCTTTACCAAACATGCTTCTACAACAAACTTTTCGTTGTCAAGGCATGCGTGGTGAAGCCATATTAGTGCTAAAAATTATCATGTAAAGACATGAGTGGTAGTGTTGCAGTCGTAATGACCACGGACTAGAGGCATGCGTGGTAAAGGCATGTGTTGTTCGATCACGCACCGAGATGGCAAGAAGCAGGGCTTTTCTGCTCTGCCATACAAACTGGCAAAACCTTCTGTGTTATTGCTCATGGATCTACATTACACATCAGTGCCTGCATACAGCATTCTGGGTAGTACGTTTGTCCCACAGCTGCTACATGTCCCCACCATGAGACATCTCTCTAAATCTGATCTAATGTCTTCCAGTGCTGCATCATGTCCATTAAACTATCTAAACTTGGGGGTCACCTTGATACGCAAGCACCCAATGGATATCCAATGAAATGAAATCTTGCTGCTCATCGGTGTCGACTTGGGGCCTTTAATTGGCTTTGATGCCATTCTAGATGTATGTGGTAGTTATAGTTGGAGGTAACTTGTTAATCTATGTAGGTGGTTGAAAATAATAAAAGAGTTTATAATCTATGCTAAACTTTGTCTCTCTATGGACGTGTCTCACTGCATGCTTAAAAAAAGAATTCTTAAGTGCATGCTCTAGGGAAGGGGGGGCTGGGACAAGAAGATCTGCACATTTTATTTCGAGCATTTCTGACATTCCTCGTCTGAGGTCACTCTCCAGGTGTGTGCATGTTATCCGTGCACTGCATGTCTGAGGCTGACAGCTTCCTCAATAGAAGGGCCAGGATGTGGCACCATGTGCCATGCAGACATCTTGGAGTGGTATGAAGGGCATGTGAGAGCAGGACTTGACTAGTGTTGTTTTCCAAATTTAAGACAATATGAAATATGGTGCGGGGGAAATGCATTTTACCTGGGTTTTATACTCATGGAACGATTTAAGGCCAGATGTACAAAGCTAACGGCCCAATTAGAAAGATTCAGGCCGATTGCAACCACAAAAAAAGCTTTTCCTTATGTATAAATATCAAACATATCACTGACTCCCAATTTGTTTTTGCAGCTAAATACCGTATCGGTATTTGGATGAGGTGCCTCTTTAAAATACCGAATTGGAATGGTATGTATTAGTGTTTTGTGACTGAATTCCAGTTGGAAAACATTCCTCTTCACAGTGCAAACCTGCAGTGACCCATTCCTTTGGGATCGCTTCCTCTGTGTGAATGTAAAAAAAGAAGTTTGCTTAAAAGGAGCGGGGGTCCACGAGACCACTCCGTCTTCTTACACAAAAAAAGAAATAATCTTTCCTTATTAAAAGCAGTCTCATTTCCTTTAAGGTAAACTGGCTGCATTTTAAAACGAAAAAAGACTGTTTTATTAAAAAAACAATCACAAACATGGTAGTCTGCTGACCCAAGCGGGCCACCATACTTGTAATGGCAGCAATTCCTAGAGAGTCACAAATTGGAACCTACCCCATTAATATTCATGAGGTTGGTTGATTTGCGACCCACTGGAAATCACTATTCTAAAATCAAAAGTTTCATGCATTAGGAAATTGCTATTCCTAATGTCAGTATATCTGGCCTTAAGTTACATATTGTATTACCCCAGTATGGTGCAATATAAGGAAGTAGTGAAAGTTGTCCCATGTATGAGGAGTGAGCATTCAAAGGCTGAGATGCATTAAATTCTTTGTGTACAGCCACAAACCAAAGAGTTTTGGGGTATTTAGTTACATTTTTCCAGCCACCCTCCTTTACCCGGAAGAGCACTCTTACAATTACGCCTGTCTAGGACAAGAGTAAATTCCTTTCCAGGGTAAAATGTCAAATTGCAAACCTCCCAAACTAGTGGGAGTTTTGGTGACTGGGATTTTGCTGGTGGGAAAATGAATAAATAAAAGTGAATTTCCACTACTTAAAAAGCTATTTTGTGCACGAGTGATCATGCACATGCACAACTAAACATGCAGACAAAGCTTTGCATTAACGTAAAGGAAATTTGCAAAGGTTTTACAGGGGGGCTGTCAGTGTTTTTAGGGAGTACTCTGGGAATCCCTGGTGAATACTAGAGAAACAGCTAAACAGAATCACACCACATTTGACAAAAAAGAAGAACTTTACTTAAGGAAGTGACTTTGCTTGGTTTGGTGTACAGCTGTTCAGCAGTTTTGAAGAAATTCGTGTTTAAAAAGGTTTAGGTTGGGCATGAAGAGGTAATATTGTATAGCTATTGTCACCATTAACTTGTGGTTCCTTTACTGATTCATGAGTCGAAGAGGATTTATGCCTTTGTTTAAAAAAATAAAAGGTACTCTGTTGGACAAAGGAGATTTTCCTCCTATCCCACAATGCAGATTTACGTATCCAGCGCCAGATCCGCAAATCCACTGTGTACTGATGGGCTGGCCATCACAGAATCATTTCTGTGTGGCTGCCATTATCCAACATGGTACCACAAGCACTATATGCAAAAAAAGAAACGAAAAGGGGCATAACAAGGAGGGTCAGTACACTCTGCTCCCAGGTCTGTGATTTCCAAAGGAGCACCCAAGCAGTAAACTATATATTTAAAAAAAAAATTATCATGGGATTCACTGATCGAGTGTTAGCGTCACCAATCCTGAACCCTCACTGAGTCCTAGGGGCGCAGGGATTGGCCAAGTTTCAAGAATTCAACATTCAATCCACAAATCCAAAGAAATAACTAATAAGGAAGAAAGTATTTTGTGCCCCACTGCTGTGCTTGGCCAGTGACCACACGTGGTCATTCATTGCACACAGCAGGTTAGGAGCAGGGCCAAAGGTGCAGGGCCGGAGACCAGGCCCTGTTTCCATACCCTGCTGTGCATGGCTGAAAGCCCTACACTTTGGGGATTTGGCACTAGCAGCAGGTTTGGAGGCGGGCCCCTATGGGCAGATCCCGTTACAGGAGGCCAGGCCCTCTGGCCAGCCCCCGATACACATGGCCAAAGACAGTGCGCCGTTGGGTTTGGCTGCATGGTGTGGGTAGAATGCAGGGCTTGGCCAGAGACTAGACCTTGCAGCTAATCCCTGCAGAGGGAGGTCAGGAACTCTGGCTAAAGCCCGCTGCAACAGGCTAGGCTTTACGGCTAACCCCGCTGTACATGAATGTAGGGTTGGGTGCACAGAACTTTTGGATGTGGTATATGATAAAAAACATTCACTGCAAAAAAACTAGAGGTTTTGGAGACTTCACTCTCTCCCAGGAGGGGGTGGGTGTTCCTATGTTCACATCCAGTTGTTGCACTCCACATGGCAATGCCCAATTCCATCCATGGGGAGATGTATGCCTAGGTGTACCTTAAGTTTACATGAGGAGATTCTGCACACATAAAATGACCTTTGTGAATAGGCTTCTCAATCTCTTTAAGTAACTCTTCTATATTTTTCATTTTTTTCTGAGGGTTTTTTTAAAGTTTGAAAACAAATATAAACATTTCTGAAATATGTACCTAATACAGTTTAAAATAAACTTACTACAATATAGCTTATGATAAGAAGGTTAAAACACCTGTAGAAGAAAACCAAGTAACTTGAAAGACAAAAAACAAAACTCAAAAGCAAGAAAATGCAGAAACTTACATAGGCATCTCATATAAATTACACTAATATATAAACTATAAGCTAATAACACCTTAATCAAAAATAATCAATGATTTTTAGTATTGCAATGCAGCAATATATCAACCGGATCCAGTATCTACCAAAGAGAAGCTACAATATGTTCCATGGAGGCACACAAACTTCCCTAGATACACATAATACACAAATATTACAGCTATCAGAAAGATAATCAGCGAAGGGGGGACTATAAATCATATATTATACCATTTATGGACAGGGTCTGGTGACAAAATCTAGGTGCTATCAGTTTTATGATCACCAGTCATGGCATTCGTCCAAGCTCTAAGGACAACACCGAATTGTCCTTTTGACTCATTGCCTTCTGTTAAATTACAATTCTCGCTTTAGCTGGTAGGAATCCCATTCATAGAGAACACTACCAAAAAGGATATTAGAAACATGGAAGGAGTTTGCATATATATAATACAATTGAATTTTCCGTACTGACAACCAGAACGACTTGACATTAGACAAATCAAAACATATATGAAAATGTGTTAAATGATCAATACAAATTGGAACCATAAGCATTCACTTAGCGTAAGGTGCAATAAAGCTTCTAATAAATATATTTTTTTATTATTCTGAGGCAGATGAGCTTAAACATTTTTTTTTAATTGCACAACATGCCTTGGTGGCCTAATTGACCTGTAGATCAATTTCCCAATTTAACTCAGGCTTAGATGTGGACACAGACCTTCCAGCTGAAGAAAGGTGAAAGTGAATCTTTGATGGTCTAAGGGAAGTAAAATTATAGTTTATCTATGTGCTCATATCTCACCATTAGTAGAGGAGTTTGAAAAATCCTCTAGTGCACATCTGAGTTTATGTCTTCACATATGACATCACGCATGACATGTTCTATGGCATCATTTATGACATCACTGATGTCATCTCAAACGACATCATTGCGCCACCACTAATACCATCACTGATGACATCATCCAATGAGTGTTCATGTTTGCTTTTTTGTTTTACATACTGGCGAGTAACTACAATTTTAACTCCAATTTTACTTTTCTACGTAATTTTGTACAGCTTGGGTGTAGCTAATGGGTGTAAGTGTTAATAAAATGTGTGTGCTTCTAATGCACCATCGCTGTGTACAGGTATTGAAAACTTTATAAGTATTTACATTCAAGAGTAACCCTGTGTGCAAGTGACAGTTGGCTTGTTTTCATTATGTTCCACACAATGTTTGAGTTATGCAGAAAAAGTTTCCAAAAGGCGAAAGATTCTGCGTAATGGGGACTACCTTTTGTAAGCTGCCTTGAGTTATTAGAGAGAATTTTGTCGGCGTGATAATTTATTCTCAACATGGAAAAGTGTATGCATTGGATACCAACGTATGTATACGTGCTTGTTTTGCTTCAGAAGATGAGCTAACTGTAAAGTGTTTGCTACAATATGAAGGGTGCTGGTGGTATGATCTTTAGCACCTTCAGAGCTTGGTTATTTTTAGTAAATAGTGTATTTTACTAAATGGTTGCATAGAGTGTACACTGTTCTTTCTAGATTCTTTTGAATACTCTGTGTTGTTATTTTGCATTTGAGTTACAGCATTTATAATAGTGTGGTATAAATTTAACTCTCTCCAGACAGTAAAAACTGTTTACAGTACTCAGCTCTCTACTGAGATGAACTTCATGGTGTGTGTCACGGGTTTGGTATAGATAAAAGCTGTCCATAGTAGGCCATAGTAGGGCATTTGTTATGAAATTGCCATTCACTATTCTGGCTTTCTCTGAACAGGTGAATACAGATTGAACATCATACTCAATGAGGGTTTCCCACATATCTGTGGTTGATTGTTACTGTGAACTACGCTGTGTGTAAATTCATAGCAATTTATACAGCAATATGCGGAAAATGAAATTGGATGATGTCATCCGTGATTTCACCAATTATGTCATTTGAGATTTCATCAGTGATGTCATAAATTATGTCATAGAACATGTCATCTTTGATGTCATGTGCAAGGTCATAATCAGTGCATGGCGGGGTACAAGTTATAGTTATTGGTGCTAACTATAACTGCTGAATTTCTCAGGCTTTTTTAGTTCAAAAAGTTAACGCTGTCAATGAGAAATTCACCTAACTATAATGCTACTTTATCCTTTGTTTTTTCCTGAATTTCTAAGGTTTTTTTAAAAATGAAAACAGATATTTTCATTATACCTAGCTATAGCGTTACTTTAACTTTTGGATTTTTCAGTAAATTTCTAGGTTTTTTAAAAGTCAATTCATTTGTTATTTAACGCTAAACTAGAAAAGAGTAGTGAACAAAACATGATTGAATATTATTATTTTTTTTTTAAGTGATGGCTCTTGCAAGACCCTCGTGAGAGCGGGATGCACAATCCCCTGCAAGGAGGTGCTGTCCTACCTGTTTGTCTCTTGCGAACCACTGCAAGATTATACATTTTAGAATTAAGTTAATTACAGTGTTTTACAATAACTTTGAACAAAATAGAGCATTACACATTTTGTTTAAGGAACACAAATGAAATGTGTACTATTCTGTAGAAGATATAAAGGAAGTATGTTTATACTGTCTCGCAAGATGCCCGCGAGACACTCTTGCGAGAGGTCCAGGATAGGAAGCACATCCTAAGGAAGGGTTCTAGTTGGTTCAAGTGGGTGTCTTTCTTTAAAAGAAGTAGATTCCCAAATTGTTGGTTTATTTCACTATTGAACTTTGGTGAGAAAAGAAACATTTGGCTTTCTCTCCTTTCCTGCTTAACTTCGAAGAGAAAGATGCCAAGACAGTCACCCACGCACTCGTCACTAGAAAACTGGACTACAGCAACGCACTCTATGCTGGAATCACCAAAAAACTACAATCAAGACTACAAAGAATCCAGAATGCAGCAGCCAGACTCATCCTGGACATACCCCAACACAGTCACATCTCCTCCTACCTCAGAGACCTACACTGGCTCCCAGTCAACAAGCGCATCACATACAAACGCCTGATCCACACCTGCAAGGCACTGCACAACATAGAACCAGCATACCTCAACCACCGACTCACCTTCTATGTACCTAACAGACATTTTCGTTCTTCCCAGCTCACCCTTGCAGCCATTTCCAAGATCCGGAAAAGCACAACAGAAGGAGGAAGATCCTTCTCCTGCGTAGCAGCCCGGACATGGAATGCGCTACCCGCAAGCTCAGGCAGACCGCGTCACTGAAGCAGTTCAGGAAGGACCTCAAGTCCTGACTCTTCAATTGAGCAGCACGCCCACAAACAGCGCCTTGAGACCCTACGGGTGATTAGCTGCACTTTAAAAATCACTGATTGATTGATTGCTTCATCTGATTCAGATGAACAGCTAGTGGCTTCTGCACCAAAGACAAGCAGGTCTGCCCACGACAAGCTTGTTCAAGAGCACAAGTGCTCCCCTAGGCAGCAGTTTTTTTTACCAGTTTTTTGTAAATTGTTCTCCTTTTTTAGGCGATGCTGTTGATGTTTGTTTCACACCGCAAGTTATGTTCTTGTTCTATCCTTTTCAAGCATTTTTTAAATACCCCAAAATATTTAAAATGTTTGAAAACACAATTTTTTGAAGTTGTTGAAAACTGTTTAAAAATAGCTCTTTTCAGAGCTACTCTATAGTTTCATGATCTATGTTATATGTACTGTTCCCCTTTTTTTCCTTCTTAAACTCTCGCGAAACTCTCGCAAAAGCGGGAACACCAGAATGCTAGCTCTCACCCATATATTTTGCAAGCTCTCAGGGGAGTCTCACAAGATTGTAACTTTTTTTTTTTTTAAATCAGAATTAACTATCTACACATCACACTACTTATCTCTTGCAAACTTTCAAAAACAAGCATCACAAGATCCATTCCTACTAGTAGAATGTATCCACTCATTTTTACTGCTCATGATCCCGCAAGATCATAATAATTAGTTAAAAACAATATACATTTATAATCTTCATACTAGTTTTCCCTTAGACACCTACTCTCTAAATCTAGGAGGACAGCATGCCTTTCTGCTGCCCCCAATATAGCTTTTTTTTTACTTCATTTCCACAACACCTCCAATTTTCACAGTAAACAGTAACGGTGGGCATTTAATTTCTAACATTCCAATAGCCAGCTAATCACACTGCACGCTCTTGCGAGACTCACAGGAGCTTCTCGCTCTCACAAAAGCGTGAAGGCTCACAGGAAAAGTGGGCCTCTCGACCAATCACTTGCCTCCATTGTTAAATTTGTGTTCTTACGAGATTCCCTGGGACTCTCACGAGCCCAGCCGTTCAAATATACAATTGTTTTGGTCCCTCAATTTCTCAAAAACTACTGAACAGACTTAAAACAAATCACAGAAAGTACAGTCTGTGGACCAAGATCTAGCTTCCCGCTGAATTTAGTGTAATTCTGTTAAGCAGGTTTTGATGTAGCCATGTCTAAAGAAGTCTATGGAAAATGCATGGGGATTTTATATTTTTGGACCTCACTTTTTTCTCAGCTGCCACTTTCTGGATCACCTCAAAACTTTACAGGAAGTAGCTGAAGTGGGTGAACTTTGTTTTTCGAAAGATTTGTGAAGACTCATCAAACGGGGCCAAAGTTATTAGCAAACCAAAAAACACCCCATCTATGGAAAAGCAGACCTAACTGTAGCTACCTACTGGCAAGTCAGGTTGGATTGGCAATAGTATGTGTACTAACGTCAAAGTACAACATTTTTCCTACTGTTGCTCTGGTTGGATTGGAGCGGTAAATATGAACCCTCCAAAGTTTTGTGTGTATCCAACAGCTTTTAGGCAACAATAAAATTACCAAGACAACTAACTTTGGTGATTAGTGTACCTGCTGGAAAGAGATTAGAGTTTTGTCAATTGGCAGTTTTGAGTCTAAAGCACTGCTAAGGGTTAATATGCCTGAAGCAAAGAACATGTACTGTGCAGATCAAAGAACAGGATTTCATGTGCATAGCTCAGTGGGATACTGCGTTGGTCACAGAGATCCTTTTGTTACTGTGCAGTTCATACATTACAATCATAATCCAGCACAGCGAGCTATGAACAGCCATCAAAGAGCTGCATGCAAACTGCATGGTGCAGGTTAGAAAGTTATGTTTTTTTCCCAGTCTTTGATTGTCCTAATTTTACTAAAAAAGGATTTGTTTGGATAGAAATAAATCGTTGTTATTAAAGTCAACCCTATCCACTGTGTTACATTCTGAATCCTGAGTTTATGCTTCCCCAGACCAAGCACTCTTAGAAAATGCCACCAGTATAGATGACATGTGAATCCTACACCTTGTAGTTCCCTTTGTGTTATGTAACATTTTCTATAAACTGATTTACACATCTATGATTCATTGTCCCTGCATGTGTATGTATGATATAAAGTGCTCCAACACCCGACGCTGGTAAGAGAGGTGCTATAAAACAAATGAAGTACATGTGCGAATGAGGGGCAATGGAGAGATGAGAGGCACTGTTAGAGGGTGATGGTAAGGGAATCATTGAAGAACCCCAATAAAGACTGTCGTATGCTGGTGCACTGTAAGGTCATCATTTACTATGCTTTAAAAACGAATACAATTAAATAATGAAAAATGTGTCATAGAATGCAATGTTTTTGCCATATTCCCCAAATTTTCTTGGTGGAAGAACGCTCCCAAGCCCCATTGTAGGTGGTCAGGTTCACTCACTGTGCACCCTATGGGGGTTGGTCTGACAAAATTTGTCAGGGCCGCTTTGGGTTCCCAAACCAGCCCTGCCAACAATTTCCCTAGTCGTGCTCAGTTTGGAGTGGGAATAGTAGGTCTTACCAGTCAAAGTCCAACACATTCCTTACTGTTGCTCCAGTTGGGGTGGGAATAGCAACTCTGACCCTTCCAAAGTACAACCCTACTGATGCTCAGACTGGAGTGGGAATAGGAAATGTTATCCCCCCCTCTATTCCCCCAAAGACCTACTGTTGCTCAGGTTGGAATGGAAATAGTATACCCACATTTATACCAAAATTCAGTACCTGAACTGTGGAATAAAGGAGAATTATCCCCAGGAGTGCCAGCTTGCATGCTTCTTGTTGGGATGACCGTTTCATGTAGAACAGGAACTGCACCCACTGAAAGGCACCAGTGTAGCTAGGTGGAAGCTGACACATTTTCAGAAAACTGTTTGGATATATGTTTTGCTTAGGACATTTCTAATTGGTATTGGTTTAATTTTATTCAATTATAATTTTTTTATTTAATATTTAGATTTAATTTTTATTTTTAAAAATTGTCAAACGATATTTAAAGTTAAAGGTTTTTATATTGTTTGTAAGCTATTAAATGTATCCTCACATTTTATTTCATATATTTTAAATGTAATCTTTTTTTTAAAAAAATGTTATGGTATTAAAATGTAATATATTTTAAATATATGTACTTACCTAGGTAATCTCGATATTTTTGCAGTCAATGTTTTTTAAATTTACATTCTTAGCTTGTACCGTAGATATTTTTGATCTCAATATTTTTGCAGCAATCTTTTTGTACTAAAATATTTTTGATCTTGCTGTTATGTCATAGAAGCATTGGATGTTTCGCTGTTTTACATCTACGATCAACAGATGTAAAGATTGGATCCCAGCTTAGAATTATTCTGGTAAAACAGTTAGGAACTAGTAACCGCCACATATCGAAGCAGCATGGTAGAAAGTAAAATAATGATATATTATGGACAATACCATACCAAGATGGTCACCCAGTTTAGAACTATGGCTGCAGGAGATGTAGCAAACTGCAGAAGAACTGAGTGGCAAATTAGCTACCACATAGGACTGTTTGTGGAGCTGCAGGACATTGTTAAAAAAAAGTAAAGGAGTCAAAGGGGACCTATAGGAACAACAAGTGGAAAACTAAGGAAGTGGCCACCAGCCCAGAGACTGAAGCACACTTATTTTAAGCCGGGTGTGCACTTGCGTTTATGCAAAATACTTTTACCCATGTGGCAAGAGAGTCAAAGGCAGGAACGGATTAACCCATTCCCTAATGCAGTCTGCCGTCACGAGGAGAAGCGGCCTGTGAATGACAACAAACAGATAGAAGGCTGACCCGAGAGCCTCTTGTATGTATCTATACTACAGGTTTTTATGGGCGAGCGCAAGGCGCTCCGTCCATTCTGTAATTTTTCTTTGGGCTTCAAACCACGCCCATGTCACGTCAGTCACTTACATTGGTTCTTGGGCTTGCTTTTTAAAATACGCCTGCTTTCATTTGTGAAAGGCACGCATACGTCACGCCTTTTCCGGTGTTTAGCCCACCTACACAGCACCGGTAAACTACTAAAAACATACATACGAGGCTCAGTGTTTTCAGCCTTTAGTCCGGACTACTTTATCTGTATATTTTCCACGCACCGTGATCACGCTGCATTTTACATAGCGCGATCGCGCTGCGTTTTTTTCTCTTTACAGTGCTAATAGCTCTAACTCAAGCAAATGCGAGACCCGTTGCATTGAAAATGTTTGTTAATGATTTTTTATCACAAGTGCTTGCAGACACCGACCTGCCAGTCCTCTTGGGAAGGTCTAGCAAGGATTTTCACAGCGCAAATCTCTTATCCAAGGGTTTGTCAATGAAAGTCACCGACACCAAATCCTCACTTATTACAGAAATGTGTGGGATTCCATGTAACAAAAAGGCCAATTACAAGTATTAACACAGTCCAAAATCAATCTACCTTTAAAGGCGGATTGTTTTGTAACATATGCTTTCCACAATAAATACATCAGACCTATTTACTTTGTCATAGTTTTTCATAACACACAGATCAGTTCTCTACTATCTGACATAACGTTCATCAAATGAAACAATCAGGCTTATATATTCTTTATTGCTGGCTTGTCAACTAAATTACACAGACGTATACAATTTCATTTGACAAAACAATATACACCCCCTCTCAAGAAGGCCTAGCAAGGATTAGCCCGGTGCAAATCTTCTCTCCCAAGTGTTTATCTAAGGGGTAACCAGCACCAAACCCCTTGCTTGCCAAGCTAATCTGTGAGATTCCATGTAACAAAATTTTAATTTAATTTGATAATAATAATTTACATTTAAATGCCTATGGCATTAACAAACACATTTCCAACAAGTAATCAGATCAGATCTATGGCATCAGACATAACGTTTCCCAGTGACCCAAGCAGGCCTGAGGCCTTCATCGCTGGCTTGTCCATTACCACAACCTATGCAATGACAATCCAGTCTCAAAGGAATGTTGGCTTTAACAAATGTTTTTTTACAATCAATTGTTGAGCAATACTGCCTTTGTTGTAACTTTTCATAATAAACTAATTGAACCTATGGCATCGGACGTAAATTGTCCCAAAGAACAAATCAGGCCTATGGCCTTTATCAGTGTCCTGTGACCATCAGCATCTCAGACCTACTAAATTCTGCATAAGCGTTCCCACAAGGCCACCATCACGCATACAGTCGAACAATTATAAATATACACAAAATTACAATATTCAGCCTGTTTTAAGAGTGTTAACGAGGACATTCAGAGCGCAAATCTGCCTGCAGTGTTTGTCCGAAGGGGAAAACAGGTAGTTTTTAATGAAGGTCTATTGGCTTTTACTTATGATTTTCACAATAAGCCAGGACGGCGGCCTTTACCATAAATCATAATAAACAAATCAGAATTATGTCATCGGACATAACTTTCCCAAAGAAACAGTCAGACCTATAGCTTTTATAACTAGTTTATCACTGTATTCATCTCAGGCGTACAGTATTTTGCATACGCTTACCCACAAGGCAACCTATGGACCTACAATCATAAATGTACAAATGTGCACAAGATTACAGTTAGCAAAGGAGTTCACAACCTTTACTAAATCTGCCTAATAAAGATTCTCAAAGTGGGAATCTTCTAGAGTATTTGCCACAGGGCTTAGCCAACACCAAACCCCTTGCCTACTATGGCAGTCTGGGAGATTCCCTCTTACACAATGCCTGTCTACAAGCTGTAACACAGTGTAATGACATTCCACCCTTAACGTCCCAATTTTTGTAACCTATTCTTTTCATTATAAATAAGTCAGGTCTGTTGTCTTTGTCATAGTGTTTCACAACAAACAGACCAGGCCTATAGTGTTGATAAATGGTTTGTCACCATAACTCAGTCCTGCCGTATTGAGCATGCATTTTCCCACAAGGGAAAAGTGCAATACAAGCACTCTTTTTTTGTGGAAGCACACAACTTCTTTGCCCAATCAAAATCTGTACTTAAGGTAATCAACATTTTGGCAAAGATAAAGGCCCTTCTCAATAGTGCTTCTTAAAGCTCTTTTTATGTTGTTCACATGAGGTCAGGAGAGAATTGCGCTGTCAAGTCAGACCTAAAAAGATGCTACTAAAATAAAATCTTAAGAAATATAGAATATTAAAAACTTAAAACATAAATACTATACTTGTTCACTTAATTAGAGAAAAAGGGAGTTTAATAAATATACATTAGGAAAGGCCTTAGGGGTTCTCTAGAATTTAAGTAGGCCTGGAAACATTTGTGTCACACCGAAACAATTAGTATCATTTGTTACATGAAATTCCTTAAATTTCTGTTTTACACCACATCGTGTAATTACGAGCCATTTGCAGTAAAAATTACAGTGAAAGCGCTGTTTGCAAGAAAATATTACTGCGCGTACAAGCGAACAACACAAACAACAGATTGTGAGCTGGTGCTGTTTGCTGTGCTTTTGTTTACTTATGCATTTTTTTTATTTAAAAAATATCTACTTCATGCTAAAATATAGGTCAAACTCGGCGTAATTATGAGTATTTTTGTGTGCCTTTGACAAATTTTGTGGACTTACACAAAAGCAAATTACACAAATTTAGCACACCCCTAAATAAAAGGGAGGTTACAAGGTGGTCAAAACAGGGTAGGAAAGTTGTTAGAGAATTATTTAAAATATAAATAGAGATAGATCTGTAGACCAGGGACCTGCTGACACTGAGTGTGTTTCAATAGGCCT
This sequence comes from Pleurodeles waltl, assembly GCF_031143425.1. NCBI lineage: Eukaryota > Metazoa > Chordata > Amphibia > Caudata > Salamandridae > Pleurodeles > Pleurodeles waltl. Next base: position 26,845,522 of record NC_090448.1, on the reverse strand, counting down.
CTTCCTTGATGCAGTATTCTCTGTAAACAGACCAACACCTTCTGTTATACCTACACATCTTAGTATCTATATAACAGAAGATTTTAGTGTGTTAACCACGAACACAAGAAACAAAATGCAGGACGCCAAGCAAGCTTACTTTGCCTTGTGGGCTGGACTTTCCAGCAAGGCATAGAGCCCTCTCCTGTAGGGCCTGACTTCCACTGCAGGCCGTAATAAAATCAAGGAATGTCCAATTTAATGCAGGATTGTGTACGCCTCTGCGGTACCTGAAAAACAAACTTTGATGGACTTAAGAAAGTTTTCTGGGACAACCAAACTCTGACTCATATCAAACTTACGCCCAAGTTTATTAAGATTTTGTGTCGCTCTTGCGCCACGCAAGGGGACGCAGAACGACGCAAAACCTAGAATGACATTTACCAAGCCATGTGTGGCCTGCGTGACTGGGTAAATCTGGAGTAAGGCAAGGCAGCGCAGAGTGTCGTGGGGGTGTTAGATGGGTGGAGCATGGGTGTTCTGACGTTTTCACAGATTTGTCAGCATTGGTAGACCTGGGAATGTGCCAGAATTGTACGCCTTCCCTCCAGGGGTGCAACACGTTATTTCTCCTCGTTGTTTCCTCTTTCTAAGTATGCTACATTCTGCAACGCACTTAGAAGTAAGAAAATACCTCTAAGAATTGTTTTTGTGCAGGAAATTGCTGGCGCAAGCATGGTTGCATTGGCGCAAGACAGCACGCTGTGCGCCAGTGCAGGCAGAGAGGAGGAATGCGCCATTTCTAATATGGCGCATTCCTGCCCTCTCCGTTTCACGGAGCTCCGCGCAGCAGGTTGTCATGCGATGCCGCGTTCCGTGGAAGTTTGATAAATCAGCCCCCTCGTCTCATTGAACGTTCCGCCAGACACATTTGCCCAGGCAATTAACATGTTATTCCAGATAGGAAGACTTCACGTATGTAAATGTGGTGCGAGAAGTGATGTGTTTCGGTACCAGCAGAACCCAACGCAAACACGTAAAGAAAAATCAGAGAGAGAGTTGCCTCATACAGGTGCCTGAAGCAAGTGTTAAGGAATGCAGAAAAAAGAATATGTAAGTGGGTAGTTCTGGGACTCAATCTATCTTCTCCTTATTAAATAAAGGCAGTTCTTGAAAATCCTATACATCTTCAAGCACCGAAGGGTCCCTTTAACCAATTACGTACAGCCCTGCCAATCAATCAATAAAACAAGGATTTATAAAGCACGATAATACGCTTGTTACATTCACAAAGCGCTGGTACGCAAAAAATTGCAGAAAAAGCCAGGACAAAGCAGTGAAAATGGGGGAAAAAGCAAGGAGAAAGCAATGAAAACGGGGGAAAAAGCAAGGAGAAAGCAGTGAAAACTGGGGGAAAAGCAAGGAGAAAGCAGTGAAAACGGGGGGAAAAGCAAGGAGAAAGCAGTGAAAACGGGGGGAAAAGCAAGGAGAAAGCAGTCAAAAAACAGAGCGAGAGCGATGGAGCAGCAGGAGGAGAGCTGGACCTGGGACCTGCAGACCCTTAGGCACCGCTTTATGGTAATTGATCTTACTGGAAGTACTTGTTTCTCAGAAGAGTGAACCTTAGGTTGCACTAGTCAGTCCAGTGGCATCTGGAGGAGTTTCCTGGAAACATAAGCTTCCTTCTCAGAAATGTACAGAGCTCTGGCCAGAAGTTGGCACATCCCTCTTTCCATCTAGCTGTGGAATTCCAGATCGTATGGAATCTCGTTGACCATTAACTAACCCTGTGGAAACTCTTCATGCATGGTCAACAAAGCGGAATGCAACAAGCAGTTGTTGGTTAACAGTGTCTGGTTTATTTAACCCATGCGGAAGATACAGTTTTCTTTCCTTCTCGCCCACATCTCAGCTCCCTGGTGACACCTCGCACCGTCCAGTCCACGCTGCCCTTCCAGATCCCCGAATACCGATCAAGACCTTGGGTGAGGGTGACATATAGAAGACAAACCAAAATACCATGGGTACCCCAAAGTGAAAAGCAGTTCACAGACACAGAAATGTGGAGTTCATGCCCCTCACTCTACAAGAAAAATCCTATAGGATCCCCTCAGTCTTACTGCCCGGCCCACAATGAAAGTTCCCAATAACACCAGATGGATACGTCCCTGGTGGTGACCAGGACATCCCTCGAACAAGTGGACAAAAGGCAGCTATCAAGGTGTAAGCGCTTCGTGACAGCAGAAATCTGTTTGAGCCGACTTTAGAAATTAGAAAAGAAAATTGACTGTTCAACCCTTGAGTTCAAGAGTTGTTTGTCAACTAGTGCCTTCCAAGTGATGGAAAATGGAGGCCTCTTGAAGTTCTCAAGCATTCACCCTGGCTTTCTGCAGGTGGAGTCCTTAAGCTGCTTTAAACAACACATATCTAAAGAAAACTGATACTGTCATGGTGAATCGGAGCCTCTAAGTCCAGATAAGGTTACACTAAAGATTGAAATAAATATTATGTATTAAAATTATTTTGGCAGGACGGAGGAAAAAAATGTAGGAATGTTAGCTTTGCCCTGGTGCGCCTTCAATGTGTGTAAACTCTCCGAGAGACTATGGGTCCATAGTCATTGATCACACAGGTTTCTTTATTGCCCATATTTTATGTTTTCCCTTTAAACTTAAGTCAATAACTCCAATACATTCAACGATCAGCTAGCAACAGATATCACCAATGTGTTCTACAGTGAACATGACCTCGGGGATACTTTACTCGTTCAGAACAGATATTTGGAGAATTCAATGGGGTTTCATTTTGATTAGGGCTTTCATGTCCCTTTAAAATATTGTACTTAAAACCATAGGTATCTCGAGGTTTCTAACCCAAGTGAAAGTTGTTTAGTATTTTCTGAAACGTTTGGGTTCAGTGGGAAAACATGTACACTTTATATATAACTAGAATATTTTTAAAAGGCTAGAAGTGGGTGCTTTACTTTCTAAATAGCTTATTCGACTGTTTAGAAAGGGTAATTGTTTACCAACCAAAACATCTGAGTTTGGGTGCTAAACGCTATATATATTACATTTGTAATGACCTTACCTGTTCGTTGGGATTGGTTATTTAAAATGAAGATGCTTTTTTAACGTGAACTCACTCAGCAAACATTGGTTTAATATGGGTTTAAACGTAACACAACACTTATAGGACCGGTATATTAACAGGTGTGTGTCTAAGAGACATAAGGAACAATTCAAACCACAAAACATGCATATATCCCATCTGAATCCTGTTTTTTAATACATTTGTAATGGCTACTGTATAGTTTGTTTAAAGGAGTCAAGCTGTGGACATAAGGAGGAGGACTGTGCTATCGTCTCCCAAGCTGTCACCGATGGGAGAGATGTGGCGAAGTTCACGATCCGATGTGGGCTGGACACGACCGACTCTCTGGGCAGATCAGTTGCTACAACGGTGACCTTGAGGCGCCACGCCTGGTTGCGTACTTATGTTTTTTTTGGGAATGTCCAACAGTCTATTGTGGACATGCCCTTTGATGGCTCCCGTCTCTTTGAAGACAAGGGGGACCCGGCCTTAGAGAGATTCAAGGACTCCCGGGCTACGGCTCAGTCCCTTGGCGTTTCCACTGCCCCTCGCCTCCAACACTCCACCTTTTGCCCCTTGCCTCCCTGTTGTGTCCTCAACCCAGCCACCGTGTCACCCATGCTGTTCAGCTGCTGCATGGCCGGGGATGCGGAATCTCACGTGGGCATGGGACAGGGAACCAGAGGTCTGCCCAGTCCCCCCCCTGCCCGCTGCATCCTCCAAACCCTCCAAACTGTCTTTCTGGGTGCCATCACTCCAGCTCGCAGAGTAAGTGAGCTTCAAGCTCTTTTTTCAAAGCCTCCATTCTTGTCTGTGCACCCTGACTAAGTGGTGTTACACACTTTAACTTCAGGAACTTTTCCTGCAGACCTGAAAAAGGCATACATATGACCATTATTAAAGAAAACAAACCTAGACCCGCAAGACCCCAACAACTACAGACCAATCACAAATGGACCTTTCCTGGGCAAATTGATAGAAAGAGCAGCATTCGCTCAGATGTCACAATTCATTGAAGACAATTCTATACTTTCAGACTTCCAAACTGGATTCCGCCCAGGAAGAAGCACTGAATCGGCACTCATGGCAATCTGGGACGATCTTAAAAACACAGTCGACCGAAATGGAGTTGCTGCACTACTTCTCTTGGACCTCTCAGCTGCCTTTGATACGGTTGACCATGACACCCTAACTCAAAGACTCCACGAAGCAGGCATACAAGGGATTGCTCTCGACTGGATTACTTCCTATCTTCAAAAAAGAGCAAATATCATCCACTCACCCCCCTTCTCGTCCGAACCCTACTTCACAAAAGCAGGGGTCCCTCAAGGGTCAATCATCTCACCTTTGCTTTTCAACATCTACATGATATCTTTACCAGAACTGATCAATGATTTCCATCTCACATGCTACAACTATGCAGATGACACACAGATACTACTTAAATTAGAAGACCCCAATTATGACCCTCTGTGCGTCTGGCCTGACGATCTTGGACCACCTCCTCAATTATCGAAGGAAGTTAAAAACCTAGGAATCACCATGGATTCCGAGCTAACTATGAATGCCCAAGTAGACAAATTAGCACGCACAAGCTTCATCACCTTAAAGACTTTACGACGCATCTTCCCCCACCTCGGATTTCCACACAAGGTGCAAGCTACTATCTCGCTTGTACTATCCAAACTGGATTATGCCAATAGCCTCTACCATGGATCATCTCTATCTGTTATGAAAAAACTACAACGTATCCAGAATTCCGCAGCCAGGCTACTACTACATATAAAGCAGCAAGCCCACATCTCCCCTGCCTTGAGAGCACTACACTGGTTACCCGTTGCCAGAAGATGCACTTTCAAGCTGCTTTGTATCACCCACAAAGCTATACATGGAACAGGACCGCTTTTTATCAGAAAGAAAATTACCAAATACATCCAACAAAGAATCCTCCGCTCAAGATTGCCACCCCGCCTTAGAACACCACCATACAAGAAAAAGACTATAGGTGGTACATCCTTCTCCGTCCAAGCAGCCAAACTATGGAATTCATTACCCCCAACTATAAGAGCCACAGATAACTTTCTTGTCTTCAGAAAACTACTCAAGAGTTGGCTCTTTCCTTCATAACCACCTTTTTCAAACAACTATGAACTGCATATGCCTATGTG